>NC_085048.1:22992283-23302283 GCF_963662255.1 Cinclus cinclus
GATTTTGGACTTGCATGGTACGATCAGGGAATCAGGACTTTACCAGACCAGTGTAAGGTTGAGATTCTGCCCTACAAAGATGACATCTGAATAAACACTTGCTATCTCAAATCTCAATAATCCTTTCTCGTTTGTGTATTTTTTCCATTCCACTGAGTGATAGGCAGCTGAAATAAATTTACTATCAGATATGCTGGTGACATTTTTCATGAAAAACATTGTCTATGTAGCCTCATAAACTTTACAAAATATTTAGCAAATATATTGGTCACAGTTAAAGCCATTTATCTTTTTTATCTCAACTTACAATATCAAGTTTTTTTTATTAATTCCTCGTTCAGCGGGACAGTCTATTTTAGAGAATAGCTCATGATGTGGTGAAGCAAATCAGAGTTCAAGTTTTTGCCGAATATGAAGCAAATTCCACTTTTCAAAACATGTAACTGGGGAAGTGAAAAAGAGCTAGGCATTTACAACTCACTCTCAGCATTGCTTTCTAGGGAAGCAGTCATCTTGCATTCCATTTCCAACCAGAAGGAAGAATGATTTGGAGTTCAAGGATCAAACTAGTTAGGAAGCTACGGTACACAATTAGTCCCTTTTTTAAGCTACAAAACTGGGTGACTACGGTTTCAAAGCCATGTTCACAGAGCATCTTTCACAAGTTAAGGAAACTGAAAGCATTTTTAGTAGTTCTTAAGCTTTGCAACATACTGCCATCGAATTATAGTTTGTTAAGCTTTCATGAGATCTTGTACTTGTAGAAGAAGTCTCAGTGATGCTACCAAGTGACAACCAGTCATTTTTGCTGAAATCATTATCACTGAAATTCTGAATGCTTAAGACTTTGGGGAAGAACATGTCAGCTGCTGATTTCAGTTTTGAGGGACTGAATTTCTTTACTAAGAACCCATTCACTGATTTTGAAGGGAGGAAAAGAAAGTAATTTGTGCTCAAGTACTGTAGCTCTTTTTATGAGATGTGCTGCATCTTTCTCATTACCACTTTGATTGATATGCTAGATGGACTGAGGAGGTGGGGTGTCTGGAGAACTGCTACATTTATATCACCAGCTTGAAAATTCCTCACTTGCTGGACCAAACCTCTTAGACAACTTCCTAAAGGTTTCCAAAGTACTAGGCAGGGGAAGCAGGACTGGAAAACCAAACTAGCCTTGAGTATGACTACAGAAAGCACTAAAGTCTGCCTTAAAAAAAGAGAAGCTCGGGTGATCACCTCTGCTTAGTTAAAAAAATTAAAATCCTTATATGTTCTTGTCAAATGCTACTTATTTATTTCTCTGTATGTTCCATTAGCCCAATTAAGAGTCTTTTGTGCAAAAGCTTCTGAGGAATTCCATGCTTGAAAGATAGAATAGGAAGCTACTGTGTTAAAAGTGGACAAACACAAATATTTGGAAGCAAGATCAGAACATATAGGTGGCATAGTGCAGAAACAAAATGTAGCGTGTGACACAGAAAAAAAAAATTATGTAATCTTCATTTAAAATACTTTTTTTTTGTCTCAATAGCTGGAAGTATCCATCTAAAAGCAGATAGTTTAGGCTTTTGGAACAGAAACAGGAAGACAGGTCTTTCCATCCATTGCTTCCAAATTTCCTCTTTGTCTCTGGTACCCCCAAGCACTCAGGTGGTGATGGAAAGTCATCTCCTGAGGTGAGTCCAGTCTGAAAGCTTGACACCAGGCAGCTGCCAGTTAGTGCCCTTTTAGAAAGACCAGAAGCCAGATCCTCTCAAAACAAATAATGCTGTTGGCATTAACCATAAGAGAAGAGGAGAAACTCAGAAAAAATGTCTGAGAGCCAAAGCTATACATTATAGGACAGGTATTTTATGAGAGGACACTGTTCTCTGTCTGTCAAGATCTGACAAGAAGGGCCACTGAAGAGGGAGACTTTTAGATATGCTTGCCTGAGACTCTCTTGGATATAAAACTCTGCTGTCAAGATGAGTAAGCACATTAGCAGTGGAGAAAGTACAATGACATCGATATTACATGCACCGAGCCAGAAAACCAAGCCATCTGTCTTAGGTTTGAGAGGTGGGCCCATGAAAACATCATAAATTTCAGTGCAAGGTCCTGAACCTGGTTCCAGGAAATCCCAAGCATAAGTACAGGCTGGGCAGTGAACGGATGGTAGCCCTGCCAAGGACTTAAGGGTGCTGGTGGATGAGAGGCTGAACATGTCCTGGCAGTGTGTCCTCACAGCCCCAAAAGCAAATGGTATCCTGGACTGTATCCAAAGCAGTGTAGGCAGGAGGGCAAGGGAGGGGATTCTGCCCCTCTGCTCTGCCCTGGTGAGACCCCAGCTGGAGCAGTGCTGCTGACAGGGACTTGAATGGGTCCAGAGGAAGGCCACAAAGATGACCCCATGGTTGAAGTATCTCTTCTATGAAGACAGGTTGAGAGAGTTGGGATTTTCAGAGACAATAGAGCAGATTTCCAGTACCTAAAAGGGGTTTACAATAAGCTGGAGAGGGACTTTTTCACACAGGCATGTAGTGACAAGAGGGAATGGCAGAAAACAGAAGGAGAGTAGGTTTAGGTTAGCTATTAAGAAGAAATTATCTACAGTGATGGTGGTGAGGCACTGGCACAGGTTGCCCAGAGAAGTTGTGGACACCCCATCCTTGGAAGTGTTCACTCCCAGGCTGCATGGAGCTCTGAGTAACCTGGTCTAGTGGAAGGTGTCCCTGCCTACGGCAGAGAACTTGAAACTAGGTAACCTTATAGGTTCCTTCCAGCCCAAAGCATTCTGTGAATACTCAGGAAAGTATGCACAGAAGGTTAAAAACAAATTTAGCTAATGAGAACAAAAGAATCCAGAACTGAGACTTCTGAATGAGAAAGAATGTAGAGGAAAGGGACAGCCAGGAAGCTGCATAACTTTAATAGAAGGAAAGAAATAAAGGAAATTAATTTTAAAAGTGGATGCAGATAGCAATAGGGATAAGAATTCCTAATGACAGTAAGCTGCAAAAGGGGACTAGAAGGCTCATCTTAAAGCCTGCTGAGGGAATGAATTCTCTGGTTTGCTTGTAGATTAAAGAACATTGTGAAGTTGGAAGAAAATTCACTGAGGAAAATGATGAGTGCAAAGGACTTGACTGGATGAGACTCCAGGGAGATGTTGCTCGCACATGGACTAGAGAGGGACAAGAAAAGGAAAATGTTTATTTCCTTGTGATGAAAATTATTACTTTTTTTTTCTATTCCAGTAGCATCCTTACTTATTTAGAGGTATTCCACATAAATTCAGCCTTAAAGCATTTGTCTGATTTACTGGCCTGCTCTGCTATCAATTTCAGCTATTTTCAATATAGTTTTATTAATACTTAATCAGTGAAACTAAGTATTTTAAGTTTCACAAAGAAGTCAGTGGGAATTTTTCTACTTGTTTGGAGCAGAGCTAGGATTTTGTATGCCATCCTCAGAGCCTTTTTAAAATAATAAAGTTTACCATAACAAAGAAGCTGAACTCAAGACATAGCTAAGTTTTTTCTAGATTCAAGTCAAATAAACTTACATGTCAGGGGAAAAAATTAGGGTATTTTTAACTATATATTTAAACTTTCTTGCCTAGCTGGTAAACTGTAGTTGTCAGAATCCTTGCTTGTATGTGCTAAGATTTCAACAGGGTCAGATTGTTTATATTTGTTGCAGTTTATACTCTTTCTAAGGGCTAGGTTATTAGTCTAGGGGCTTACTTTCTAGTTATTTGAACTTTATTTCATCATGTCAGAGTAGTTTTCAGAAAGCTTTCCCAGTAAGGCTCCAGTAGCAGTTACAATAGGGTTTTTTAATTTACTATTACTTTATAGGCAAACATTATATCTGACAGAAAATCTGGCATCAGGATGACAGTTTAACATAAGTGAAAACACAGAGATAGTTAATATGGTCAAAGTTCAGACCTCATGCAAGGAAGCCTGGAGAGTTTTTTTAAGTCGATTCCTTAGAAGCAGTAAAACACAAGATTTTTGTATTTTTTACTTATTCATTTAAGCTGTCTTTTGCCTACTTTATCCATTTCTTTAAGTTGTACTAAGAAACTGGAAACTAATGTTTCATTTGAATAGTTGAATTACTCTGATTGTAAAAACTGTTCTGAAAAGAAAAGCAAAATTATGGAAATTTTTTCATTAGGTCTTCACTGGGGGAATTTTCTTCAGTAAGAAATCAGTCTGACTGCACAGGGTATCTGTTAAAGCAAACTGAAGTATGGCAAGTGTGTTTTCCATTACTACATGTATTTTAGTTCTTGGTATGCAGCTTTTACATGTTCGAATGTTAAGACTTTGCCCAGCTGATACTGTGGAAAAATGAGATTATTGCTTCTTGACTATATTCTACGGAGAATATGGCATATTCTCCTTAAGGTTCTGGTTTATATTTCATTCTGAAACTCTGGGTTTGAACTACTATGTTGCTGGTACACCTTGTAAATGGAAAATGAGGAAAATTGTTGCATAGAGTATAATGTAGTACATGGGGAAAGACCTAAGTATATAAAGTGTGATAACATGATGTCTACAAGTTCTGTCAGGGAAGACAAAGCTAAAATGATTTTTAGGTGCCAGGGATCAGAATCAAACCTCTCAGCTCACTCAGGTACCTCTGTGTAAGTGTGTGCATCAGGTCACAGGATGAGCAGCAGCCCTGCGGCACACAGATGTCACATCACGTGTTGGGGAGCTGCTGTGGGGGCTATGGCTATTGCCCAGGAAATGTCCTTTCCACTTAGCTGGGTGTCTCCCCATTCCCACACCCTGACAGAATGGAACAAAGAGGCTTTTTCCTTCCAGGATCACGCACATCAGGTGCAGGCCTGAACCAAAAAGCAAGCATAGTGATGAAGCTGATACGGTGAGTGCAGGAGGTGAATGACTCTTAGTGCCTGCAGTGTCAGAATGAACAGGTCTGCAGAGCTTTGTTTGGACAGAACTTAAGACACTGCTCAGACATTTTTATACTAGACATTTCCAGAAGATCCTACTATTTTTAAATGGATGCAATTATTTTCTCCAAAGATGAGAACTTTTAGATTTTCTCCATGTCAAATGTTCTTTTAAGTGGAGTGATAAAGATCAAACATTTGCTCAGTGTGTTTTCCTGTGGTTTTGACAAACAATTTATTCAAAAAACATAATAAAACTTTGCTTCTGAGGGTCACAAATTATGGCAGTTTTATGACTGATTATGCTGTACCACACCGGAATGCTCTAATACAACAGTTTTGATTTCATACTGAACTACTCTGGTCCTCATCAATGGTTTAGTACAGATGTTGAAATACACATATTTCATGTTGAAATACATGAAATACAATTTCAATTTCTTGATAATTATATTACTAAAAGGCATTACACAGTCTAATACTTAAATGCCTATTAGAAGAATTTCAGTTGCTAAGATTGAGAGAGCAGTAATGAATCAAGCAAGGCTTTTTTTCCCTCTTCTGGAAATAGTAAGTTCTCTGTTTTGTTACCACAACACACTGATTTTAATACCTCAGCAAAATCAATGATACAAATTTGATATATTGTTCCCTAGAGGGTAAAGGAACTCTGTATAGTTGTGATTTTCATTTTAAAACTCTATCATAATGCCTGAGACCTGAATACAAGTAGAAAACTAAAAAGATTTTTTTCCCCTACATTATTAAAGGGAGTTTGAGGAAAGCTGTGACACATGCTGCTTGGTTTTAACAAGAAATCTCCAGAGACAGCTGAATTCTGAAAAAAAAGTTGCTGTCATCTAAGAATTCTTTGCTCGTCTAGAGAGGGGAAAATGTTTTCTTACAGCTTCTGTGAATAGTGAATTCTGTGAAGAATACTAGATTTCCATCCATACTTTTCTTAACAGAGAGAAGTTAGCAGAAAGAGGGTTGCATATTCTATCAGCCTTCTCTTTTTAGTAGCAAGACCTTTTTATAGCCTTAATAGACTCCTGGAAGATTGTTAGTTAAACTGATAAAGCCTCATATGGGCAGTATAAAGACAGCAGAAGAGTTCCTGTAGCTTCCTGCTCTCTCTTCAGACTAAGCCATAATGGAAGTTGGAAAGAGGATAGATATCATTTAATCATACAAATTGCAGGATATGTTTGCTGAGCTTTGTAAACAACATCTTAATTTTAGGGTTAACCTGTTCTACAAACAGATAAAAACTAACAGGATTTTCAGTAATTACTTGGAACACAGTAAGAATTTTTTCTATAAAAGCTTTTAAGGAGTAGTAATGTCTTTTTCTAGGCAGCTAAGAACTGACACAGTGAGTGCTTGCAGAGAACTATCTAGGTGTGGGATTTATTTTACACAAAACATAGATCTGGATTTTGTAACCTAAAGAATTAACATCTCCTCTGAGCCTGGTTTATTTGGAATAGACATCAGGTTCACCAAAAAGTATTTCTCTTATTTGCACTACAGAAAAAATAAAATTCTTTTTGTCTCTGCCCCATTTCCTAGAAATATGTCTGGTCAAGGAAATGAAGCTATCACAGTGTTTTCAGTTGTAAAGCACTTTTTAACTTACTGTGTGCATTAGGTTATTTGATTTAATGCTGTGTCATGTGCCATATCATTAAAGCATTTCCAGGTGTTAAATTACTGCACTATACTTTTTTCTCCTCAAATGCTTTGCCTTTTTAAATTATGTGAAGTTCCTATTATTTTCCCATCTCTATTTTATATTTGGCTAGTCTGAGAAGTTCAATTAATATAATGGCAGATACAATTGTCAGTGCGTATCTCTGAAGCTTCTTATTCAGTGCCATAGAAGCTCTTCCTTTCTTGAAGGATCTAGTGATACTTATGGTCGACCTGACACATTGTTTTCACTGTTATTACCAGTGAGATAGTTCCTAGGGTGCATTTGGACTACCAAAGTATTTTCTGTGCATGACATCCTTGTTTCAGGTACATTATTTTTGGTTTTTTTCCAAAAGCCATCTTCTCCCATTTTCCCTTATGCAGTCTGTACAAGTAACCTTAAAACTCTCCTACGTATCTTAACATGTTAACTAGATGTGAGAACCATTTTTCCCTGAAGTACAAGTCGCATCTCCAGTTCCAGGAAGTTTAGGGTTTTTTGATGGTTTGTTGTTTTTTTTTTTTTTCCTTTGGTCTTTGTTTGTTTGGGGGTTTTTTTGTTTGTTTGTTTGTTTTTTGGGTTGGTTTTGTTGTGGTTTTTCTGTTTCATTTTGGTTTGTGTTTTTTGGGTTTCTTTTTTTTACGGTAAGAGCAGTGACACACTGGAAACTGGCTGCCTTTAGAAGTTGTGGACGCCCCATCCCTGGAGGTGTTCAAAGTTTGGCTGGATAGGGCTTTGAGCAACTTGATCTGGAAGAAGGCCCTGCCCACAGCAGAGGGATTGGAACTAAATGATCTCTGAATATCCCTTCCAAACCAAACCAGTCTGTGATTCTGTGAGGATGTAAGAATAGGAAGACACCAAAGTCTTATGGAAAAGCAATCAATCCTGATTTGGCTCTTGAACTCAAGTGGGAAGCATAATGTTTATCTATATATTCATACAATATTTGCAGTCTAGTCCACAGCTGTACCTTCTACCTATTGTCTTTGGATTTTCAGGCCTACAAACTTCAGTGCTAAAGTAGTATGATGATGATACAAGTCAGAATAAGAGCCATGCAGCATACCAGCTTTTCTAAGTTCTTCAGCAATGCTGACAAATCTGCCACTTCAAGGGGGACTTCTGTAAAGTTTTCCATTCTTCTATTTGTCTCCTCCAGGCTGAAGGAACTGATTGAACTTACTCTAGGAGGCTAATTAATATAGACTGAGGCACCTATGAAACCCTGGGTTTGCAAACTTCCAAAGATCCAAGAGAGGTCCCTTTCTGTCCTAGACACTAATGTAAGATGTAAGTCTGACTACATTTTGCCTGTCTAGCACTATAGCAGTAGTAACAGTGGGGGAAGACCATCCTACTTTGCCCTCACTCTGGCTTTCAGCCAAAGCTGTGTAGAAGCCCATGAAATGGCAGATGCAGCAGGAGATTCTTGCATTGAAGTATGTTAAAAGTTATTAAAGAAATAATGCTTAACTAAGCTGCTTAGTTTTGTAAATCAAATATGGTACATTTTCAAAAGCAAATGCTGTAGTAGGTAAAGGACAGTATTAAACAGTCACTAAAGGTACTAGTTTTCATATCTGGAAGGTTAGAAATGGGTCTAACCCATTTCTGTGGGCTCTAGGGTAACTTCCATTCTAAGAAATACATACATGATAGCTTAGGAATCAGGCAAATCATATTGTTTTACTTGGTAAATTTGACATGAGATGCAAATTGTTGAATTTTTTCATAACTAACAAGAGAAAAAGGAGCAGTAACAATAATTGTCTGTAAAAGGAACACTATCCTCAACTTGAGTCTCTCTGACAAAGTATCAAAGATATTCTAAAGGTTATGCTGTTAAATTTTAATATATTAAAAGTGGGTATGCAAATAAAAAAACCTGCAATTCAAGAATCTTCAAGCTCATTTTCTCTATGAGAAAAAAAAGAAAAAAAAAGAAAAAAGAAAAAAGAAAAAAGAAAAAAGAAAAAAGAAAAAAGAAAAAAGAAAACTTGCTGTCAATAATTGATGGAGAAAATCTCCCAGTTTGCTGTTTGGACCAGTCAAAGATGACAAGTTTATGGTCATGTTAATAACAAACAAAGCACAGGAAAATTTGTCTTGAATGCTGGCAAGAGACTGGTTCTGTAAAACAAGCTTCTATTTATCCCATTTTTTACTGATAACTTCTTGGAGAAGATGAATTCTCTATTTCTATTTTGTCTTGTAGATCTATATAAGGAAATCTTATCTTCTTTGTTGATTTTGTACAATTTCATACCTGTATCACCAATTTGGTATTTCCAGAATGATGAAGAAATGGTTTCTACAACATAGTTTTTAAACACATGCAGTAGTGCCACTTCAAATCCTTTCACTGAAATTTACCTACAGGAAATACAACAATAAACTGCAAAATTATGTCATCCAGAGTAGTGTGGAAACTTTATAGTGTGGAAACTAATCTGAAAGTAAGAAAGTATTTTCTTTTGAGTCCTGCCAGTTTTCTTTTGCTTAGCAAATACTCGTTGATAGACAGAAACAAGCACTTTTCACAATAAGTAGAAACAGATGCATTACTTAAGAAAGGAATGCAGGATTCAGAGTCAGAATAATCTCCTGCGTACTTCAAAATCCAACATTGAACAATATATTTGTCCTTATCCATTAAGTGCAGATGGTTTTGCATGGCAGCGTGTTGAAGTGTCTTTTTGCATTTGACAAACGACATTCAGTACAGCAATAATTATAACCTTCCAGGGTATCAAGACAAGGGAAAATGAATCTCAGTTAAGCATATCCAAAGATACTGCATTTCTATCAGCAGTGCATCCCTCTCCAAATCTTCTGGGATGGTTCAGAATGAAGCTCTGATCATGGGTTTAAATGTTGACTCCTGACACAGATTTTTATTTGCTAGTCTTTTGACCTGCTGATAAACAACAAATAAATTACCTATATTCCAGATGCTATCATTAATTTGAACACACATTGTTTTCAGCCATTTGCAACAGGCAAGACTGAGAAAATATGACCTTTACTTTTACATTATTGCTGTGGACAGTCATATCTCCTGAGTCATAGGATTGAGTCAATATATTAAGAAGCAAATTCAAGTCAGCATTCAGTTATTTCAATGTCTTAATATCTGAAAAAACTGCAGTTCCGTGAGTACAAGTGCTGTGATCCAAATGGTAAAGCTGCCATTTATTCAGATAGAAGTAGTTAAATTGTTGAACCTAAGGGATTGCCTGGCTTTCAGGAATATCTGAAAACCTGGTGTTTTATATTAGAAGTTCCAAAGTATAATAGCCAACATATATGTCTATATTTAAAATTTCCAGTCTTGTATCTCAGCTGCATACCAACCTGCTATCATCTCAAGTTAATTGAAAATTTTATTATTGAGAACTTTATTCTCCCTGCTCACACACATTAGAAAAAATCTTGCACTTCAGTATACAAATTGATCCCAAGACAGGAAAAGTCAAAGAGGAAAGTTCATTCCAGGTACATTGCAGCACAGCAGATCTAGGGTTTTGGCCTTTGCTTCAAAGTATCACTTACTGGCTTACTGCTAAACCGTGGATTAGGTGGAATAGTGGTCTGTTCTAGCTTGTCATCTGAATGCTTAAGCATAATCTGCTTTTCAAAAGACATTTTCCAGTTTTATGTATGGCACATACAGTAGTGGCATAAAGCATTATTAAACTTCAGATTTTAAAAAATGTGTTTTCATGAAGAAACAGTTTCCAGTAACTGTAGAAAAACTCTTTTGCTTCCTACGCAGGAGCAGATCAGAAAAGAACCTGGACATATCTAACTCATTTTCTTCCCATTGTGTTTGTCCATTAAGCAGATGAAGTGCACACTTCCCATGCTGTTCCATTCATACAGCCCAGTGTTCATTCAGAAACAGAATGTTTCCTTTAGTTGATGGATTAAAGGCAGGAGAGGGGGAGGTGTGTAAAAATGTTTGGGGATGTGCAATATTTCAGGAACAATGTTTAAAGCTTAGTTCACATTAGAAGTTTGTAAGGAATATTCTACACAAGTTCAAAACAAAACAGATTCTGCCTCTTAAATGAACAAAAGTAACTTTTAAAGAGAAAGACCCAATGCAGGTTTTTGTGCAACTGTTGAGAAGCAGAATGTCAGGTTATTTTTAAAAGCAATCTTGTATTACACTTTCAATACACTAAAAAAATTAAGCAAATACAATTTCTTCACCCTACCTTGACTGGCCTTGCACTATATTTTGGGAGGTTGAAATATGAACCTAAGAATGTGTATTAGCGACCTTAAAAAAAGAGCAAGTAAACTCTGTAAGCAACTTTAAAGGTTATTGTTTGCTTTTTATCTTCACTTGCAGACCAGGTGTCTCTAGCAAAGTAAATCTGAGGAAAAGCCACTTTTTGTTGGAGGCTCTTTGTGAACAAAACAGATGACACAGAGAGCAGGTGTTAAAATAGTGAAAAAGGCAAACAGCAGATATTTTACAGGATGTTTAGCTGTGGAAGAGCTAGGGGAAAAAAACAGGCTGTTCTAAAGCATTTTATTTAGAAGCCTTTGCTCAAATACAAGAAACATTTCTCTGTCTTATAATTCAGAATCTATCTTTTGATCCCCCAAAGAATGGATTAGAGATAGTTATCCTATTCCTCTTGGCACTGAGTTCCCAGGGACTGACAGGAAAAAAGCATAGTTTTTACTAAATAAGGATGCTTACTGGTTTCTGTTTACCTGATGCCACTTATGATACTGTGTTTGTCTACTTAAGTGGCATTTAGGACTGAAGTGTTGTGTGATTTACTATTTATGTTAAGAAATTGCTTAGCAGCTGAGTCAATTAGACTATTCTGTTTTATGTGTTTTTAATCTTACATCACACATCTGTTAATTTTGGTCTTATCATTACAGTAGTGAGCATTGTAAATAAATAAGTAGAAAGGTTAGTAAGTGAAGGAAAGTAAGTTGCCTGTTTAAAAAAAAAAAAAAAAACAAAAACTACTCAACTGACATTATTTGTGTCTCTAAATTAAGCATCCTACACCTATAAAGAGAGATTCAGAATTCCATACTGGAGCCTTCAAGTGTATGCATTTTGGATTTAAGCTTCAAGGCTCATTTTCAGGTTGATGAAAACCCTGCTCTGTTTGTTTTGGAATGTGAATTTCAACACTCACAAATTCACCAGCAGGTTTCATTGTAACTTTATAACTGATGAGAGTAGTGAGCCCTAATGCAAAATTATTTTATAACTATGTATGAAATGGCCATTCTTTGTAAAAAAACCTGAATTCTCTCCATTCACAACACAGATTTCTTTCACTATGAAGAAACCATTATGGCATCACTGGAACATTTGAAAATATAGTGCCAAGTCCTTAAAATATTTATTGCTTACAAAACAGGCATCTTGGTAAAAAAATTAAACACTTATAAATTTACTATGCAATTAGACTATTCTATCACACTTCTCTAGGTAGTAGTAAAATAAAGGATTTTTGAGTCAAAATATGTTGAAGTGCATAGTATTTTGAATTAAATGAATTTCTATAAAAATGTGAAATACTGATAAGGTTTATTCTCCAGTAATAAGAATACATGCTGCATTTTTTTTCCCCCTACTCTTTCAGGTACAAATGTTGCCACTTTGGCAATAAACATGTCATTTTCCCTCAAAGGAAGGCATAAAAGGAAGCACTGTGGCATCTGTAACACCTTTGCCAGACTGTTTTTCCCTTGAATCTTGTACATTTCACTGAAAATGTTACAGGATGCAAAGGATGTCTGCTAAAGAATTTTCTTGAAATTCTATCACTTCACAAGGCTAATTTCACTGCAATTCTGACTTGCAGTCTTTGCTGGAGCTACACTTCATTATCAGTGGGGTTTAACAGGTTAATTTCTGCATTCAAGTTCTGAAATCACATTTCAGATAACATTTTTTTTAGGCATGCCGTGGATGAAGGTGCATTCTATAGTCTTTAAATAGATCTAAAATAACCCTTGGCAGTTAATTCAGAAACTTCAGACATGTCCACAGTCCGTTTGTGTATGCAATTTGTCCAAGCAACTCAAATGCAATGACAAACTTTAGAGCACAATCTCTGCAGAACTGTGCAGTTCACTGTTCCTGTCCAGTTAATATTATGTTCCCAGACTTCAGAGCAACTTTTTGACCGAAAGGTGATTCAGAAATTTAGCTCAGACAACGCACTCTGTGAATTTAGGCACTGCTCAAGAAAAAAGAAATCGCACTGAAAGAGGTAACAAGATGTTAAGTTTCTGGGAATTTTAACACCCTACCTTCATTAGCCACTGAGTGTTGTTTTCCATGATGTTCTCAAGCAGCTGCAGTCTTTGAACTGAATCATCATAGTCCAGGGGCGCATCCCTCTGCACCGCGTTGGACACGTAGGGAGCGGAGGAGCGGCAGTTGTCCGCCTCGGGCAGAAGGAAGGTGTAGCTGCACGACCCGTGCTGAACCTGGTACTGCTTCTTGCCTATCGTCTCCATGCTCTTACTGAAGGAGTTGTACCCTGAAGCTAAGAATACGCCGCAGCCCAAAAAGAAGCAGGCGGCCAGCTGCATTTTAATCCCTGCGGTAACTCGGCGGACCTAGAGAGCCTGGATGCGCTGGCCGGAGCCCGGCCCTAGCTGACCTGCGGCGCAGCCGAGCTCTCCGCTGCCATGTGCCGTCAGGGGAGGGGAGGGCTGGGCTGGGCTGGGCTGGGCTGGGCTTGCCTTGCCTGCCCCGGGCGGGCCGGGAGGTGCGGCCGCTCCCGCCGTGCCCGCACTGTCCGGCGCGGAAAGCTGCAGCTGCGGCCGCCGCGCTGCCTTCCCTTCCTTTCCTTTCCTGCCCTGCCCAGCCCAGCCCAGCCCAGCCCAGCCCAGCCCAGTCCAGTCCAGCCGAGCCCCCTGCCCTTACAGCAGGAGCTGTAAGAGCCAGCACACGCGTGGAGCGGAGCCGCTCCTCCCTCCGTCCGTCCGTCCGTCCGTCCGTCCGTCCCTCAGGGCCAGGGGCAGCGCACAGCGCCTGGCGGGAGCGGGGCGGCGAGAGGAAACCCCAGGGAGGAGCCGGCAGCGGCAGGACCCCTGCGAATTCCTGAGCACGGCTATAATTAAGAGTTTCCTAGACAGAGCAATCAGTTCCGAGAGCCTCCGACTATGCTAGTAAATTATTTGTGATGGTAATCATTTTTAAACCCTTACCCTCGACCACCCCGCTAAACACACACACACACACACACACACACACACACACACACACGAGACATGCAAGTCCCTGAGCATGTTTGTTGTTAATTTATTTTGTTTAAAATGTGCCGAACCAAGATGTAATTTAGTTGTAGTTTAAATACATTATGGAATTACAGAGAAATCCCATTAATTTAAAAGCAGGCTTGGGTACATCCTTGCAAAGAGAACGTGGGGGGCAGTAATTAGAGGTTTTCAGTTCAACACAGAATCTGTGTTTTACTGAATCTCTGATAGGGACACTCAATTTTAGGCATGTCTTTCAAGGGTTGAGCATTTTCAAGCTTTTTATTTATTGTTTTAATGGTTCGGGGGGGGGGTTCTGTATGACATTTTCATGCTAACTTTGGAAGTGTTAATATTAATAAAAGAGTTAGAAATCACAAGTCAGCTGGGACTGGAAGAGGAAAAGCCATCCAGAGGCAGTGGCAGTAAGGTATGGCTCAGGAAGTCGCATGGCTGAATAGGAATTACCCTGTTAGCTCTCCCTAGCCCAATTCTGTGCCACTGGGAGTGGGAAATACCCATAAAAGGGGAGGGAAATTCTAATAAATAAAGTATTTGAAATTTATATG
The DNA here is from genome assembly GCF_963662255.1 of Cinclus cinclus. Lineage (NCBI taxonomy): Eukaryota > Metazoa > Chordata > Aves > Passeriformes > Cinclidae > Cinclus > Cinclus cinclus. The sequence continues at coordinate 23,006,724 of NC_085048.1, forward strand.
TAAGAGTAAAAATTACTACTTCCCAACTCCCATAGTCTCTGCAATGACTGGTCATCTTGAAAAAGAGGAAAATTACTGGCCAATTTACCAGACCCTAGGAAAGAGTCCATTCCACTGAAATTTTGGTAAAGTTTACCTCTCTGTAAGAAGAAATTGTCTTCTTGAAACCAGCATGATAGGATACTAACTCCTGAAGACAAACTGCATGAGATTTTGGCTAGGTCTGGATCTAGAAATGATAGATTTTTCTTAATTAAAATAAACAAAAGGATTGCCATGCTAGTCAAACTAACATGAATTACTGACCAGAGGTTCTCATCTTCAAGGAAAATTCCAGCATGTCTCAGCATCTCTTAAGACAGACTTTTATATAACTTGCTTTGTCATGTATAGTGCATAATGCGGCTTTACTTTTTTATATCATGAAAGCTGTGTTCAGGGATTGGCAAAAATAGTTGTAGCAGTCAAAATTACATCATAGATTAGAAGCTGCTGATATTTCTTTACACAGTTACCTTTGGAAAGGAAAATCTCTAGAATTTCATTCTGGTGAATTCCAGAAAGATTCTGATTATATTTGGACTGTGATGAGTGAAACCAATTTGTAGGATTTTTTCCTGTGGAGTATTCATATGCCAGTGTTCATCTTTCTAATCAGAGGAAACAGAGGAATATGTTTGGAACGGTCAAGATTATTTGCAACAAAATGTATGTATTTAAAGGGTTTGGTATATGAAGTATGCATTCCCCATCCCTTCAATTTTGCTTTGCAATAACCAAGCACATAAATGTGACAGCTACTTGCATTGATAACAAAGTTTCAAAGTTATTGTATACTTCTATACTTGTTTTATATTTCTAATTTTTAATGAATAAGCCTTTTAAAGAATGTTTAATTCCACATAAATAACAGTCTTTTCAAGATACTTGACCAACCTACTATTTTCCAATGAAGACAGAATATAGCATTAGATTAATCCATTAGGCTGTGTGAAGCATTTCTATCTAACTAGACATTCCAAATCAGTATTTTCTGTTATTTGGGTACTTTAATTAATTTGCTAAGTTAAATGAGAATTTCCCATTGCAACTTGTCCTTAAATTGGTCTGTTCCCTGTTTTCCTTGCACAGCTAGCCTTGAAAAAATAAATGGCCATATCCAACTAGTCATCCCTCCTTTCACCATATGCGTATACTCAATAGAGTAGTGCTGAAAATTAGGTTGCTCCAGTCCTGGAAATATCTGTGTCTTAATGAGGAAGAACTGGAGGATAATTTTTATTTTTCTCATTATATTTTCATGGATTTTGTTTTTAAATTCTTTAGTTAGATATTAAGTGAAAATATGAGACTGAGCATGAGAGATACATGAGACCATCTCCATGAGAGGCTTGATTAAATCAGTAGTTTTTGAATGGCTATAAAGCTTGTCATCTGTATGCTGCCCTAGTGACTCACATCACCGTTGTAATCGGGCAGCTCAGTTTTGCTGGGTTTTGGGGAAGAGATGAGTGTCTGTAAAGGTTTGAGCTGGAGTCTGTTTTCCTTTATGAAGGGCTGAGGCATGACCCCGGGAGGCCCTTGAGCTGTAATGAGGCCAGGAGCAAAACTGTGTTTGGAGACTGCCTAGGAAGCCTTGCTGTATCCTGGGCCTCCACTAGGGAGAACTGTGGTTGTAGGAATACTGGAAAGAGAAACAAGTTCACCTTTTACTGTGTTTTAAGCTGGGCTTGGTTTTTGTGCTTGGTTTTTTTTGTTGTTGTTGTGAATGAATGAATGAGTAAATGGCCAGTTGCTATGGCAGCTGTCTGCAGTTCAGGGAAAAGGTAGGAAAGCACAGATACCATCCTGAGATGTGACAACAAACTCCTAATGGAAGACTCTTACCAGCACAGCAGGCACCACCAGTTAGCTTCTGCTCACTGTGCTTCTCGTCTAGGTCTTGGAGTAACACCCTGAGGTGCACCATGGTAATATGGTAATGATTTCCCCAACTTTTCATTGGTAATTCTGGGCTGTAAGGGGCAGAAACTCAGTAAAACCACACAGACACACAACCGAGAGAGGGTTTTGCTGTTTCCCCATCTGGGTCCAATGGACTTATATCGCTTTAATGAGGTGCTCTTTCCCACTGTCCAGGAAAGTTAGTGGCTGTTCACCTTGCCAACAAAATAAATATACATCCCTTTAACCCTTTGCTGCAGCTTAGTGCCATATTTGGTGCATCTTTTGGAGCAGCTGATTGTGATCCTTCACCCTTTCTATCCCTTTGAGAGCAGCTTTCCCAGCTGTGGAGGAGGAAGTGGTCTTCTCTGCCTCTCCAGAGAGTCAAAGCCAGTCAGAGTTCAGGGGGAAAGAAAGTAGTAACAGCTAAATTTAGAAAACTGGTGTGAAAAGTAAGGCAAGTTAAATCCATTTTTGTCCTTGAAATCTGAGGAAGAGGAAGGAAGATGCCTGAATACAGCCTTTTTACTGAGCCTTAGAGGCATTTTAGCAAGTCTGCTTGAGAGGGAGGGCTTATTCTGAAAACTGAATGACTGAGATCTGTCCCCTGTCAGTTATGAGAACTGCCATTTCTTTGTTAGACATGTTAAAGTAGGGAGGAATTTAAATAATTTGGCATGGAGTCTTATAAATGTCAGAAACTGAGTAAAAAGTTGTAATTCAGACTAGTCACATCCTCTCCGTATTTCTTTCATGTTCGTTGTTCTCTTCATCTTTCATTTCTGCTGTCGATATGGAGTGTTGTATTTACATTCATGATACATTTTTCCTGTAAACTAAAATATAGCTTTTAGCCTGTGAGTTCCTGCTTGCTTTAGAGCCAAGTGTATACAGTATATGCCATAAAATACCAAATAGTGGATATATTTAAAGTACAAATTAGATCTTTTGCTTTTTAGAAAAAAGATACCCACTCTACAGAGCTCACCTTATAAGCAGAGCTGAAATGTGTATTTTGTCAAAACTAAACATTTAGAACGTTTTGCCAGATGTGTGCAGGCAATTTCCTTTCCTGGGAAACAGTAAATTCCCTTACTCAGCCAACCATGGGTTTCTTCAGTACAGCATATGACTAGGCTGCTTTGAGAGAGATGCCTGAATTCTACTAACATTATCTTTCCAACTATCATTTTACTTACAGCTGCACAGCTTCTGTTTGACAAGCAGATACAGGCATCTTGTGAAACCTCTGATAGAAAAGGAAGCATATAAACTGAAGTAATATAAGAAAATGTTGATTTGGCTTTAGTCTGCTATCTGCAAACTTTGCCACCTAAAACTTTCAAGATGTTGATTAGTAGGTAAGTTCTCATTTAAGCAGTTTACTCATTTTAGGAAGGAAAAAATACATCACGAAATATGTACAAACTGAAGGCAAAACCATGTAAACAAGTAGGTTTTGGTGCTGCATTTTTACAGGGATATTTAATCTACGTATATAAATGACAATACTGCAATGTAACTTCAAAATGAAATCTGAGGTGAAAAATCATCTGAAACATGGAATAAATTAATAAAGTATTTATATGTTCCTTGTATTTACATTCCTCACATTTTGACATTCAATGTTAAGTTCCCACCTTTGGTTCCTGGTGCTTTAATATTAGTTTATGATAATTCCATTTGTTGTCTTAAAAATATTTTCTTTCACTGTAAGTAGTTTAGCATTCTTCTCAGGAACAAATGTCAACAAGGACAAGACTCATGAACTTGTAACTTAAAAAGCAAGGAACAGGATCTAGGAGCCTATTGGATTTTTAGTCTGCTGAAAATCTTGTCTGTTTTTAGATCTTACAGTCTTTTTCAAAGAGAGGAGTGATAGATTATTATGTTTTCCTATATGCCAAACAATTTCTTTTCAACCAGACCCATAGTTCAGATTTTTAGCACTTTAAAATTAATAATAATATCTTACCAATCATTCATACTTTTCCCACTATTTGCTCATTATGTTTTTTATTCCATCTGAGCTTCTGCACCACTCTCTCATGACTTCTTTAACATAGTCTCAGGATTCCACTCACTTTCTCAGCTGCATCTTATTTCTAATCACTCAGAACATCTGGTGCAACATCTTGTGAATTCATAATCATCAGTATGTTCCATCTCTGATGTTCCATCACGTCTCCTTTGAGTGCCCTTCCTTACAAGGGAGGGCATTTGCCCAATAGTTCTCATATTGTACTTCTGCTGAAGGGACAAGAGGTCAATAATCTGATCCACTGAAAATTTCAGTTACCACTCTGTCTTGGTGACTCAGTCTGTTTTTTCCATCTTGTCTTGTAACATCCAATCCATCATTTCAGTACACAGCATTTTTCCTAGATGTCACAGCACTAGTGGAAGCATAATGCAGCCAAAACCAGACTTCATGTATTCCCTTGGAAATTCTTCCATGCTCCCTTTTTCTCTTTAACAATTGTCACTGTCATCATTCTTCAATGCATTTAAATCTGTAATCTGCAAATTAGGCTTTCTTTATTTCATTGATGTTTTATTTTCTCCCTTTTTTGATGCTATGCTTTCATTAATGTGCCTAAAATCCCTGTCTTGGTCTTTATCATCAACATACTGAGCTTTGTAACATAATCTGTCTGGCTCCTCCACAATATTTGAAACATGACTTGTTAATGAAGCTTATTGTATTAGTTCTGCCACAGTAAATTACATTCAACTTTTCTATCATAAGGATGGTTAGGCAACCATCAGAGCTTCTCACAAGTAAATTATATACTTAATGGCTTTGAATTTGGAAGGTCTAAATTCAGCACGTCTCCTACCAATATGTCAACTTCATTGCTTTCTTCATAGCCACTGGCTGGATTGGCTTTCCTTTCTCTTGGGTTAAACTTGGGATATCTTTTCTCAGATAATGAGATATTTAATGTGATCACATTTTCAAATTGTAGTGTCCCACTTCTTTTAATGTAACATTGTATTAACATTGAAAGACATTATATGTTTTATATATACATAATTATATTTGTATGTATGTGTGTACTTAATATGTTGTTGATGCCACTGTACCTAAAATATAATTAGTCATGTTAATTTAGATTGGGACTTTATGATATCACATCCTGAGTAATAACAGTAACATGAATTAATGTTGGGGTTTTTTTAATTCCTGTCATTATCACTTCCACATTCCAAAACCTTGTTTAATATAAGATACTTCTGAATTTCTGCTGCTTCATTACTTTTATAGTGATTTCCTTTTTCATTCCAAATTTTCAAGTGACATCTAAAGTAGAATTCACAAGTATCTATCGAACTCTAGTCTATACAAATAATGTAGGCACATATCTAAGAAGACTCTCACTGTGCATTAATGAAGTTCCTGTTTGTGGGACAGATGGTAGTGTCTTTCACTGTGAGCATTTTCTAATAATGAATGTTATTTTAATCTTTGAAAGATGAGTCATCCACATACAGAAGTAGGAAGTGAGTCCCAGGATTATGAAGAATAGTTGATACATGTTCTTCCTCCTTAACATTTTTATAAAGTTTGGCTATAATGCTCAAAGGCTGTGCTTATTCTCTTCAGAGTTGTGTGATGACAGCAAACTTTAGCTGGTAAGAAGTGCAATTACATCTTAAACTCAAATATCACGAGTTCAAAACTAACATGGAAATTACAGCTAATGTTAAGGATCTTGCAATTGCACTGCTGAATATCTGACAGTGTTAAGTGCTGTGCCCTGCCTATCTCCCATACTGGGAAAAGCATAATAGAGCACTTGTTTAAACAGGTTATCATTAGCTGAAACAATGAAATAACTTGTGTGCTAATGTGTGGTAAAGCCTTTAAAACCCGTTTTTAAAAATTGTTCCCATAGCACTTGTGTATTTACTCTTTACTGTTGAATTATAAGTTAAAAACTTAGCAGGTGTTCTTACTCTTTATGCTTATATACTGTTTCAATGCTCTGAAAAATGTCTTTTAAATTAGTTTTGTGCATTTGGACAATTTAAACCTAAAATCTTTATGTAAGGTTTTGACTTTTGTTTTATTATGTGAATGCTGTATTATGTTGATGTGAAAAGTCAGCAGACTCTGAAAGAATCCAGAAGGCTTTTGGAAAATGGGAAATCTGCCTTACTGACATCCTAAAGAAAAATGCATATGCAGTCTGTTTAAAGGAATGTATGTATAAAACGTCTAAGCAGTTGACAGTAAGATAGCCTTACAAATCACCCCAGTGCCTGTGATTTAAATCCTTCCTCTTGTAAGCAGTCAGTCAGGTTAGCAGAAGGTTCTCCCGTCTGGTAATAGCACACTTATTTGATAATAACAGCATGTCACACTTCCTAAGAGCATGTTCAAGTTAAGATCTGAATTCAAAGATAAACTGGTGTCAAAGAGGGAGCGAAAAGGAAGTGAAAAACTGTGTAAGAGGAATAAACAACACTTTCAGAGAGAGAGAGGACATTTACGGCAACAGTAAGGTACCTAGTTCCTGACATCTGTTTCCCTCAAGAAAAAAAATACAGTACGTGCACTAACCTTTTTATGGAGAGTGCAAGAAAAATATTTGCAGCATGTTTTCATATATTCTTATTTGTTGAACTGTATTATGAATGTGCAATTTGAAGCGGACAGAGCAACTACGAACTATTTTTGCACTCCATAAAGATAAATATTTTCTTTTTTCAGTACTAATAAACATATTTCGGTTATAGCTCTCAAAAACATTGCCCACCCTCTTGCTGATTCTGCCACAAAAACTGGGCATTCTTTTTGTTGTTGGTCTTACTGCTGTACAAGCAAAGGAAGGAATTAAAGTGGGTTTTTTTTCTCCCTGGTTGGTGAGACATCAGAACCCACGATGGGGCAGCACAAAGATTAGCTGCATACAGATACCAAGATTAGGGCTTCTTTGAGTTTGGACTTCTTGCCTCCATACAACTTATTGCTCTATAAATATTAACATAAGTACCTCACTGGCTGAGTAACATTCTGGTTTTGTCTGTCCAAATAAATCCTTTGCTGGAAAGATAATCCTCCGTCTCTAGTGGAATATGTAGACAAGACCCAATCTCTTATAAGTACCCTATCGTTAAAGTGGTATATTTTCTTCCCAACACAAACCAATGAGAAAGTCCTTTTACTGGACTTTTATCTAAATCTGAATTATTACTTGAGTAATTTCCCTACACAGAAAATTCATATCTTTAAAAATCTTTATTCTGTCTCACTAGAAATATATGTACAGGAAATTTGGAGGTGACATTGGTGATGTCTATATTTTTCTAATGTGCATCCACATTCAGGCTAGCCACAGCCAAAGTGACTTTTATTTACAAATCAAACAGTTTAATCTTAGCTTATTAACTTGAGGTTAAGCTTGATTATAGAACATCTTGCTTGTATTTTTATGTTCTTTCTTGATTTTTATGTCAGTCTTTTCAGTCAAATCTGTGATCAAATTCTATTATAAATAACTAGTAAAGCTTCACCTTTGGTTTTAAATGATACATTCTGATTTGTTACTGCTTCAGCATTGTGGCCTGAGCCTTAATAGCAATGTCCAGTGAATAGCATTTTTCTTGAACATAAATAACTTTATTCCTAGTTCATCAAATAAGTGATCAGCTAATGCTCTTCTACTAATTTCTGCTATCCTTTGCCTGTTCACCCACTTGAGTATCATTTTTAGGAAGCAAAATCCATACTTTCAAATTTTTACTAGATGATGGCATGAAATGACAATGACTCCTAACTCAGCCACCTTAGAATATTTTCTTTTTGCATTAATGAAGATTGTATCCTTGTGTTGGGTGTTAAGGTGCCTTTCTTTCATTGGATGCATATATCAGATCAGCCAAGATTTCCTTGTGGAGTCAGAGAAATTTCTCTCTGTTGATTAGGAGACTCTCAGGTAACAAGTTCAGATGACAGCACCAGAAGTTAGGTGAAATGAATGTCATTAAACTTATGGAAATAAATGATGGTTATTCAAGATTTCATGTCTGTTTCATTATCTTAAAATGCTGTTACTAATATATAATCAGTATTTTTCATTTAATTACAGTTTGTTCAGACTATTGTATACAAACTGTATTGTTTTATTGCTCTTCTCTTTTGGTAATGGATTCACTGGGACTGTGAATTGATTAAAAAAAAACAGGCCAGTAAGAAATAAGGTCTAAAATAGATTGTTCACCTTGGAAACATAATTCTGTCACACTGTAGGCACATTTTGCAAGGCTAAGAGCCCTATACCTTTGGTAAATGTCAGTTGAAATGTCTAAGCAGGGACTGTTCTGGAGCCCCAGTGCAGCCCATGCTGAGGAGGGATGGACTAGCAATGGAACCAAGTTTTCAGCCAGCTGGGAAATATTCCAGGCAGGACTACAGCAGGCAGGGAAACTGTAGGGAGTCATGGCCTAAAATTTGTTTTAATTTCATACAGAGTATAAAGATATATCTTCTGAAGCTGAGATCTATGAGACTGTAGAAAAGCCTCTCATGAGAAGCAGTAGAATCCCTGTTGTATGAGTAATACAGATGGCAAAACACTGAAAAATGTAAAGGAAAATCCCGTTCTGGCAGCAGTATGAATTAAGTGATTTAATAAGCTTTTTCATCTCTTAATTTCTCTCATCAAGCCTCCTCACTCTGATGAAATAAAGAAAAATGTTTATGTTGGACCTCCATGTGAAAAGTGCTTATAGGAAAAAACATGCCTCTTCAGATGATAAAAATATAATTAATATAGTTGAAATAATTCTTGCATTTTCTCACAGACATTAAATTAAACCTATCAGGCACAAGCTAATATTAATGCCTGCAAAATGTTAAGTACAATTATTCTAATATAATGCAGCAGTTTCATATTGGGTTTTATATTGGAAATTGTTATGGTTTCAGATTTCTTTGCACTATTGGGACAACTTAATTTTACATTATTAATTCCATCAATGGCATGCAAAAAAATACAGTTATTCCAATTGCTAAAAGCCTCAGAGTGAGACTGTGCTTCATAGACTATTATTGCCCACACAAAAAACTTTGGCTGAGAAGTTTGCAACCAGACAAATTATTCTCAATTATCAATGTCATAATTGCTGCTTTTGTTTTCAGGGGTTTTTTTTATAGGAAGCTTATTTAAACATATTTACAGTGAATAATTTTTTTTAAATGCATTTCATGGACATCATGAACTTAAAAGGCCACATCATCAAAATCAAAATTAGATTGCTCTTCATTAATTTGGGATAGATTAATTTCTCTACTTTTAAAACCTCCATTTTTGAACATTTATTTGATGTGAAGTGTGCTCCTTTTATTAATGTTTTTACCTTGCTGGCTCTGCAATGGGAACAGAAAGTCTGCACTCACTTACCTCTGAACTTACTCTGCTGGCCCACAGTTTTAGACTACAGTACACCCAATAAAGAAAAATAACACATGCTTTTAAGATAGCTTTTTTATTTCAATAAACTGATAGCCTCGAGGACTAAGGAAAGAAGTAATGCTTTAAAGGCAAACTGGGGGTTTCTCATTTAAAGACTCTTCTGGTGTCAGAACCTTTTTGTGATACATCTGTCATGGAAAATGATCAGAAGCTGCTGAAGTAAACAAAATGTGGGTCTGTTCTGCATTATTGTAATTTGCAGATGCCCTGTGCCTGCTTACAGAGGATGGCCTGAGGCTTTAAAAATTGTTAATGACATGAACAGTAGCCAAGAACTGTCTTTATTTGAAATACAACTGTATTTCTAAAATAAACCAGAATGTGTGAATCCTCACACAGTTGCCATCTGCATTAGCTTTACACAGTGAGAATTTTTTTAAAAGATACAGATTTCTCACCAAACATTCTGTGAAATAATTAAACAATTGAAAGCATTTTCAAGAGGTGTTACCACTAGTTAAAATATTGGCTTTCGTGGCTGGTCCAAATCAGGTCTTGCAATAAGTGAAACTTGGTTCCCTTTCATTGATTTCTCAATGTTCATAAATTCATTAAATGTTAATTCATCAAATTCCATCTCTTTCCTGGCTCTTCCATGTCAGAAGGAGGCACCTGTTTCCAAAAAATTTAACTGGCAGATGACTTAGTAAGTATTGCACCATACCACAGCTGGTGGAAGGAAGTCATTTTAATGAACAGAAGACAAACAGAAATTAAAGTATTTAGAATTAGAAATAAGGGAGAGAGGATTTCTTATCTTGTCCTTTTACTTTTCTTATTATTTTTTTTTTCTAGATAATATTATTTTATAAAGGTAGAGTTGTGAATCCTAAATACTAATAGTTGAAATTCAGGACAGTTTGGGACTGTGTAAAAGCTCTGCACGTGGACATCAAATACAATGTAGTTGATAGTGCATCTGCTGTACAGGAACGTTTTATCCATGTATGCATTTTGTCCTTTTTCCAGTTTACTAGGCATCTGAAAATCAGCCTGGTTTCAATGAAAATATGTGGAAAGCCATACTCCATATGCTTTTCATGTGAGACATAAGACTTGACTGCATAATACTGGACATCCTCCCTTCTGTGGGACATCTGCCAAGCTCAGCAGAAATACAAGTTACAGGCAGGAGAACAAAACCAGAGGAATAAGTGATTACTAAATCCTTTTTCTGTTTTTAATTTTTATATTCTGCTCTGGTCTCAGCTGTTAGATTCAACTTTTAACAATGTCTCTGAACTGGAATAGCCACGTATTCTGTGCTTTAAAATACTTCGTGGTTAAAACTTCAAAATGTTTAATGTTCACAAATGAATGACAGATTTTCAGAGGTTTCTCAGTGTAGGTTTAGAGACTTGCAGAAATCCTAGTATGCCTCCCTTTGCATCTTTAGGTAAGAATGTATCTCTGATCTATAAGCTTGGAAAAGCCTGATAGCTTTTAATATGTTTTGTGCATGAGTAGTTTAGGTTGTATTTGAAATGTAAACTGCAGCTGTTACAAATTTTCTCACAAGTTTTATGGTAAAAGATAAATCTTGCCTTGTTTTTGGGTGTTGTCAGTGATTATGTTACTCTGTCCTTTTGGTCTGTTATGTCCTAGATTGTGAACTAATTAGATTAAGAAAGAAATTATATCTTAAATTTAGGAGAAATAATTCTTTTCCTCATGGTTACAGCATGAAAATGCTCCTCTGCAAAATGGCAATAGGAGGAAGCAAGTAAATAAAGACCATATTTTTTAGCATGATTTTGAAAGCCAGAATCCTGGTTTCTGAATAGTTCAGTTAGCAGTCCCAGAAACGTAAATTCTAAAGTTCCATTGTAAGACCTTCCTTTCACATTTCCAGAATGTGAAAGTAAATACTGATAACATCTGCATATTTGGCATTGCTTTCAAGATGTTGTTTTCTTGTATCTATTTATAAATCAAATACCATTCAACTCCTGTTTATTGGCATGTATGTGTTTATTGTACCTAATAAGAAGCAAGTCCTCTCAATACCTTGGATGCTGTAGAAAACTTCAAATTAAATTGGAATTGGGTTCCTGTCTACAATACAATCCACAGTCACATAGTGGCTTCACTTGCTAAAACTTACTGTGGCTGCAGATAGAACTTTTATAATGTTCAGGTTAGTGCATGTGGGGGATTTTTTAAGCACTTCAACTCCTGGTCTAACTGAAAGAACCCTCAGAATATTGACCTTCATTTATCAAGCTTTCAGTTTTAGTATTAACCCTATTACAGGACAGCATAAATCATCTACTTGACCTCTCACTTTACATCCCAGGTTAAAAAAGGTACTGCCAGGCTACTACTTTCTGTAAGTTGTATGCTGCTTTTCTAATATTCTAGTCCTCCACTGCTCTTTCTTTGTCTTTGTTACATCTGTGAAACTCAATCTCTGTATTCAATACATTGCTAACAGACAAGAAAGAAAGGAAATTTTACATATTCAGGATGCATATGTAAATTACTATTTTTATTTAATAAAGATAGATTGTTGAGCCTGGCACTAATTTTGTCCTTTATTACCAGTGAAGACATGAGAACTTGAAGTACATCCTGCTTCCATACCAGGGAAATTGGCTCAAACTGGAAGGAGGAAGACATAGCATCATTTTTTTGTGGAATGCGTCCTTTAAATGTTAGTTTACAAAGACCTGCTGGTCAAAAGGTCAATTTTATCCAAAAGTTGCTTTTGAAAATGTAGTATACTCAGATATACATAGCATACATGACAAAATAGCCAAGATAAAATAGTTCTAGAAACCTGTTGGACTTTTTAGATGTATCTGATTGTTGCTCAGGAACCCATCCTGGGAAGGACACCCACTTACTTCTGTGGCTTCTCTGGCTGATGTGCTTAATCTAGGCACATGAGTATAATCTGTGAGCACCATTATGTTCTACAATGACTTACAAAAAACTTTAACACCCCAATTAGCTCCTAAAAAGAGCTCTGTTTTATCTACATAGCTAATTTTCCAGGATAAAAATCAGTTCTGTAACTACTTTTCACCACTTAGTGGTCCTTGCTTATAGTACAATGGCCTCATATATCTGACTAATAGAACCTTGCTGCCTTGGTACACTTTGGTCACAAAAACTTTTCACTGGTTATTTTGCTTGTAGTTGTGATGTTTGCCACCACTTTCCTCTCTGCATTTGACTAGTTTGGGCTAACATGGAAATGAAAAATGAGTGAATGTAAATTTTTTGCTAAAAGAAGGTCTTAAGTGTTGACAGGACAGCTTGTTCCAGCCCAGAATTTTCTCTGCACATAAATATAGACTACATTTCATAAACCGAAACTGCAGTTTCTGTTTGTTTGCTTTGGGGTTGTTTTCTGAGTTTCTTGAAAGGACATGATTCTTAAATGAAAAAAACCACTGGGATGTGTTTAAAAGGGAAATACTGTGATAACAAAGTACCACAAGAGCAAGCAAAGACTACAGCAAAGAAGCTGAAACTAGTATACAGGTAATAAGAGCAGACCCAGGCCCAGTCATCTTTGCAGCCAATATTAATTGCAAGGAAGAACAGATGTTTATAATATTCTATTGATGTAGATTTGGTAAATTTCTACTTTGCTGCAATGGTAGCACATTATGCATGCATTACAAGTGCTTTTACATTATCATCTGAACTGTAATCTTGCAATTCTAGAAAATCAGCACTTGGGGAAACTGTGTTATCATTTAAAAGCACAATCAAAGTTTTACTTTGATCTTTTTCCTACAGTAGAAAAAAACATAGTTAGGTTTATGTGCCTTTGTCTTTTCCCTTCTGGTGATATTGCACTGTGGTTGTGTTTGTCTGTGTGATTCATTACAAGCTCACTGGCAGATGGTCACGTACACTTTGCAAAAGTACTTGATGCAAATAATCAGCTTTAATATTTTTGTCCTACTGTAAGTAATGTATATTATCGTAATGCCTAGAAATATCATGGTTGTTTTAGTCACTGCCATCTAAATACCTTTATCCTTCAGTAAAAAAGGTTTCTCTGTACATGTTCAGTATTTTATGAGTGAAACCTACTGCATGTATGGATGGTAGTGAAGAAAAGTTAGAGTTCTGTCTTCCGTATATGAACAAGATGGAAGAATGAGAGTTTCATGAGACCAGAATGTTCAAGAAAATCTCCTGGCTCCTGCATATAATGATTTTTTGTTGGTTAAGCCATTAGAGCCCCACAGGGTTTATACAGCCTAAAGCATCAGAAATCCTGCTTTGTCTTACTTGATCCTCACACTTACTATGGTAGAAGGAAAGTGTTTAAGTATATTTTATTTATTTATGCATATTTTATTGCATAACAGTAAATCAGGCTTATATGCAGTGCTTATCTGTAATAGTTAAAATGCTGTCAGTCCAAAATATGTTCCATTTATACTAGAGGTGAAATTGTAAGGAACTAGAGGTGAAATTGTAAAGAACTACTATGTAGCACAAAAGAATATATGTATCAATAAACATTGTTTTATAAGAGGACAAAATGTGTTGAATTATGGGCTCCTATAATTATATTATCGTTATTAACAGTATCGTATTAACATATTAACAGTAGCTCTAGATGGAATACCTATATTGGAAACAGAAAAATTCTGGTCTGGCAGTTTTAGTGGAGCTCTTGAGATGCTCTTGTTGGCTTTTGTTTATTACAGTTATAGTACACTACATCCAGGCAGTAAAATTAGCTACAAATCTGACCCTCAAAACACAGTGTCATGCAATGCTTCCAGCGAAAGTGAATCTTATTTATTTAATTAAAATTCCCTTGTTTTTAATAAGTTCCTTGCTGTTTCTTCATTTAGTCATAAGCAAAAGATTGTACTGCAACTCTGTTCTTGTTCTTGGAAGAGAATATGACACTGAAGTACATGACAATGTCTCTACAGGGTAGGATCATGGCCTACAGACCTGATGTTTTTCTGAATGTATTTCTTAGTTACATCTCCTGAGAGCTTCAGACTGTGCATTTTAGCTGACCTAGCTCATCTTCTCAGACATTTTCATAAGTGTGTCTAAGGTACAGTCGAAACTGCAGAGCTCTGTCCTCCCAAATTGAGGCTGAAGTAATTCACAGCTAATATGAAGAAAATACTCCATGATTAAGTGCCAGATTTTGTCCTGCTAGTCTTAGTTTCCCTAATATAAGCATTTTAATTAGGCTTCTTTGATTCCTAACTCCCATACCTTTGCTCCAACCACACAAACACCAAAGAAATTCAATTTTTAAAAGTATTTGTAAGATAGTTGTCAAGTTAAATTCTATCTTCAGCTGATTTACTTCGCAATGATTTTGACTTACTGTGCTTGTATGGTTTTTTATACTAATATACTTCTGTACTTGTTCTTACTCTTTTGTGATTTATTATGTGTTGATGAGGTTCTGTTGTAGACCTTGGAGGTTTTTTCAAAGACAAGTTCCATTGTCATGTTTCTCTTACAATGATTTGTGTCTTGTGCATTGAAGTTGTTTATCAGAAGTATTTAAAAGTTTGTCTAAATTTCTGATTTTTAAGGAGTATTATTGCCTAAAGTTGGTCCCAGAGGCTGCAATCAAAAAAGAGCCTCACTTTGCCAGTCAGTATATTACTATTACAAAGGTAGTATTTCTTCATTATTTTCCATGGAACATAAAAGCAGACTTTGCATCTAAATGCATTGAACAAATCCAAAACAAATGAGAGTGTCTGCACCAGGGACCTTTTGATCTTCAAAAGAATTTCTGTCCTTTCTTTTTTCCCAATCTGACTGAAAGGTCACACTTTACCATATTTCATTCTACCAGATTTATTTGTAGCCTGGAGGCTTTATCAAATTTATTTTAAGCAGAAAATTCTGGCAGTGGTTCGCGTGAGAGATTTTTACCTGTGGAAATGAGGCAGAATGATTCTGCTTACCTTCAAGAGTCTTTGCTGCATGTCATGCCTACTTTTAAATCTATTCTAGAGAGAGAAGTCTAACCAGCAGTATGTTTGCCTGAGGGACAGGAATTTTATGGGTAGTCTGAATGGTGTGGAATTTTGTTGGCTGTTTTAACAGTAACTATTAATTAGTATCTATCTTTTTAACTAATATGTTTTGGACATATTAGAACAATCCAGGGGAGAAGTATAAAAATTCTGTTTAGTACTGACTTTCTAAAATACAAGGAAATATACATTTAAGAATTAGTTTAATAAACATTTAAGAATTAGTTTAATACACATTTAAGAATTAGTTTAAAGGGGTTGTCACTATCATGTTAAATCTGAAAAACTTGTCCTAAAATTTTAGTGATCTACCAAGTTTTGCCTAGCCTCAGAGACTCCTGCCTGAATCAAAGTACACTGTAAGTGCCTTGAAAAAGCTGCAGTTTCAAAACAAAGCAAGGCCAAACTCTACAGATTTTATTGAGGACTATGACTGAAGTTCTGGATTTAGTCTAATGTGAAGGAAGTAGATAAGTATGACATTAATTAAGAAGTTTTGCACAAAACTTTATTATGTGGAACTATATAGTTGAGTTGATTTGGCTTAGAAGAAAAACTATAAAATAGGAATGGCATAAAAAATTGAAAGATCTGTTTGTCCCATCCCACTGGGTTTTTGGTCTGGCTAAGCTCTTATTATCTTTATTATGAAACTAAAGATGTGCTTTTGAAGCAGTACCATAGTGTGATCCCATTATTATTAGTCTCTGTGTGATGTGGATTGGGCTGCTTGCAATTTACTCATGCAGGAGATGCTGAAGGATATGTAGTGGTTCATCTGATATTAAAAGTAGACAATGTTTTTTCTTGGATTTTTTGCTTTGGGTTTGTTTGCTGGTTTTGATTTTTCATTTGGTATTTGTTTGGCTGGATTTTTTTCTCGAGGTTCATAGAATCAAAAAATGGTTTGAGTTAGAAGAGGCCTTAAAGATCATCAAGCTGCAACCCCCTCCACCATGGACACGGACACCTTCCACTAGACCTGGCTGCTCCAAGTCCCATCCAGTCTGGCTTTGGACACTTCCAAATACATCCACAGCTTTGGGAAACCTGTTCCAGTGCCTCACCACCCTCACAGCAAAGAATTTCTTCTGAATATCTAGTCTAAACCTACCCTCCTTCATTTTAAGGTCATTCTGTCACTACATACACTTTGTAGAAGTCTCTCTCAGCTCTCTTGTAGCCCCATTAAAGTGCTGAAAGGCTGTTCTAAGGTCTCCCAGGAGCCTGCTCTTCTTCCAGGCTGAACAATCCCAACTCTCCCAGCTTGTCTTTGTAGAAGAGGTGTTCGATCATCTTTGTGATCTCCTCAGGACTTGCTCCAAGAATTCCATGTCCTTCTTATGCTGAGAACCCCAGAGCTGGATGCAGCTCCCCAGGTGGGGTCTCAAGAGGGCAGAGCAAAGGTGCAGAATCCCTCCCTTGCCCTGCTGGTCAAACTGTTTTTGATGCAGCCCAGGATGACATTTCTGTTCTGGGCTGTGAGCACACACTGCCATCCAATCTCCTGTCGTGTGCTTTCCCCACGAGCATCTCACCAGTGATCTAGGGCAGCTGGCTTCTTCTCAACAATACTGCCAAGTCATTCTCCTTTTTTGATGAGATCATTCCTCAAATGTCGGGTTTTTCCAGGATTAACTGCACTATTTCTATTTTCATGCTGCCTTCAGAGGGTGTTGCAGACATTGTAGGAGTTATTTCTATCACTAGAAATTTTCAGCATCCTCTACTGGCTTTAACCATTTACAGTGGATGTTTTTTCTTACTGCATTCCAGATTTGTCTAGAACACAACACCAAGCAGCTGACTGGGGTTTTAACTTCATTTGCTGGAAGCCTTTAGTTTATAAGACAAAGTAGTGCTCTCCATAAAAATACAATGTGCACCTGGACTTATCCAAAATTTCATTTGTTTGATTAATTATAATTCCTATTATAATATCACTTTAAGTTTGAGCTTCTGCGTGGGTGAATCAGCACATCTAATTCTATGGTTAAATAAATTTAGGAAAGAAACCACATTTCTTGTAGTATGTAAGCTGTATTGTACTTAAGCAATTACATCATGCTGTGTTTGCAGGTCTGGTATTTACCTTTTCATGGGAATTTGTCTTTCTCATGATTAATTGAAAATGAAGTAGACATCTTTCATCTGGTATCTAATATTAACAAAAATGTAAAAATTAAGGAAAGAGGACATTGGAAAGGATTCTTATTGCTCTTATAGATCATACTGAGGAAAACATAGGCACATTTCCACTTAAAAAAGGGTTCAAATTATATGTTAAACAATAGTGTATTTAAAGTATTATGATGTTCTAAAAATACTTTTAATTGCTTTACACAGGTGGTATTACATTTGTATGGCATTAGAGGAATTATTACCTTTAATAGCTTTCACAAGACACTATTAGTGGAAGCCCTGCTACCCTTGTTTTATCTCAGAGAACTGCATGCCATAATTAAGTGCACTTAAAAAGCCAAATTAAACTGAATGAACAAGTAACCAGTAAGGATGTTCTCTTGAGCATTCATTCTTACCATGATGAATGATGCTTGTTTTTCTCTTCTCTTTAATTAGAATGTTTCTACATTTGCCAAAGAAAATGTTGGAATGAGGACAAAAACTGGAATTATAGGAACAGGGTTTGATGTAATAGCTTATTTGTAAAGGAAACACAACTTGTTTGGTATTTTATTGAAGCAGGAAGTTCAGAACCTCAGTACACACAAGCACAACAAATTCTCAGGTGCTAGTTGAGTCATCTGTTGTTGGAAGTAGCCTCATAGAAGGCTTCCCCTTGATTTAGTTTTAATCTTCAATTAACAAAGGGAAGGAAATTACATACAGATTTAGTTTTAGATTATGTGCAAAGCTCTCTGTTGCTTTTTAGCTGTCACCCTAATGTGCATGCTTTGTGACTGTATCATGCTGGCACTACCAAAGTGTGTCTCAGTGAATATATTCAGCTTTTAATGAACATAAAAAACCTGTTGTATTCCTTTTATTTATGAAATAATATAAAACCAGCCTAGTCAAAGTATTTTGATTTTTCCTTCTCTAGTCATCTCATACCTGATTTCAGTTTTACTTCAAACTGGAGAAGTAATCAGCTGTGATAAGGTTGTAATTGATAAAACTACTGTTTTAAGTTTAGTATGGTATTGTTTACTTTTTAGCTGGCATATTTGTTTGCAATAGGAGGTCTGTTATATAGCAGAGAAGAGCATGATGATGCCATGTAGTTTTGTTTAGCTGTGAAGTCATTAAAAACCACTTTGGGGTTTATGTGTGTATCTTCTCAGGAGAAGACTTCGCTTTCCCCTCCCTTCAAAGTCTGTATGACACTGGCCTCTTTTTAATAAGAAGGATTTATTGAATTCCCTCCAAATCACATCATTACTGTTTCTCTGTTTAACCCGAGGAGTATTCCAGTGTTGTGCAGTGAGTTCTTGCCTCCATTAACAGTTTGAGCAATGATGGCTTTATAACTCTCCCAGTATCAGTCCACAGCATAAGGACAAATGCATTACACTTTTTATCAGTAATGTCAGTTTCAGAAAATATTCCATGGGTAGCATCAGAACTACCATGGTAGCTCCTCAATTTTAAACCTAATGGAATTTGAAAATAAAGATACATACATGATCCAGTGAGTGTGCAGGACATTTTTAAACTTTTTCCCTTATGCAGGACTAGCTAGATTATATTCTTTTTCCTCATTCTCTGAGTAGTGTATATATTTTAATATAGTATGTGTGCAAACAAACAGTACCTTCTGTTACCTTCTGTTACATCATGAGTGTTTGCATTGTTATAGGACTAAAGCTGTATTCCTGATACACCTACCTTATTCCCATGGATTTTAGTGGGAATTCTGGATTGGGGCAGAGCCAGATATGATAAACATTTGTTTACATAAATTTACTAGAAAACTAATTTTCAGGCAAGAAGTTACTGGGCATTTGTATTTTATCTAAGATATCCAGATGTGTGACTAGAAAATAACTAGTAGTTTTCCTTGAAGACTGTGACTGTTTCTGTGCTTCAGAGTATTTATCTTGCATTTAAGCTCAGATCTCAGTTGCTCATATTTTATGTCATTTCAGTACTTGCTGAGTATCCTTTGGTTTTCAAATTGGAACTGCTTGCATATCCAATGGCAGCATCTTGAAAACACTTTCTGCTTTCACTAAAGCTAAAGCACTTCAGCTAAAATCCAGATAGACTAGAAAGTAGTAGAATAGTAGTAGACTGGGACTAGACACTCAATCCTGCACCATTCTTAGATGAAGAACAGCAGGAATATAGGAAAGGAACTCAGAAAGGATGACGGGGTCAGGAGTTTGACCCTACAAACTTTGCCCAGCTAACATGAGAAGTCACTGAAAGTCCACTACCATAATAAGTCTGCCTAGTTCTACGCATTTAACTGCGTCACAACTGGCAAACTCAAATTTAAAACAAACCCAAATTACATATGGAATTTACAAGAATTTAAAAAAAAGGTTTTTAGAAGATCACCATTAGATTTTCACTAAACAGAAGTGGAATTTCTTGTGACTTGATTTTAGATTGCCACTTCAGATTAGCACTTCAATAGCTTCACTTTTAGAGTCATACTTTTGTTTAATCTTCATTAAGACAGTTCCTGCAAGACCAAATGCAAGTACCAAGTCAGTCAAATTAATATTCTTACATTGTCTTTGTCACTAAAAACACATTAAATCATAAATAAGTCATTAAAAAGAAAAAAAAAGTGGAAGTGTTATCACATGTTGAAATCCCAAATGCATGTGAAATCCCAATCAGGAATAAGATTATATTCTAAATAAGGCTTATGTTTCAAACTTCTTACTCACAACAACAAGTTGTTAGACTTCTGTTTTCCTCCAGCATTTGATCAGATTACTGACACTGTGACTGATGTGCTTTCTGTAGACTCTTGAGAAGAAAGAAGTGGGGGTAATCTGCTGCAAATGTGTTTAATGTATTAGCTCACAAGTTCTTAAGTGTCATTTCCTCAAACAGGTACTGGAATCAGTTATTTTTAGAAGAGCATCATTTGTTGCCATGCACACAACATACACCTGTGGTTTGTGAATTCATTTTTTCACTTTATTAAAACAAATCCTTTTCAAATGCTTATCCTTAACTTGGGAAATAAGAATAGCAAAGACAATAAATTTAGTGCCAGGTACTAGGCCATTACCCCACTGACTATCATAGCTTTAAATTTACTGTGTATTCACAACATATATATTTCTCCCTCAGTTATACAGAAGACAGTCCCAGCTTGCTGTCACAATAGAGTCAAAGTTGTTATATTATAGTCATGCTAAAAAGTACAATAGTTCATGAAAATACTCTTCAAATACAAATAATTAGTCATGTCTTATTTAGCACCTATGAAGAAAGTGGTCCTCTCCAAAAAGCTTTCCTTGAGTAGTGGTAATTTCAAAAAATAATTGATAAAAAGCACCTGGTCAAATATTTGAACACCTAGGGGATTTTTTTTGCTCTATGTGTGCTGGCAGCTCCACTTGCTACTTTTAGTGCTGGAGGATTAAATGTCTCTGCTTTCCATTCTTCCTATGGGATCTTCCAATTTGTGACATAGATTAAGTGTAAAGGAGATGTTATTACACATAAAGAAGTATTCCTGCCAAGGAGTACTACTCAGGGAAGTTATAGACCAGAGGTAATCACAATAGCAGTTCTTTTGGGAGTTTCTGAAAGCAACCCAAGTCAGGTCTAGTTTTGCAGTGGACAGCATTCCACAGCAGTGGCACCATATCTTATGCCAGGTTATCTCTTTGAGTGGCCTCAAGTTTTGTGATTCTCAGACAATTTTAAAGATTTTTTTCTGTTGAACTTTGGTGCATGAGTTTTCCCTGTAAATAGAAAGTTTGCATGGGACTTCTGAATGCAGCTCTCCAGTTTTCTGTTGTGCTTAGTCATTATGATGCATCTTTTTAAAACACTCTAAGGAAAAAAATATTTTAATTATATATCACATTTTTGTTAATATTTGGTTTGGTATGTTGTAATATATCGTGTGCTAAACAGAAACATTTTGTGGTTGTTTTGATGAGGGAATACTTTAGGCTGCCCTACTTAGTTTTTCCACTGTTGATACCAAAAACAAAACAAAACAAAAAAATAAAATAAGAAAGCAACTTTAAAAAAACTAATTTGCTGATGCCTGATTTTTTAAAGCCAAGTCCTTTTTATTTGTTTCTCTGCTGCATCAGAAAAGATTGAGAAAAATCAATCCTCAGAAATTTGAAGGAAAACTAACTCACTGTGTTCAAGTTTTGACATATTTCATAAAGCTGTTGAAAACCAAAACATGAAA
Organism: Cinclus cinclus; assembly: GCF_963662255.1. Lineage (NCBI taxonomy): Eukaryota > Metazoa > Chordata > Aves > Passeriformes > Cinclidae > Cinclus > Cinclus cinclus. The sequence goes on from NC_085048.1 coordinate 23,028,497, forward strand.
GCCAGATTTATAAGCTTTTTTAAAGTTATTTGTAGATTCCCAAGACGATTGTGTTCCCATCACTTACTGCAGCCTCTAAAACTCTAATGACGCTTAAAAATATTCATGTTTGGCACATGCTGAGTTACTGCTGGGCGTTGCAATGGCATTCAGCTAAAACTGAAGAGTAGAGAGAAGAATGTACTCTGCCTTCATGTAAAACAATTCTGTCTGCTGAGACACAGCAAAAGGATTCACATTTTCATATTTTAAAGATAAAACTAGCAATTATTTTTAATGTTAAGATTGCATTTTTTATGGGTTAATGCAACTGTTTGGGGAATGAGCCATTTGGGAGCATCTGTGTAACCCTTCACATTTGCCAGGCTTTCGCTTTCAACAAGATCATTCACTTTGTTATTACTGGAATGGAAGACTCCTTTATTTATCAAAGTATTATTCATCTGCACATTGCCAGGTATAGCAAATCTGTTGACAGCACTGGATTTATCATTTACTGTTAAAGGCAAATGGAAGGATTCCCCACTTCCCTAAGCCAGCAAAACAAATGTCATTCTTGAAACTCACTGCACAATATCCTGTGTTGGTTAAAGGAAAAAAAAAAAAAAAAGTTGGACTGTCCAAAATTATTCAATATCTGAAAAGCCTAAGGTATTTGAAACGAGCTTATAATTTTGATTTTTTCTTTAATGCAAATACTATGCTTCCATGCCTTATGTCTTCATTATTTGTAGTGTTTAACCATGGGGAGTATCTAGTTGTTTTCCATTAAGTGCAGCATGTTATTAGCTCGTGGAATTCCTGTTTCAGTGTGGTCTTTCATCACTGAAATATGGTTATCTGGAAATGTATTATTTCAGTCTGTGAAAATGCAGATACATTTACTCCCATATGATTAAACATTGCTATTTACTTCATTAATACTTCAGTCCTTAAGCCACTCTGCTGAAATTAATAACATACTGGTCTCATACTGGTCTGCTTAAAACAAAAACCCAACAAACAATAAGCCTTATGTGGGATGGGAGAGTTCAGTAAGCCTAGAGGATATCTTATATGAAATATGGGTAAATGGTTGCAATATGAGGGAATAAATGCTAAAATGCAACTAATCTTCCTCCTTCTTGTTGCTGTATGAGAATGAACAATGAGATACCAATATAGGCAAGTTTCAACTGTTAAAACATAGCCTACATTTAGCTGAGGTCATTATTTTTGTGCAGTTAATAACTCCATTTGAAAGAAGCATCCCATACCGTTATCACTACCCCATTACATCTGCCAGAAGTGACTCCATGTTCCCTGGTGCCTGTGTCTAGGAGTCAGAAATCCAGGCAACTGGAGAGGGATCTGCAGAGTGCATGAGTGAGTGCTGAGAGCACCATGCACACCACACACACTTCAGGCTCTGGGCTCGTTCCAGCCTGCTCCCCTGAGCTGAGCCCATCTTCTGGGCTCAGAAAGTGTATTCCATCTGAACAGAGTACAGCCTGTGCCCTGATGGCTGCTCCACAGTGAGAACTAAAAGTACACTCAATGGGAATGACTAACATATTTGTTTCAAAATTGCACTAAACTAGACCAGTAAAAATGTAAGTATCATTTTGCCAAAGGTCCTGTGAGGATAGATCCATCAAGAATAGATCTTTGTCAGCTGTGAGGAAAAACAGGTCTATGTATATATTACATACCTTTCAAAGTCATGGCTGGCTGTCTAAATCAAATTGTTTGGAGGCTGAGATTGTCTTGGTTTGGATGTGATCTCAACTGCTTTTGTTCAACTGTCAGTTGAATTAAGGGAAGAAACTTTCTGTCCTTATTTTACTTGCTTTGTGGTTTTGAGACATATGAACTTACATGTATTTACAAACTGTGTTAGTTGGAGAGTCCTACCAATAATGGCAGATATAAAATTATAGATTCAACTTTGCTGAGTTAGATGTCCTGCACAGAATATCCATATATGCTCACATGAGCTCTTTTTCATAATGAGGCCACCACACCAGCACATGTAGGAACCATCAGCATAAAATGTACAACTATTCCATCCATATACTGTATTTGTAATCTAGGCTTTTGCTAAGATACCAGGCTGCAAAATCTGATTAATCATGACCTAAAGTTAGTAGAGCTGGAGATTCACTCTGTCAGTTCTTTAATTACTAAACAGTCTTCATCTCACCTCATGAGTTTTCTCACTTTGACCCTTGCGAATTTCCTCCCTCCCAAAACCCCACAGAGTGGGGAAGCAAGCAGCTCAGTGGTGCTTAGCTGCCACCAGGGCTAAGTACAACACATTGGAATTAAAATAACCTTGAGAGATAGCAGAAATGGTCACAAATAAGTATGATGAAGTTTAGTAAAGACAAGTGCAAAGGCAGAGAAGTAATCACCTGCAGAGTGACAATGCAATATTCCTGCCTGGAGGGCAACTCAATATTTTGGAGGATCAGAACCAATATAAGTAACATCTGTCATAATCCAAAAAAGAAGCAGGCATACAAGGATGTGTTAACAGGAATGCTAAGCATAAGACACATTAATTGCTTTCAGTGTGGCCTGGGCTGGATTACCATGTCTAGTTTTGGGCACTGCACTTCAGGAAAAATGTGGGATCCATTGGCAAAAATCCAGGGGAGTCACAAAATGGTCAGAGGTCTACAAAATATGAACCCAGCACAAAGACTGAAAGAATTGTGTTTGTTTAGTCTAGAGATGACTGAGTGGAGACATGATAACCTTCTTCAAATATTTAAAGGTTGTTGCAAAGAGGAAAAGAAGAAATTGTTCTCCATGTCCCTTGGCACTAGGACAAGAAATAATGGGCTGAAAATGTATCAGAGGCAATTTAGGTTATAACATTAAGGAAAGCTTTATAACTGTGAGAGAAGATAAGCATTGGACTAGATTGTGTATGGAGGTGGAAGATTTCTATCTTTGAATTTTACTGGGATTCATGGGGACTTGTCACCTGTAGAACATGTAACCCTCGTGGTATGCCAGTGGTGCAGGGCTCAGAGGTACAGTGCCACACGCATACACCGCTCTGGCATGAGCCATGGAACAGGGCTGCTTCGTTGATATTCTGGTGAGGAAAGCCCTTCCCAATGATAATTTGCGGAATTTTGATATAAATTTGCAATTTCAATTTGCATTCTTATCACTGCTTGGTTGTCACTTGAGTTCTCTTGAAATAAGACAAAATGGAAGAAGGACAAGTTTTGAGGGATTTCAGAAGAAAGGTTTAAATTTCTAATCCTGAAAAATCCTTTCTTAGCTAATTTATAATTAAAGGACTGTTTAATTTCAAAAATAGTTTGTGTTGAAATTAAATGCAAATATATGTATTTCAGAATATTTTTTAAGTTCTAAACAAGTAGTTATAGTAAAGTGACCATATCTTACAATATTATCAGAGTGTTTTTAAATTGTATATATATTGGTAATACAACTCCTTGATTTGCAAGCCATAGTTATTCTCAAAAGGAAAAAGACATTGCTTTACCCTGATTTGTTTTTGTATTAATCTATGGTTGATTAAATTGAATTATGTAGTATTTTTAAATAGTTCTATCTCTGCAAAACAAGGAAATTAAACTAAAAATAAGTGAATTTGTTGGATTTTTTCCTGCAAAAAATTTGCTATGCCGGAAAAAAATGGTTCAGGCATCTTCCAGTATAATTTTGAATATCTGCCAAACAGTAGATTATTTGCCAAACATTTTCATACAGTATTTCCACTGGGACTTAAGTCTTTCAGAGAATAAGTTGGTGAAATTAACTTTTCTTATCAGTCTGTGGGATTTCAGAGAAGCATGGTTGTCTGCCAAAACACAGTAGAAAGAAACAGTATCAGCTAAATTGTCTGGATTCAAGTGTTCCTGCTTTCTCCCTTGCCTTGGCCAGGAAACTCTTATATAAAGGAGTATCAAGGGACTGGAAGAAACTGTTTTTAAGAACTTTTCAGATAATAGAGTCTTAATTGTATGCCATTTCTCCATTTGCTTTCCTTTTTATTTTTCAAGACCAGAACACTGAAGGTTTCTTTTTTCTGGACCAAATTTTCTACTCTATCCTCTTCCACTTCTGGCTCCTGGCTCAGAGCACCAGGTTTTCTACTAGAGAAACCTGTGTCCTGTTTGCTGTATGCAATCTCCATCTGTGTATGCGTGTGCTGATGTGCTGATGTACCTTACTAAGTATTCAAAATGTTCTCACTTCTGGCTGTCTGAAGTCTTGACAGACAGGGAGCTTCTATTTCAGCCAAAGGATACCAATAACCAGTGAGAACACATTGTTTCAACAGTCAGCGATAAAGATGCAGTATATGTAATTAATTTATTTTGCATGAATGTTGCAAGTAGAGTTTTTCTCAGAGAATGAAAAACATCACCAGCAAAAACAAATGCATGTTGTGCCAAAGAGTGGAATGAGGTTCTGGGTGCTGTTGAGATAATAGGATGGCAGTACATCCAGAACCAACTGGGAGTCCTGCATCAGTGTGGTGGTCTATTAACTGAGACAACATTCTTAAAAGCTGAGGATCTATTCTTTTGTGAAACTGCTTGCTAAAGAAAGATGTTTCCAGCTTTTAACATGCTCTTTTCATTCCAGAGAGCACCAATTTATTTATCTAGTGCAGCATTTCAATGTAATTTTTCAAGCTTTTAATGAATCCTATTTCAATTTTAGTATTCCCAACATACTAAAAAACTCAGCCAAGTGCTAAAATTAAAAGCAATTATAAAAAAAAACTAAAATTATGAGCTTTTCATTTAAGTTGAAAATGTATGGCACATGTTTTTCCTACACAAAAATAGAGTTGCTGCTTGATTAGTTGCTTCTATTCTATTAAACCTGATGCTTAGAAAGATGCAAAAGAAAACATTTCTTCTTTGTCTTGCATCAGTACTGCACTGTTAACACAAACCTCCTTGATCCCTGTAGGGTCCTGCAGATTCTGCAAATTCCTCACTGCAGGATAACTGTACTTTCAGAAGTCTTCACATTGCAATACTCTCCTTTTTATCAGAAGCAGGCTGATAGTTCACTTGTGTGGATGTAAGCCCTTGATCTCTACATATACACGGCGCTCCACATATGTGTTTTTCTTTTAAATTTTTACTAAATGACAGACTGTCCAAATATGCATTTCACCATACCAGTGTAATGATTCCTAAAAGAGATATAATTTTGATTTTGTTCCTCACAAGGGCTTCATAAAAAATTATAGCAACTGAAAATGTAAACATTACTTAGACAGTGTAATGATCCATCCTGAAATAATATGAATATTAAAATCTTAGAGCTTAATATTTCCCCAGCAACACCACTAAACTCCATTAAATTAATACGCTATTTTTTTATGTCATCCATTGTTAAATTTGTACATTATCAAAGAATAAAGCTCATGGGGTTTGGTGTTCATCAGTTTTGTGGGGGTTTTGTCATTTAATATTTGCAGAGTAGTGAACTAGTCCTTAACACTTCAACAGTCAGTTTTCTTTTTAGTGAAAATGAGCAATTTCTCATCAATTTCAAATGGAATAATATTCAGTCTTTGAATAGATATAAAACATAAAATGTGCAATCTCGTCTCTTAAAAGTTGTGTCTGCAAATTAATTTTCTGCTGTTTGCATTTAATAGAATATATTAATTATTTTTGCAAGTAACAATAACTAAGACATTACAGCTTCCCATGTTTTCATAAATGCTATATTAAATGCTCAAATATTAATTATAAAATTAATAAATAAATGTTTTGGTTGACTTATTTATCTCTAATGAATAATTGAAATTATGAATGAAGTCTTATAATGCATACATTGATTGTGCATGCACAAATTTTCAGACATGAAATCATTAAAGATGGCTATATTATATATATTTTTGAAGCTAGTACTTCACATCATCAATTCTAGGCTACAAATGCAATACTTTAATTGTAATAAATCATAACCATACTTTTAATTTCATTTATGTGAAGTATTATTATTCTAATATCAATTTAACCTGGACATTTCTTCATTCTCTGGAAGTTGGACACTTAAAATTGAGTTCTGTATGTAGGAAATAAACAGTTTCAGTGCTTAAAAATTTCCAAGTACATCCAAAGTATTTATTTTCTTGCATATTACATTAATTCAGGTATTATTCTGAGATAATACATTTGTGTCACTTGATAGCTGTCTCCTATGGAGTTTATGGAGTTTTGTGTTTGTTCTGACACCTCGCCCAGCAGGAGCTATTTTCATACAGTCCTAGACAAAACTACAAAGTTTAGAAGTTTTTATACTATGTGCTCTTATGGCTTGGGGGATTGAAAATGAGGGACAATAGTTGGTGAAGTCTTTTTGTGATTTTTTTTTTTATTTGTGGCAAAGAAAGGCTTTATTTATTTGTAATACATTCTCCTTAATTTTTACTTCTGTCAGCAGTAATTTTTTTTCCATTTAAAACTTAGGTTCAGACAAACAACTACATTATTGGTACATTTATGAGAAATATGTGCATGTAAAAGGTGTCTTCCAGCCATTCATCCAGCTAGTGAAAGGATGCGGTTCATGGTTAGAGTCCTACCAAAAAGATTAAATAGATGGGTTAATAACACTTCATTTTGGTGTTCATCTGCTAAAGAATACCATTGAAAATGAAAATCAGTGCTGTCTAATAGGCACTAACACAATTGTAACCACAACTGCTGAACTTATAGATCCACAATTTGTGGAAATAGGTGCTTTTGGGATCTGATATTTTCCCAGACTTGGTCTCTGCTAGGGATTTATTTATTTATTTGTAAAAGTTTTCATGAAATGTGTATGGTTTCAAAGGACTGGGAGCACCCCTGGAGTGCCACAAAGGCTTTGATGTTGCAAAGGCAGCTGAGTCAATTCAGGGTAAGAGCTGGATTGTGCCCTCTCATCCCCCCAGCAAAGCCTGTGTGGTCAGCTGGCTGCCCTTCAGCAGCTCCCCAGCAGTGTGACTTTCAGGCCAGTGGGTCAGAAAGCAAAGTTTACCATCCAGACTCCTCTCTGAGCTCTCGATGTAAACGCTGTGATTTTTGTGTCTCTGTGGATCCGGTGTGCTTGAGCAAATCCAGGCACAGCTGACTGGGAAAGTGGTGGTGGTGGTCCAGAGGAAGGAAATGCAGAGATGACAGTCCATGTTCAACCTTTCTTTCCTTTGATGCTACCACTGGGATGTGCTGTGTTCTTACCCTGTCCTCTTCTTAAATGCACTGGTAATGAGCCCAGATGGAATCGTAAAATGCAGTTTGAGAAAACCTGCTCTATAGCACAGCAGCATTTCCCTTCTCCGGGTTCTCCTACTCTGTACTGAATGCATAAATAAAGCATGCTAGTTGTGGACATGAGCAGAGGTGAGAGCTGTTAGGTCCTTAAAATTTGGGTTTCCTGATCTTATAATTAGTGTTGGGGGTTGGTTCTTTCCCTTTTCCCTCTGTGGAATTTTCCCCATTGTCATGCTAAGATACCTGTTGACTGGGCCCTGGTGACAAGGGGGAGGGGAGGAGAGAGAAGAGGGAAACCCCTCGATATCCAAACATCCAGAAGAGCAGATGGAAGGCTCTGGCTCGCCCCATTTCCCCCGCAGAGTTCGGACGAGAAGGACGATCGGTGCCTCAGTCCCATCCCTGCCATCCCAGCATCGGGAGCCATCCTCACTGCTGTCAGACCCTGCCCTGCTCCCTTCTCACTGTAACCTGCCACCATCCAGCACTCTGCTGAGCACCAGGACCCACACCGTGAGCGGAGAGCTCTCTCTCCATCTCTCTCTCCCCCTGGGACAGCTCTGCCATCACCCCCAGCCCTCCTGCGGCTCTGCGGGACCCGCCCGCCCCCAGCACCGGGAACTGCAGCTCAGGGAAAAGGTGCCTGCAGCCAAAAAACACTGGGACTGAGTTACTGTTCTGTTTGTGGGTAATTTCATAGCTGTTGTTATTCTTGTTTGTCTAGTTAGATATACTAGTAAAGAACTGTTATTCCTACCCCCATATCTTTGCCTGAGAGCTCCCTTAATTCCAAAATTATAATAATTTGTAGGGAGGAGAGATCACATTTTTCAGTTCAAAGGGAGGCTTCTTCCTTTCTTAGCAAATACCTGTCTTTCAAACTAGGACAACTACCTATGTACACATTTACTTTAATACTAATTTCTTTTCAGCAAGGGTATTTTCCAAAAAGGGACTTTATTTACAAAAAAAAGGATTTAATTTATGTCATATGCTCTGTCAAACTTCTCCAGAAAGTGTCTCGCTCATATCCTAGCAATAAAGGTACTACAGGAGTAGCCAAGCAAGTCCTTATCTCCTGGCCTATGATGCTCTCAGATCATGAATGAATGAAAATACTGTTAAAGAAGAAAGGAAAAGTGAGTCATAAGGGTAATACTCATCTAAATGCACATTTTATACCTACTTAAAGTATTAGATAAAATTGTGGAGATTGACGAGAGAGGCATAAGAAGGTGACATTGTTTACATTGTTTATTGTACCTTTCTCCAGCTTCCAAGAAGTCTTAGAGAGCAAGTGTACCAAGTTCAAAAAAATAAAAATAAAAAGTGAGCAGATGATGAAACCAGAGGTTCGTGCAGGACTAAAAATACAAGTAAATTAAGCACAAAAGTTTCCAATAGCAGTGCACCAGATGGACAAATGTAGTGGTCTAAAGCAGTGTGTGATTCCTGTGACTCACTCTTCTACTTCTCTCGTGGAGGTTGGCCTTATCCCAGGCCAAGGACCTCATGAGTTCCCTGCAGCTGGGCAAGCCACCTTCAGCCCATCAGTGGACTGAAGGAATGGCAGACCCAGCTGCTAACAAAAAAAGATTTTGAATTTTTTGTGCCATTTACAGATTTCTCAGTTCATTTTTGCAGTCTGATTTCTAATCACTACATCCTGCTCACGAGGCACGGTGGCACACCAGTTAATAGGCTATAATTCATTTTGATGAATCATCAAATCTCAGAAAAAAGTATTTCTACATGATGCTTTAAAGGAATGATACAGAGCTTTGACGGTCTGTCCCTTTCTCAGCAGCTGTGTGCATAACAGTATGAACAGTGTCACCTATAAATTGCTGTCTTAATCAAATAAATCAGATCTGAAGGTGTTTCTAATCTTTCACACTATACTGTTGCAATCCAGTTGGTTTGTGGCTATCTGCATTCTGCTATTAATACAAGCTGCTAATTAATTCACTCAAGGTTGACCGGAACAAAAGCACATAGGTCAATAATGCAACACCTTTTTAAAACTTAAGTAAATGGTAAGCGTTGCACTATTATCATTTGACTGTTGATCTTCCCTCTCTGGGTTCTCCACCAAATTGCTTTGTACGAGAAACTGCTCTGAAGTACATTGTTTAATGCTTTATCGTGTGGGGTTTTTTTTATTTTATTTTAAATAATCCTGTTTTTTAAAAGTTTATTAGATTCAATCACTCATATACAATATGTCCTATGGAAAACTACATTTTTCAGATGTGAGCTAACTCAAGAGCTTCCATATGGTCATAAGGAAACATGCCCAGCTTGGATTCAACAAAAAAAAAAAAATAAACTGCAAAGGAAATTCCCAAGAAAATGCAATTTACATACTTATAAATACAGAGGAATTGTTTCTATATTTTTAATACTTGTGCAAGTGTGCAATCTTGAGAAATCTTTAGGTTTTGAAATAAAGTATTTCCCTAATAAAAGTCATCCTCGTTTTATTTGTTGAAGATCCTTGGAACTCAAAGCTGAAGGAATCACTATTCACTGGGAGGGAGTGGAATTTTCTAGTCTTCAAGTGCGGCTGGTCATGTTGCAGCGCAGGTAAAAGATGTGCACTCAGTGTGGGTGAGTGTGCCTAAGCTGGGTGTGGTGCAGTCAGCAGGAGCTGTGCTCCCAGGGCAGATGCAGGAATCCTTTTGGCTCCTCTAGTCCCAGTGCCTCTGCACACACCTGGAAGACCACACTGCCACATCTTCATGACCATTGCTAAATACATTTCTTTGGTAAAAGGATAAGCTTGCCCATGGTGTTCAACTCACACCTGCTGGTGTAAACTTGCACTTCTAAACTGAGTTTTCAAAAGTAAGTGAAACTCAGTAATTATGCTCAGATGTGTAGTTTAGGTATTGTTTTATTTAAATGCCTTTAATTGAATCTCAAGATGTGTCCACCTTACACCTGGGCTGAAAGCACAGTTACTGACTCTGAGTTAAATGCATTAAGACAGCACATCATTCAAATGCTAAAATGTGTTGAGAAGGGAACATACTATGAAATCCTTTAGGTATGCTTGTAAAATGTACGAAACGTCTTACATGTTAAATTCCCCTTTAAGATTTGTTTTTAGCAGGTACCAAATGAGGTCTATATGTAAAGTATGTTGCATAGCGCCTGTTTATCTATAAATGTACAAGCTCCTTTAAAGATTTCCAAGTACCCTCAAAATTATGTATCATGCCTGAGAGTAACGTTATCAAGTAATTTGAAGGCAGCTCATAACTCACACCTTCCAAACTCAGTGTTCCCCTCAGAGTTCCCTCAGCGCAAGAAAATGCAAACTCTGTACAAAAAAATTATTATTTTGAGTTAATATTATGGAAAAATTGAAGTGCAATGGTTGATTTTATGTTACTTTTACATTGCCATTCTTTTGCATTGTTCTAACTCCTTGGGCTTTTAAAGAGACTTGAATATAAAAGTTCTATAAACAACGATTATACAATCTTTTTCTTCAAAACAAGTTCAGCAGTATCTGTGGGTGACAGGCTGTTTCAGGTACAAATTGCATGTGTATAGTTGCTCTGTTGTTAATGCTAAGTATACTTATAATGGAAAAGCTCTACACTGTGATTTTTTCATGGAAAATTAAACTGACTTTTATTTTCTGAAATGCTAAGTACCTGTAACTCAAACGGTTAAGACCTCATTTTCAAACATTACATAGCTGGCTTTGGTATATAAACTATAAAATCTAAGTTACTGAGGTCTTTTCCTTGCTGAGTTTTCTGATATGCAAATTTTTAAGAGTGTCTCACCTAGGAATAGTATGTTTGATATAAAAACTGGTATGTTTGATACAAAATTCTGTAATCATGTCCGTCTACAAATTCTACAGTTTATCCTCAAAACTGTTTACCTATTCAGTGCAGAGCACTGGTAACATATTATCACTCTTCAGCCTTGACCTTATGAGCCCCCTTATTAAGAAGGTGGTTGCCAAGTATTATATAGTAAAATAAAAACACTTATATAAGTTGTGGCATGTGAACATATGGTTGCCAACAAATAACAGAATCATTTGTTTGAATTATACTGTTTAACTTTGACTATAAGAACCTCCTGGTTTTATTCTGTAGTCATTTCCTAAGTGTACTACCCATAAAAATCTATCACAATTTATAGAATATAGCACTCCAAATCAGCTTTCTCATAAATCTTCCTAAGATTAGTCTCAGCTATTTAAGTTGTAAATTCTTGGATCATCTTATTGGTTTTTATTAGTCACACATGTAACAGATTTGACAGTGAAAAGTCTAATATCCTTTTTTTTAAAAACTAAAAGGTTTCCAATAGAACAATCTGCCAATTTAGATAATCCCACCTTAAATTATATGGTTGATAGAAATTTCTATCTACTGGCTCTTCTTGCAGAATTTGTAGTGGACGGGCAGATATAGCCAGCAGGAAATTGAATTCCAAAATCTGGTTTCACATTCTGGAGTGAGAGTAGGACTGTTGTCCACCCTGACTGACCTGCTTTCTAAGAGTACACCCAGCACCAAGAATCATCAACGAGTCATCAGTGATTCATGAGTAGTTCTGAGATCTTTGCAACATGCCATGGTCAGTGAACATTCTGGGCTTTTTGGCTCTTTTTCTGTTTGTTCTTCCTTTTCTTCTTCTTTTTCCTTTTCTTTTTTTTTTTTTTCAAGAGAAGTTGTCTTCACCTTATCTTTTTCATCCTGCAAGAATACTTGTGCCAATCATTTGTGAAAATGACTTAGCATAGATGCTGTGTCTCCTTCTCAGAGAGCTTCTGCTCCCCTTCTAAAGGCTCTTTCTAAGACAGCTTAATTTGATTAGGAATCTGTTTAAACTAAAATATACTGAAAAGTCAAAGTAGGTGTTATTCCTCTGTGAGATTCACATTAGCTGAGCTAATTTGTAAATGTAGTTTAACTCTCAGCACATTTTAACTCATTTTACTTTTGTCAGTGCTATAGGTACCAGCTGGGTGTGCAGACCACCAATATCCCTCCCATCCTTCCTCTTCCAGAAATAATAAAAGCTTTTACCACACTTTGCATAATTTAGTGGGAACTCACATTGGCAAATAACACAAATACTGAGGACAAACACAGGCATGGCCTTGAAGAATGTGTTGCTTAAGCTGTGTCAGAATGGCAGTAAAATTGGTGTCCTCTTCAAACCGTATATCCATTAAAATAGCTTAGGATCTAAAAAAATTCTTCATTTCAGTGACTAATAATGTGAGATTGGCTAAGGATGTGTTTGAAAGAAAGATTGCCAATGAGGTAGTTGGATCTCATGTCTCTTTTCCCCCCTTTCTCTGTTTTTGTAATCAGTTTTAGATTGTAACTGCATTTGTGGTAAGTATATCAATTGAGTAAAAAGTATCTAAATATTAACAGTGATCCCAGTATATGAACCATCTGGTATCGACTAAACTACAGATTTGTTGAGCTGGTTTTATGTTTCTGGATATTTTCCTGACTCAACTATAGTTAACTTTTTGGACATTGTTCCTTTTTAAATAAAAATAACTAATAAAAACTATTGCATCACTTGATCATCTGTTTATAGTTCCACTAAAATAGATTTGTGTTATATTAATTGATCTGTATAGAATGTCATTTAGCACAACTGCATTATGTGCTGAGTGTTATCAGCACATTTAGTGCTGAAGCTGCCAGCACACACACACATTTTTTTTGGTGAAACCTTAGGGACTGTGAGGCAAAGGTGCTTTAAATTAGTCTTTCTGAGCAGGAACTGTGGCTGTGCGGAGCAGTGTTTCTAACACTTATAAAGCTTAGTGTTGAGGTATACCAGGAACAATATCTAGAAAACTGATTAAACTAATTATTTTTCCCCCAAAGAAACACTCAACAACTACAACAAAAAAAAATAAATATTTGCTCACCTTGAAAACTGAAGAATATTAACAAGCCTGTGTCTGTGCCAGCATTCATCTTTAATGACAGCACTCATAAAATAAAACCAAATGGCTGTGGTCCTATTGCAATAACCAGGGTCTTATTTCTGATCTCATTTTATTGCTTTATTTCAGAACTAGCTATTTGCAGGACAGGATCTAACAGCAGGCTCTGGAAGAGTATCACCTGTACTACAGCATCATGCAGCAGCTGATAACAGAGTGGTTATAAACTGCCAGTGGTAAAAACATAACCACTGTTATCAGCACAGGTATTTGCTGAGAGCTTTTGCTGGGATCTCGCAGAGCAGGGTTTTCCTTGTGTTGATACAGATGTGAAACAACCTCTAATAACCCAGGAGTGGCTCAGGCTGCTGTGCAGGACCAAGGTGTAAAGTAGCAGCCAGGTGTGATGCAGGACTGCACGTTTCCTTGAACTGCCAGAGTCAGCATCCTTCAGAGAGTGCTTTGTGGCACAGTGCTGGAGGCACAGTCCTCCCAGCCTGCCAACACGTCCTCACCTTCCTCACCTTCCTCACCCCTGGGAATCTCAAGCTCACACTGGCTGAACCTTTTGAGACCTCTTCCGTGCCAGCATGTGCTGTTTGCCTTGTAGCTTCTGTTGTCTGAAAGGCACCTGAGCTATCACTAGAGACAAAACTGCCATGGGGTGTTTATTTTCCAAGGGGGTTTATCAATAATGATAATGTCACTCACATTGTTTTAGAGGTGTATTTAAAGGAAAAAAAAAAAGGTGCGACTACATGTGAGTTGGTGAAAGGATTGGTACTACCAGTCCAGGCAGGTTTACAGTTTGCTTGGGTTTTTTTTTTCCTTCTTCATCATAGATTTTATGGAGCTATACACTCAAGGCTTTTAAGAGAGAAAACCAGGTCTTTAGGAAGTAGTGTGCAAAGGGAAACAGTTTCATAATATTATTTATGTGACAAGTGCAATGTGACAGTCATGGCAGCTGAAGCTGAAACTTGGAAACTCTTCTGCAAGTGATTACTTTTTGCAGTACATGGATCTCTCTTAAGACCCTGCTTTTTCAAATCTTTTAATAATTAAAGAAATATACTTTAAAAATCACAGAAGATAGCTTCATGACTGAGAACTGTTAGGGAGATGATCTCATCTCTAAATTACATTTTTAGTTGTTGACTTGGATGCAAGTATGGGGAGAGGTAAAGAAGAAACATTTTCCAGATTTTCTGCTCTGGAGTGAAGCATTCCAACTCATTTACTCAAACTGAAATTTGTTCAGGGGAAGATTTGCTAAATAAATAGTCCCATGGATCTAGAAATAAGCCTAAATCCAAGATGATTTTTATGCATGCAGTATGGAAATTGTCATGACTTTAAATGTTCTGTGCAACACATCATGGATAAAACTAAACCAACATCCGAAATTCTACATTATACTTTTTAAAAATTAGGTTGAGCAAACCCAGGATTTTTGACCTTAACATTGTGGGGGGGGTGGGGGGCACAAAGGTTTTAGTTCAAGAAATGAACATATATGGACCTGCTCTGATTACAGCCTAGTGTATTAATTCATATAAAAATCAAGACACTTGGGAACCCTGCTATAAGCTTGCAGATACTTGACCTCTGTGAAGAGCCTGCCTCATCCCTTTGTCACTTTTAATGTACACTTAAAGAAACCTGGTGTTCCTCCTCCCCCCAACCGATGACTGAATATTTCTGAATAACTTGAAATTCACACCCACTTGAAATGCTGACTTGGGAATACACTTTTTTGGACACATGCTTCATCATATTTCAGCTGTACACAAAGATAAGCATTTTAGAAGTTGGAGGAAGAGCATTTCCTGCATTTCCTCCTACAGAAGAGAATTTATATTTTCCCTGACATTGCCCAGGCAACACAGGCTTGAATAAAAAATTGACGCTAAAAGCAGAGTTCTCTAGTCTGGGAATCAACACTGTTATTTTATTCCCAGCTACACTCAGTATCCTACTTGATGAAGAGAAGAATGTCCTTAAGTGCAGGGATGTTGAACATATTTTGATGACCCATATAGAAGCTATTAAAGGGCATAGCTGCAAATAAAAGAATCTGAAATTATAGGACTTGAGATTCACTTTGCCCTGATTTTATCCAGCCTCTTCTCCTTCTGTGCTTTCTTGTCTTCTCTTTTCCCTTGATGTTAGTAGTGATATTTCATATATAAAACAGCATTGTAATTGTTGTATGAGAGACAGAAACCCATAGTCTCTAAGCAATACTCTCTAGTCCAGTATCACAGCTCCTCTGTTACAGAAACAGATCTCCTCTTCTGCCTTCCCATTTGGAATCTTTTGCATACCTAGACCACCAGCAGTGGGCTACACACAAAGTGAAGCTACAGCTCTCATGGGAAATCTGAGTCTGGATCTGCCCAGGCTAACAAGGGCCTTGTTCTCAGGTCTTCAGTTCTATGAATACCTTTATGAGTGTTACTTGTACCACTAAATTTGCTATCTATGCAATTTAGAGCATAAGTTAAAAGTGTAGATAGGCACAAAGACAGCAGAAGGACAAAGACTCCTAATAAAAATTGTCTGAATATCCAACTGAATTTTTAATTATGTCATTAATGAAGAGAGGTTTGTATCTCAGGAAGCTTTGTTTCATGCCTAAGTTAGAGACCTAAAAGCCTAGGTAATCCAAAAGGTGAAATTTAAGAAAGGTTCTTTACTTCCTGCCAAATAGCAGCATCTTCTTTTGCAGTTCACAAGTACTCGGCTGTGTTCTCCCTTGTGTCTAAACAGATACAGGACATTTGAGAAGGTTCAGAGAGGGGCAGCAAAGTCAAACCTATAAACTGTCCTCTGTATGAGAAATGATTGCACAAACTGGGGAACCCCCTGCCTTCAAAAGGGATGGCTGAGAGGGCAGCATTGCTCTTCACACCTCATAGAATCAAGCTGTGGAACTTAGTGGATGTTAAAAGTTTATATGGATTTAAAAACAACTGAGGTAGAAATCATTGGAGACTGGACAATCTTGCTGAATGGGATGGTGACTCCCTCAATCTTGATGGCACCAATTCCAGGTGCTTCCTGGCCTTTTTGCTGCCAAGTAGTACAAGATCCTTCCAAAACTAGATGGAAGTGATGGATATGATGATCTACAGTCCTTTGCAATATTGCAGAGACAACATCCTGACGATGACCCACTACATCTGGTCAGAGCAGCAAAGAAGGTGTGTGTTGCACCTCTGGCTGTGAGAGTTCAAGGAAACCAGTGACACCTAAGTCTGCTATAGCTTCAGTTGTGACTGTCATAGTCACAACCTGAAATAGTGTAGGTTGAATCTTAAGAATACTCTTCCTAATGAACCATAATTTTTCCAACCCAGGAGGCAGATGTCTACATCCAAATAATCTTAGCAATCCAATTTTGTGGCCCCACCACTACTGATGCCTTAAATTTTAACATTCATATTTTCCAGATTCTGTACTGCATTAGTATGTGACTCTGAACTTCATATAGTGTTAACAAGTTCTCCTCACAGTTTAGTTAGACAAAACAATCTTTATCCAGCCTGAGAACCGAGGACACTGTTGCAGCTTCAGGCCCAAAAAGTGCAAACAGTGAATTGAGGAGAGCAATCTGGGAGGATGGGACTTCACAACCTGGACCTGTAATTGGACAAATAACCCCAATATGTAAATGGACCAAACCAAGTGTGAAAAGTCATAACCAGCTGTCCATCTTGGGTATAACCTCATCCAGATTCTTGTACTGCCCAAGGTGTATCCATTGAAGGTCTTTTAAAAAATACCTATTTTATTCCTTTAACACTGTCTAGCCTCTGTTCTAGGTAGACTCTAGGCATCACTACTGAACCAAATAAGGGGTGTCTTCCTTCTTTTTATGTTCTCCCTACACAGCTGTAAGACTATGTTTCCAGAATCAATAGCATAAGAGTGTCTCTTTTCATGGAGCAGACTATGAAATAAGTACACAACCATAGGAAATGAGTAGCAAAGTGGTCGGCTCTGCCTACTTTCCTGGCACAGATGCCATTTCTTTGTGGCATACAGTGTGTGGGAGAGCTTGCTTACTTACAAGGACTTCCAGTACAGTTGCCAACCTTCTCTATGTCTTATATTCTACTACTGTTTATATCTAAAATTATATCAGAATTCTTTCCAACGAATTAAAGAATAGTTTTAGATTGTGTAAATAACTGGAGCTATACTTGATCTCCACTTAGCAACTTTTTTGCTTTTGTATTTTTGACAGAACTAACTACAGTTACTGAGGTAAGAAAATCTTTGCTTTTTTCAAAGTAGGAGCAAGTGCTCAGTTGTGTTGTAACTAATACAATTTACTTATATCAGTGGTCTTATCTTTTATTCATTTCTATCTTAGTAGCTAGATTCTATATAACCAGAAATGCATTAAGAAAATTGCTACTTTACTCCCTAGACTAAATAAGCTAGACTTCCAGCTCCCAACACAGAGAAAAAAAATGGTGTACAAATGTCCAATCCCAAGTTATACAAGGAAAGTACAAATACAGGGGTCTCTCAGGAAAACTGGAGGTTGCAAATTGAGTGTGGGAAAATGCTGAGAGCTTCAGGTCATGGCTGACATTTAAACTCAACACCTCTGCTTCTGCATTGCTATTACTGGTAGTCAGTGACGTAAAACACTGCTTTGCTGAGGGTTTGATATCAAGATAATCTGTACAATGAGCCACCAAATCCAGCTATATTTACAGACTTAATAAACTCTTTCTGCAGAATATCAGTATGGGTACCTAGAAGTAGTGTTTGTTTTTAACTTGCAGAGTTGTGCTCTTTTGCATGACCTGCACAAGTATTAGTATCTACCTCTTCACAAGTGATTTCTGTTCCATTATTATTGCCCATGATTCAATTAAGTGAATACCTGAAAACTGATAGCTGTATTTTACAAGTTAGAAAATTCAGAGAGAAGCTTTATTTCTATACTTCATTTCTGCTGCACCACAGAGGTTCTTCATCACTGTGGTCTCCTTAATAAGGGAAAAGGGTACATTAGAACTGAATCAGCACAGGCCCTGTCAGCCACTGCTCCTGAAGAGCAGTCTGGTGGTTTATGGACAAGTGGTGCTATTTATTTTACATCCTGTTTTGGTTTGGGTTTTTTAAAATATTTTGCTGTAAAACATTTTTCTGTCTTTTAGGGAAAGAAAATTACCTCAACTCTTGATGAATTTGTGATCTTGAAGAAGGGAGGCACACTGCAATAAGATAAATAAGTTTCAAAATACCCTTTAAAAACACCCAGGATTGTCGCAGGAAACTTTTGAGTAATCCACATGTGGCTGCTAACAAGGCTGTTAATGGCTGCATTACTGCCAGTAAAAAGATGCCATCTGGTAGGTCTGCCTATTAAAACAGAAGTTTATCTGCAACCTTTTAACTCTGGAGGTTTGGTTTTAGTTGGTGTTTTTTTGGGTTTTTTTTTTTTGCTGTGGGATGTTGCTGCATCATTGAGAGAAACATGGCAGTGTTAATAAAATTATTTACAGAGTTATCAAAATGCGAGTTGTGACAAATTAGATCATAAACTCAACTCACTCCTAAACTGGAGTTTGGCTTTTTCAAACCAAATTGACCTCAAGTTTGGTCATCAGCCCTTCGTATCATGAAGGATAGTAATGGCATGAGAGCAGGAAGTTGAGCTCTAGGGCTTTCTTCTTTCAACAATGAAGGCTGTGGTGTGACCTTGGGGGGTTATTCTGTGTGCTCATCAGCATGTAATTGCAGTGTCATCTACAAAACCTGTTATACCTGAAAAGGGAGGTGGGGGGAAAAAGGATACCTTACTTCTAAGGTTATTTTTACTCCAAGAAACCTTTTTGTAAGATCCATTGTGGGTCACTGCAGAAATCTAGGCAAGCTAGGGAAAGCAGGGTAGGACAACAGTAGAACAAGCAGACAGTTTTTACATGTTTGTGCACCCCATATTTCTATTCACACTGACTGCAGGCAGAATATAGGGCAATCTAGACACCCACACATGCTTGTTCAGAAGGACCAACAAATCACTAGCAAACAAAAATCCATTTTAAGTATGAAGTTACTGTCTACCTGATTAGTGGCATCACCACACAGCAGTTATTTGCTGACCCTACAATCATGGCAAACAGCAAACTATACAAACTTCAAAGACACGGGCACAAATTTCAGCATTAGGCAAGGCCAAAGAGAAGCATAGATTAGAGCAAAAATAATACAGCTCTCTTCTTTGAAATGAGTCATTTAAATCCACTATTCACAGAAAAGTGAGTTTTTTCTGAAGATACTAGGATACTTCTTTCAAGACTTGAAATAATCTATTTATCAGTGATACTAATTGAAAGATATTCCAGGCAGTGTTGGATGATAGGAGAATTTCTTTTTTATAATAAAATCATCATAATAATGCTTTATGATGTTTGTTTTCAGGAGTTTTAAAGAGATTCTTGATTTTGCACACTTCATCAGAGAAGCACAGCAGTGGAAAGCAAACATCATTGGGATTTCGTGTCTGACATTATGGAGGTTACAGTAAGAAAAGCTTTCCCTTAAATTAGTTACATTAACAGTATTGATATGATATTTCTGTTCTAATGAGCTGAGTTTCAGCATATTTCTCATCTTATACAGGACATTTTTGGTCCGTTTCCATCTACTGGTTGTGCTCAACTGTCAGTAAAGAGATAGTCCTATGGAGTTCTTGCATTACTTAGAGCAAATTCAGGTTTGGTGCAACCAATTCTGACAAAAGCAGGAAAAGCATTAGACATTATTTATTTTTGAAATGTAGTCAGTCACCAAGGTGCTGTGAGGACGGGAAGTCCCAGCCAGCCCAAAGAACCATCACTGCAGCCCAGGCCACCACAATGTGCATGGAGGCGATCCCAGCTGCTGGAGCTGCTGAGGCAGCACGGCCAGAGCACACAGAGTAATACTCCTGATGATGCCTGCTGCCTCCCGATGCCCGGGTGAGCTCACTGAAGAAAAGGCTCATGCATAGACTCCCAAGGATTTAAAGCATACAGAGATCTGACACCAAAGCAGGCAGAGACAGCCGCTCTAACGCATTGGCAGCTGCCATGGGTTCCCCTAAGAGCCAGGATGGAGAAGCCTGTGGCAGCCAAAGACTTTAACTTGCTGTCAGCAGCCACAGCTGAAGAGTGAGTGTGCATGTCCCTACCACCCATTTGGCCCTGGGCTAAGTCCACAGGTGCCACAGGGCCCTTCCTGTATCCACAACATGCGGTGTGTGTTTCTCTGCATTGGTCTTTCCACCTCATCTTTGATTTCATTCCTTCTAATGAGTTTTTAACCAATTTCAGCCAGCCCCATCCCGTGCTCAGAAGTCTCAATTAATCTAACTGATGGATAAGAAGCATATGCAACTTTTTCAATAGGATTTCTGACTTCACCCTTTTAACCCAGAGAATAACTATAAATAGTTTATAATGTCTGGGATTTCCACAGCCTAAGTGCAGCTATAAATAGTTCTAAACATTTTCCCACTTCATGCTTTTGAAAAGAACATTCTCCACTTCCTTTCTTGGAGAACCCCTGGGAATAAAGCTAGATCACAGCTCAGAAAATATGTAATTAGGAGAGTTTAGCAAGACGGAGCTACGGCAGTTTCGCATCAGGAAAGGGTCAGGCGTCCTTCGCCAGTTCATGTCCGCGATGCCCGCGGGCGGCTCGGGCCGTTCCCGTCCGTCCGTGCCCGCCCAGCCCCCGGGATGCGGGGCCGCTGTTCCCGCTCCGCACGGCGAGGCTCGACCGCGCAGACGTGCGGGACGTGTGTGCTCGGCGGGCGCTACTGTAAACACCAGAGCGGCACTCTGCTGCTCTGCCTCTGCCTTCGGCTCGCGTGTACGCACGGGCTCCCATGGCCCGGGAATGGGCCGGGAATGGGCCGGGAATGGGCCGGGAATGGGCCGGGAATGGCTCCCCCTGGCGCCCGCCCGCGGCACCGCAGGCACTGCGCAGCGCAGGGGGGCGGCGGCAGCGATCGGGAATTCCAGCTTTGGCCCTGAGCAAGCTCGCCCTAAAACGAGTTCGGCACCGGAACCCTGATGACAAGAAGCGGGGGAAAAGACTGACCTAATGGCAAGTTTTGTCTGCCATTCAGTCCTCAATTTCCTCCGTCTTGCCTTTTTTATTTCACCTTAAGCCACTACGCTGTTTTCACTTTAGAAGCTCATAATCATTATCGTTACAGAAGATGATAAATTATTTTCTCCGAGACACTAGATCATGTACCTCCTAAAGAACAGGCATTTGCAAGATGCAGCTACGGGGAATGGCTTCACACAACATTTTAGGAAGCACGGGGAGTAGAACAGCTCAGTTGACAGACCCAGACCATTTATTCTATGTAGCCCAGAAAAATGCTCATGTGAAAAATATGAAATCAGAAAATCACATTATGCCATTATATCTTTTGAAAGTACACAGCAGTTTGATGAGATGATTTTATGCATGGCTTCATGTCTACAGAAAACTAGATGAGCGGTAATGAAAGACCAGTTTCAAAACAAACATTTTTAAATTCAGCCCAGGAACTGGCAGGGATGTTGAGTTCCTAATATTAGATGGCAATGACTTTCTGTAAACAAGGAGCATGAGAAGAGAAAGTCCTAACCCCATAGGATTCCAGCAACTCAGAGAACCTCCATAGTATAAGGTGTAAAGTGTGTGATTCCTAATACTAAGAGCACAGTGAAATAGCTCAGCACACATAAAAAAAAGCTGAGATGCCTGCAGGAATTCTTATTTGCATTCTTTTGACACTTCAAATCAAAATAACTTTAAATTTGTATCTATGCAGTAGCAAATTTGTATACAAAATGAATGCAAATTGTCGTGATATATGCAATACCAAAATGCTGATTCCTTAAAAGAAGCGAATGTTTCCAAGAGTATTGCTATCACAGCCTGTTAACAGATTTGTTACATGGTATGCAAACTCTGCACCCTCTTAAATGCTTGTACACTGAACGAAGTATGGCTCACTTCAAAAATACCACCTTTTTACATTGACTCAATTTTAGTTGGTCCAGATAAAGAGGCTGTTGAGATAATGGAAAATTCCTCATCACAGAAGAAGATCTGACTGTGCACAGGAAAGCAGAGCTCTCTGCACAGCCACCTCCTACAACATCTTTGAGAACTGGTAGTTTCACATTGTGAAGGGGACTGGATATTTATTTTCCTACATTGCAGTCAGAATGTGGGACTATAACAAACCTTTGTATCACAGCCAATCAACCAAAGTCATACAATCATTGAGCGCTCTATAGTCTACTTAGAAATGCTCTACACATCACAGATTATTTCTATATAAAGACAAGTCTGATCTCTCAATGCAGTGACCAGCATGTTCTCTCATTCAGGGTATTTTTGAATGGGAATTGAGATGCCTATACCAGCAGACCAGCAAAATTATTCTGCTGTTATGACAGTAGGAACATAAGCCCAAAGGTAAAGGAATAACCACAGCTTTGATATACAACACTTCTTCCTCATTGGAAAGAGCACTAAGTATGCATCAAGTAGTACAGTGCACTTGAAGTTCTGCAGGATAATCCCAGGAGTTTCTGTGAATTTAAAAGAAAAAAGAAAAAAAAATGAATTTTTACAGTTTCTGTCTTATTGCTGCAAAGTACTCTGTTACTCTGCAAGCATTTCTGCTCCTTGGCTCAGGTTCTTCTCTTTCCAATCTTGTTTTTCAAGTGGAGTTCCTTTACTAGTAAGCATTCATTTGAATAGTCATAGGACAAGCTACAGCCTCTGAACTGACAATTTCATTCCTCTCCCTTCTGTGCAGTGTTTTTTTTCTGCATGTCCCTATCTCTGTAGGATATAATGCAATTAACTCCAACAGATTAAACTCAAAATGTTGCTCCCATTTGGCATAGAGCGAGTTCTTACAGAGTCCAAAAGCCAAATGCATGTTTTCCAAACAGCAACAATATTCTACAAGGGCTTGGTTCAAGGTTCAAGCCTTAACACTATTCTAGGTAAGATCTACTACATAGCCAAATTTGGAAGTAAGCTGAGATAGGAAAGAGTTAAATGATCAAGCTGAAATGTTGTTTAAAGATCATGAATTAAAAGCTCCAGCCTAGCTGCAGAGAATTAAAAAGGGCACAAGTTTGGCAATGCTCCTAAGGCAGTAAAAGCGATGTTTAGAGAGAAAGAAATCTTTGTTTGAATGCAAAAAGAAAATTAAAATTGGCAAATCGGAGTAAAGAAAATGTATCTGGGTGATCAGAAACTGACAGGATACAAACCTCCCTCAACACAAGGAGATTCTCCATGAATTTCAGCAGGGCCACTGTCAAAAATCTCATCATCTAATACAGTCAAGGTGAAATCCCAGAAATTTCCTAGGCTACTTTGAAAACTGAGTTTAATTTGTAGTTGCTTCTGTCACATCTCACTCTCCTCTGTTTCAGACTCCGAGGGACGAAGGTCAGTTGCTTCCTCCATACCCATCCTTGCTATAAGAAATGCCTTCTGACAATGCAAATCCTCTCCTGTTGGTAGCTACAGGGCCCTTGCTGATAATTTCAGTAAAATGGGAACATGGACACCAACCTCCCTGGAAAATCCTCAGCAAGTGGGAAGGAACCTAAACTTCTTGCCTCCTCAAAGGAAACCTTTAGTCCTTGGAGGAGTGAGATCACACCAAGTCGGTTGTGATGGCTGACTGTTGCCAAAAAAGGGAGGGCCCACCACTCCCTCCACAGGGGACCAAAACCAGTATGGGCACGTGGAGATAGAGCAGCTTGCTGATTTGGGAGATTGATTAGCCTTTGTTTCTTGTTTCAACGGGTTAATATGTGGAATCATCTGCTTGATGGACTTGTAGTCACATCTGAATCCCGCTCAGGGAAGCAATGTGTGAGCACAGGGCTGTGGGGACCGGGCATGCTCCACACCCAACTTATATTGTGAAATTGTCCCATAAGAAAAGCATGATCAGAATCCTCAGCATTAGACTGTAAAGGATAAAGGTCTCTACACAGTGCAATTAATGAGATGAATGAGCATCTGTTTTCCTAAATGACAAGCCTGTCATTGAAAATTAGGTGGGGAAAATCAATACAATTCCTTGGAGGTTTATATTGCTTTGGACTGCATTTATCCTCACCCTGGCAGTGAGAAAATCTCCATGAAAGACTGTGGAAGAGTGATGTGTGCTGCCCTGGAACTGCAAAGTCCTTTGAACTGCTAGATGGGGTAGATGGGGCAGGGAGGTAAGGTAAGCCCTGAGGGAAGCAGGCAGATGACATGGTGATCTCTGGACTACACCAAGCCCCTGGAAGGGTTGCTGTGACCTCAGTTTTTCAATGGGTTTGCTCTGGCCACCATATCATTGCCAGCCAATGTGTCCTTGGCAGGGTAGTACTAATAATAACTGAACTACAGCAAATGTCATCACTTCCCACAGCCCCTTCCCTGCTGAGCAAGGCACTCAGAGTTTCAGCCCAACAGGGGGGGAAAGGGACATTCCTCACGCAGTGTGAATACAATTGAAACATGTCACAGTACTTCTAGTTAAATCCTACTTAAAATTATTGCTTCTGTAGAATTGCCTGCAAGGAAAAAGCCCCAGAATAACGCAGTTACCATGTAGTTCAATTCACCATTGTTGTCTGTGACCAATTCCAAACACATCCGAGAAAAGGCAATCACTGACATAAACTCCTGCCATCATATGAACAAGTAGAAGTGTCTTCCTGACTGCACCTGGGATTTGACAATGATACATTAAAAACCTTTGGAATTTTCTGGTAGGTAGTGTAACCACAGAAGCTTTCTTTATTGAAATAATTAGGACTTTGGAGATTCCCTAAACAAGTTCCCATGAGAAAAGAGTTTCTGGGTAAGATTTCTGGTAAATTACTCAGACCAGAATATAACTATAATATTTCTAGCAGTGACAGAAAGGTAAAAATCAAAACATAATATTGGAAATTGATCCCTCTCCTGAAAATGGGATATTACGTGATCTGCTGGTATTTGTCATTTTGTATTTTCAAAGCCAAGTTAGATTAATGTTATCTATCTTCTGTGCTGGCACTGATGAAATATTTTGGAAATTATCTGTTCTTATACCTATATGCTTATTACAACACTTACTACATAATGCTTATTACAACACTTACTACTACAGAAGGATGGAAATTTAACTGTATTCATGACTTTTACTGCTTTTTGTAGTTTTTTTTTTTTTAATGAACCTAACTTTAGTTTTACAGGACTGGATTCTGTGAAACTAAGGAGTACACTTGTGCTGCTGCATGGGAAATGTCTTGTTTTTAATGAGTTGCCAACTTAATGACCTGTGGGATTTCAAAGTTCCTTTTTGGTTTTAAAGGAAATGATTAATATATATTCTGTCTTTAATTATAGTGCTATAATTATGTGAAAGGAATTCCATTCATTCTTTTCTTCATTTAAATGTCTTACATTTGTGAATGTTAGGCAACATATTCTCTTAAAAGTTCTGACAGTAAAATAGAAGATAATATTCACTTTCAAAGATGAGAGTAATGGGAGTACTGGTATTCTTCAGTTTGGGCAGAATATTTTGATTCTTTAAAAGGATAGACAAGTTATTTAAATAATTACTCAACTAAAATAAAGTTAATCTATATAGAAATGACTGCATGGCTTCAAGTATCTATTAATGTAATACTGCCCCTTATTTTTTTACCCAAAAAATGTTACAAAACAGGAAATGTTATGTGTATATTTTTATTGATACTGTAAATGGCTACTACAGCCCACTAGCAAATGTCCTAGGATAAATTCAGATAATTGGTAGTTACACTTTGGAAATCAAATCTTAATCCGACTGCTCTGTCTGTATAATCTAAGGATTTTCTACTAACTCTGAAAATGATTCATGACTTCTGTCTCCTGGTTTTGCCCCATGTAACTGGGAGATCAAGTTTGAGGGTTTTTAAGAGCTTATGCATGTGCTGCATACAGATCCCATCCCTATGACTCAGACTTTTTGATCCTTTGGTTATCAGAGAGATATTTTTCAACAACCTGCAAATCTCTGGAAATAAAGATTTTGGTCTGTTTTTTCCTTATACATAAGGAGAGACTGATTTTGCAAAACTGTGTTTTAAAAAACCTTTTAGGGTGCACACCACCACCCACACAGATGCAGAACACCCTTCTCCCACTACCTACTCAGCTTTCCTGCTCCACACCAGGTGCTCTTACCAGGTATCCTTAATTTGGTTTCCCAGATGGTTTGGCCTAGGTATCAAGATCCACTCCTTAATATGGATCACAAGGTCAAGAGAGACTTACTGTATGACACCAGAAACCTTTTATTTCACATATATCTGAAAATGTCATTTATTTGGGGGTTTGAGTAGTCCCCAGACCTTTAAAGAGACATGTGAAACCTGATTCATAGGTCCTTATATGCACCTCTCCATCCTACCAGAGACAACTGGCTCTTCCCCCAGCAGCACCACCACCAAAAAGGGAACACAGACTAGGAAAGAACTATCTGGGTCATCAAATCCCAGCTGTCTGCAATCTCAGGACCATGTCATCATCCATTTGTAAAGTTATCAAGCTCAATCTTAAAACTACTTCAGCTTTGTTGCCTCCCTGCACCTGTTAGGAAGATCTCATTCCCAAGTGATAAGATTCTGCCATCTAACAGAATTACCCAGTATTAATCTTCTTGTGCGTTGACTTACATTTTGCACAATCACATTTAATCCCACTTCTATTTCTCTAGTTCTCATCTAGCCTGTTAACTTTAAGTGTTTTGCCTTTACAGAGCTGCATTAGGGAGGATGTAATTTTAAGACACTTATTAGGTAGACAAGAACTGCATTATTTTTCTGCTGATAATCAGAAAGGGCTCTACTTTCCCAGCAAGGTTAGAGTGACCTTTCTTGTTAGCTCAGAAAGAAAAATATGTACACATTCCATAAAGGAGAGTGCTGGTGTCTTCTGCTAGAAGTGAAGTGCAACATTAAATCATAATAATACATCACCACGGATTACGAAAGGAGTACTGAGGGTAATTTTCACAAATGTTATTGTGTAGCCAAAATGAATTCCACCATATTAACAAAAAATTATGACTTGGTATATAAAATGTAAAAATCAGTATGCTTATAAAATACTTAGAAAAAGAACGGGCAAAGAGACAGCAAGATAAAAACATAAGTAAGGCTAATTTTCTGTAGCTTTCCCTCAACTGTATTTCTGGAAACTGCCTCCAGCTGAACTGTCAGCCATGTCAAAATGAACAAGACAAGCAACTGAACAGGAATGACTTTATTTCTCTACAAGTAAGCATGGAGCTTTGATAATAATTTCACTGTATCTACATGTGAACCAGCATGCCCCAGGCACTACTCTGATGGGCCATTACTGTCAAGTGTTTCTATCTCCTCACCAGCTACCCAGCTTTTCTCAGTGCCACTGAGAAGAAACAATAGCACACAACATGTCTACATTTTCATCTTCTTTTTTTTTTTTTTTTTGCAAAGTCAGTAAAGAAGCCATTAAAGAATATCAGACTCAAGACCAGTCTTTAAGGAACTCTGATTTCACACTAGTTTCACTTTTCTCTTTGGCCAGTTCCTCACCTTGCCTACAGTTCTATTCCTGATCTTCAGGCTGTCCACCTTAATTACCAATTTTCCATTTGGCACTCTATTGAGTCCTTTAGAGAAGATGATAACTCTTACTGCAATTTTTCACTTATCTTACTATAGAACATGAAAACGCAATTTGAATTTTATCCTATTTTACAGCAATTTTAATCTCTTTGGTACTTTTTTCCATTAAAAATAGATTTTTAAGTCCTGTGAAGTCAGACTGAAAGACTATCTAGAATAATCTCCTTAAATATAGCACCAGTATAATTGAAACCTTGCAAGATGCAGAATCAATGTGAACTGCTCTCGTCATGCACACAGTACATTCTGCCTATTCTCAGTAGACCATGAGAGCACTCCTGGTAGATAAGCAGTAATTTTAGAAGTCAATAAGTTCCTCCATTCAGACTTTTCAAGTAGGTTAATGTGAAATGAGTGCATTTTATATTGCCCAAGGTATAACTGGATAATTTGCATTTACTCTGGATTATATTAGCAATTCCTCTTGTACCAGTAGGACACCTCCCCGCAGGCCCCTTTGGAATAAGAACATATTTTCTGCAGCCTGTGATGTTGATGCCCAGCTCTGTTTCTAACTTCTCTCCAGAACTCTGAACAGAATTGTTATATCTGCAGGGAGGAGCTTGATGCATCTCACAAACAGTAATTCTACAGCATATTATGTTCTCACTTTTACAGTCCACAGGGTATATGGGAGATTGTCCTTCCTTAGGATACTGCAGCCAGCTTTGAGACAACAGTATTGCCCTTTCTTTTCTTTTTTTACATACTATTCCTTTCAAGAAGTCTACTCAGGTAAAATATTAGTGGTGTTGGGTTTATTGCTTTGATCCAGTGGTTTTTGGGTGTTCACAACAGGTTTAGTATTTTCATTCTCCCTTTATGGCTACTTGGCTCTTATCTCTCTAAGCAAAACCATTTGTAAAACATGAAATAACTATTCTGTTCTGTTCTGCTTAGGGAAGGTTTTGAAACTTGAGCTTTAGCAAGAAGCTTACAGAACAAGGAGAGACAAGAAAAAAAACCAAGTCAGATGAGAAGAGATTTAGAAATTGTGGCATAGAAATAAGAGATTGAAGAAATTTTAGATTTACTTGTTCCTGGATAAAGAAGGCTGAAGAAACTTCAGGGTAGAAGTCTTGTAATAAACTTCATGAAGAATGTAAAAGGCTAGGTACGAACCATAGAGCATCTTGAGTTCTAAAGGCTCATCAAAGTCCAACTCCCTGGCCCAAGAGTCACACCATGTACCTGAGGGCATTGTCCAAATACTTGTTGAATTTTGTCAGGCTTGGTGCTGTGACCAGTGCCCTGGGGAGCCTGTTCCAGTGCCCGACCCCCCTCTGGGTGAAGAACCTTCTTCCGATATCCTGCCTAAATCTCCCCTGACACAGCTTCAGGCCATTCCCTCAGGTCCTGTCACTGTCACCACAGAGAAGAGATCAGGGTCTGCCCCTCCTCTTCCCCTCACCAGAAGCTGGAACTGCAGTGAGGTCTCCCCTCAGTCTCCTCCAGGCTGAACAGACCAAGTGACCTCAGCCACTCACAGCTTCCCCTCAAGGCCCTTCCCATCTTTGTTGCCCTCCTCTGGATTCTCTCTAATAGTTGAATAATCTTCTTATATTGTGAACCCCAAAAGTGCACATAGGACTCAGAGGTGAGGACACACTAGTGCAGAGTGGGACAATCACCTCCCTCAACTTGATTCCTGATGCACACCAGATATTTGTGCTTTTCTTAATGCAAAGGGGTTGAAGTTGATAATCTCTTAACGTGTCATTTTGCATTTCTGTGCTTTTGTCTCAAGACAGAAAGTGATTTCCAAAGTCACCAACAGGCATTTTAGGCCTGGCAATTTCACCGTTAGCATCTTTGGGCATTGGGATGGTTGTTTCATTAATATATCTGCATATTTTCTTTTTATTTCCCCTAGTAGTTCTTTGCAGGATACAGGGATAAAAATGGTCTACAGCCAAGGAGTGAGCAACCCTCTATCCTGTTACATCTATTCATTCACAAATTACAGGTGAACATACAGAATTGTGACTTTGCATGTGTGTATCTTCTATGAAGTCATTGACTGCTTCATGTCTCAGATTATTCCTTTGGAGGTGAACAGGGACTAGTTTTTCTGATGCTGGATATATTATTCAAACATTATTACCCTTTTTCCATGGTGTTACAATGTCAGGTAAGGACATCACCTTCCCCTTTATAGGGTAGGTATCACCTACTCTTTACATGTCTCATCTACTCTTTACGGTGTCTGGGTATCACCTACTCTTTATGGTGTCTCGTCTGTAGGCAAATGGCTTGAGCACAGTCTCCAGTGTTGCAAGACTGGAAATTGTGGAAATTATAGTGGAAGGCAGCAAAAGGACTAACTGCTGTGTCACTCTTCTTTCTACATTGTTTATTTTTTTTTAAGTAGAGGGCTGTACTTGTCTTTGCCTTGTGCAATGTACCAGCATTAAAGCAAAAAACAGTCCTGCTCTGAAAAGTTCAATAGAGAAGCATAACTTTGTTTTGCAAAAAAATTCTGTTATTTCATAATGTAATGTCCTTCTGTCGGGAATAATATGCTATTTAGAAAAAAAGGTGTGAAAGTGCAGCTCCAGGGAAGTGGAGGTGGACTGCCCCAGAGCCGTGAGCAATGGGAGTCCATGCGCGGCAGGCTGTCCCACAGCTGTGGACACTGAGAGCTTCAGCTATCCAGGAAGAATGAGCCTGGAGGCCCTGAGAGCCACAGCTCCCAGCACTTCCCAGATCTCTGCCAAGGATCCAGGTCAGCAAGCTGTCAGGAAGCTGAGTAGGGTTCTCACTGAAACACTAGATTTTGATGAGTCAGCAAATGCTCAATTAAAAACATGTCAGAATTTTTCCAACCAGCTCTACTGACAATCTAAACAAATAAAGGGTGTGGGGAGGAAATATTATCCTTATTTTACACCAAGGGGACTGAATCACAGAGATACTATGTCAGGTCTGCAGCGTGGAGGAAAACTTAGATTTCATGTCATCCCTTGATCACAAGAGTCTCTTCACTCTAAACTTCATTTGCCATTACAATGACCTTGTGAGATAAGTATTACTTTAATTTTATAAATGGGAAACCAAAATAAATTATACAACAGCAGATAGGAAGCCTGTATCTTGAGCCCAGTGTTCCTAAAGCTGCAGAACTTCAGTAGCAAGCCTACCTGTTTCTTTTGTGGAAAAGGTACACAGATAAGATACAGTCAGACTCAGACAACCTTGAAGCAATGGTATAAATTCCTACAGAAAAATACCCCTGTGCCACTTCTTATACTGAAACCATACTCTCCATGCAAAAATGTTGGTTTACTATGACTAAGTAAGTGTTTGCGGGTAGTATAGAACTAAAACTTTAGATAGAAGGAGGCAATTTTTTCTTCCCTAAATACTCATATACAGTATTCCTAGTTCTGCTGAATACAAGCAGCTATATCTGTGTCTAGGCGCATCACATTAGTTCTCTTCCCATGTCTTTCATGATCCCAGGTTTCTCAGGCTTCTCTATTATAAATATTAACTCATCCATCAACTGGGTTTCTACTATGAACACAGCCTTAATTGCAGGGAAGAACTGTAGCATTACCTGGTATCAAAGTCCATTTTTATTAGTAGATTTTAATTTCAAATTTCAAAGAGCTTGTCTTTGTTGTCTTGCCCCTGCTTATTTTAAAATGGAAGGCTGAAATTTCCTAAACTGCATTATTTTAGGGCATATAGCTATAGAAAATCTGCTGTTCTGCTATACTGCTCATAATCCTTTTAATTCTTACTACTTTTGGCCTTAGAGCGGGGTAAGGTTTGATAAGGTCATTAGTAGCATTTGAGCTATGGATACGACTTCTCCTCCTACTGTGAAAATGGGCTCAGATTTGGTAAAGCCACTAACCTCTGATAAATCTGTTTGTAACTGCATAATACAGAACCCAAGTTTACCAGCTAAAATGCACAAATCCTGGCTCATTGAACAGGCTGTACAGATGCTGTCCTTCCTGAGAGACAGCATGCTTTGAACCCTTCAGCCCATCCAAGGACCAGGTGGGGGGCCACAGTACCTTATTTCTGCCATTCTCTCAGTGCTGTTCCTGCCTGCACCCGACTGCCACAGAGGCAGAGGCCACCCAAGTTACATACAAAGGGACTGAGAGCTTGACCAAACGAGGGGAAAAAGGCTGAGCCAGAACTGCTGGTCTAGGGTGAAGCTGTGGTTGAGAATTGTTGAGGAAAGACTGGACCGTGACCAAGTAGGCAGGAAGTAAAAATTAGAATTGCTCTGGCAAAGAGAATTTGACATAAAGAAGAGTGGATAACAGGATTAGGAGCTCTCAGGGGAAATTAAGAGCAAACCAGGATTCACTAGGAAAAAAAAGAGATGGACATTGTGTGAGAAATGTGAATGGGATGCATAGAGTCATGGGAGTAGAATTAGCTAGGCTTGCCTGGGAAGGACGTTGGAAAAAAATATGTACAGAAGCTGAGAACCAAAGGATGTATTTTGGAAAGGAGACTTTGAGGGAGAGTTTGATGGGTGAAGACTGGAAACAGAGGGAAGAGAAAACTTGGAGACAGATGAAACAATGATAGCAATCCAGCTTGATGCAAAACAGTCTGTTTCCCCTTAAAACTCTGTTTCCTCAACAGTCTGCAGTCTTGAAAATCACCTAAAATCACCATATCTCTGGTGTCAGCAGATATGTTTTAGAACCATTGGAAAAAATGTGATCCTCCTGATTTACTAATTTGGTTTATTAAATGATGACATAACCAAATCCATAAGTAGGAATCTCCTGGGAGGCAGAGAAGAACTGAAACCTGCCTCAGTTAGTGTACAGCTGAACTTGTTTCCCTACCACTGCAAGGGCATGATGCAGAAGACTCTGTAAATCACACCACAAACACAACCATGCCCACTGCTACCCAGAAAAAAGCCTCAAGAACTTGCTCAGAATACAAGCTGACCCAATGTGATTCCTCCTTTCTGGGCAGGACCCGAAGGTAAGGAATGGATGAGTGGAGCACAGCCATGTAGACACGTTGCTGAGGTGGACCAGTCAGATCTTGTGCAGCCTTATGTTATGTGTGAGGGGGGCCAAGGAGTCTAATGGGGCAGAGGAACAAGAAGGAGCCTGCAAGGACAGAGTCAGGGATGGAGAGGAACTAATATATTTCTCACCTGACCTTGTACAGGATTGCAGGATTTGAGGAAGCCTACATTTCCTTGAGCAAATGCAGACATATGCAGAAGGTCATGGGCATTAGAAAAAAGGCACTCATCTAGAGGACCTATAATCTAAACAAGTCTACTTGTCTAAACTGCTCTAACTGTAATCTAGGAATTTTTTTTTTTAATGTCACATTAAACAACTAGTACAAAAATGCACCTTCAACAATGAGAGATGTTCATTACTCTTACCCTGCAGGTCATCTACCTTAGTGAGGGGAGGTATGAATTTGATACCCTCAACAGACTGAATCCATATCTAATCCAGCTCTCTGAAGTCTGTTGGTATCTTCTCTAGCCACGTTTTAAAAAGTGTGTTACCAAGTGGACACATGCTTCTGAAATACAGAATGAGAACTAGTAAGACCATACGTACCATACAATGCTGTCCTCAGTGTTTCAGCTTACCTGACCCTACACAAATGCATACTGAGTCTGCTAACTGTAATCAACTTTCTGCACAGACTGATGATGGCCATGGATATTATTATGCACAGATTAGGTCTCCACATGACATGCACTTCATAGCAAGCCTAAGCTCCCAATCAAAATCCTTGACTCTAGGAATTCAGGTGCTTAAATCCTTATTTGGATCTAGATCTTTGGCCTTAATATCTGTGTCTGGTTTCTCAACATTAAACAACAGAACTGATACCAATACATCATCTTCCAGGATAAAAAGATGGTTGAAGATAAGACCATCAGTAAAGGTTTAAACTTTAAAGCTCAAGGGAGACTGACTTGTATCTAACGTTGTATGGCTTTGCTTAGTCTACTGACAATTGCAGTGAGTAGGTGATGGAATTGTGAAACATGGATTTGTGAACAGCAGAATGGGAAACTCCTTTAACACAGAGTTGGAGCATAGCGACAGAGTTTGTGGTTCCTTCTAGAGGCATTTACAGGTATTTTTCACTATCAGATTAACATCTTATTGTTTTCCCCCAGATCTTGGTGAGCTTGGCCACTTTAGGAATAACCTACCTTTAGAATAATCAGGTTCATATCAAATAATTTTATTCATACAAAACAGACTGAGCACCTTACACATGGCTCACCAATGCTTTTCCCCCAAAATTTCAGGCTTGTTTATTCTTTTAAATGTCAAGATTGTTCTACAGAAGAAAATAAAAATAGGTTTGAAGTCTTAATATCTGAAGAACTAATTGCCCTAAATTGGGTGATTTTTCTTCTTACAGCTGAAAGTAAAATGCCCAGGAGGCAATTTGGTTAAAGGAGGTGTAACTGGGGCCTATGCTTCTGTAAGACAAGAAATTGCAAATTGTAGTGAATATCAGAACATTCTTCTTATTCTGCTTCTGTGGTCTATAATGTATATTCAGTATTCAAATTCCTGTGGCTCAGTTCTGAGGCATCTACAGTAAAAAGCATCTATGAATCAAGAAAAGCAAGGACTTGGTGGCAATGTCCCAGATCTCATCACTCTAGTATATTCATTTCTTGAATGGAAAAGTTTGAGTTTCATTCAGCTGCAGATATCACAACCTCATATTCCGACATCATATTGATATAATTACACTGGTAAATTAAGCCCTAAGCCCAAGTACAAGGACTCTGTACTTTTTATGTAACTAAAATAGTATCTGTATGTCAGATAACATACTTCACAATGAGAGAAAATACATTAAAAGAACCTATAGAAAACATCCAATTTCGACAAGCAGAAACAAAGTGTGTGAACATAGGCATGTGTGTGTGGTATGGGATGATAAAAGATTAAGAATGCCATAAAGGCAAGGAAGGAAAAAATAAAATTCAAACAGTAACAAAAAAGGAAAATATGTAATGTAAAATACAGCAAAGAAAATACAGGCAG
Source organism: Cinclus cinclus (assembly GCF_963662255.1). Classification (NCBI taxonomy): domain Eukaryota; kingdom Metazoa; phylum Chordata; class Aves; order Passeriformes; family Cinclidae; genus Cinclus; species Cinclus cinclus. The sequence continues at coordinate 23,063,469 of NC_085048.1, forward strand.
TCTTTGTAATAATATGTGGGAGAAACACTCAAAGGAATAAAAATCAAACATTCTAAAACTGCTAAAGATATGTCTTTTTATACCCACTACTAATGAACTGAAGGATGCCATTTTCAACACACACTATAAACCAGCTAGCACGAGGTCAACAACAGCAAAGGACAAAGCTTGTCCCAGTTAAAACCTGGCAAAGGAAACGGATCTCAGCAGAAGGTATTGCGCATTCACTTTTTTTTCAAAATAAGGAGATCTCGTGTAGAAATAAGCTTCAGGACAGAACTTGTTTTTTAAAGACAAGGAATAAATACTTCACTGCAGCCTAGAGTTCAATAATTAATTTCTTCTGGGAATGTTATTAGACTGTGTTCCGCAAGACCCCTTGCAATTTCTTCAAAAGCAGATGGAGCCTCTGGCTTCTGCTGCCCCCAGGCTATTGGGGAGCAGAGACCGGGGTCCGGGAGGAGGAGGCGAGGCAGGCAGGGTGAAATGCCTCCCAAACCCTGAGCATCGCTGTGCCAGGAGCTGGCAAAGGTAGAACTGCAATTCTGTTAGTGCTCCACTCGGACTCATAGGCCGAAAGTGCGGGGGTGGGGAGGAAGCGGAGGACGGCCAAGAAAAAGCAGTAACTTTTCTTCTAACTTACGCTCTGATACAATTAATACAAACTAAGCTCATCAATTACAAACGCGTGTGCCTCGTTTTGCACGGAGCCGAGGAGCCCGGCCCTGGCTACAACCGCTTCTGGCTGGGGAGTGATGGGGATGGGGCCGGGGCCACGGCGCGGGCTCCTCGTGGGGCCGGTCCCGGTCCCGGTCCCGGTCCCGGTCCCGGCCCGGCGCCAGCGCGGCCCCTCCCGCCCGCCCGGAAGCGCCGCGGGCCCGGGGCCGCCTTCCTGCGGCGCGGCTCCGCCTCCGCCGGGCAAGATGGTGGCGGCGGCGGCGCTGGAGGAGCCGTGAGCCCGTGCCTTCTCTTGCCGCTCTCTCGCTCCCCGTCCCTCACGGCCGCGGTCGCTGCTGCTTCCCGGCCGCCTGGCGGGTGTGCCCGGCCCGGCGCGGCGGGCGATGCGGGCGGCGGGGCTGCGGGGCTGTGTGTGAGCTGAGCGCGCCGCCCATGTGGGTGTCCCGGTGAGGCCGGGGGCAGCGGGAAGATGCTGCTGTCGCTGGTGCTGCACACCTACTCCATGCGCTACGTGCTGCCCGCCGCCGTCATGATGGGCACGGCGCCCACCTACATGCTGGCCTGGGGCGCCTGGCGCTTGCTCTCCGCCGTGCTTCCCGCCCGCTTCTACCGCGAGGTGGATGACCGGCTGTACACCATCTACCAGAGCATGGTGCTCTTCTTCTTCGAGAACTACACGGGCGTGCAGGTGAGCCGGCCGGGCCGGGCGGGGCAGGGCAGGGGGGCTCCGGCGGCGGTGCCGGCCCTGGGCTCGTCCCCCCGGCCCCTCGGGCCGCCCCCGGGCAGGTGCGGCCGTGGCCTGTGCCCGGAGCCGCAGAGGATCCGCCTCGTTCCGCAGCCGCCGCTGCTCCTCTGGTGATGCTTTTCACAGAGTGTTGGTGTTGTGTTCGTTTTGCAGGTCGGGGAAACGGAAGAGATGCGACACCGGTCGTGCTCTGTCAGCACTTGAATAGCAGCCGCCTTTGCACACTTTGAACCCCTGTGGCCTGTGTTGCCCATCTGTAGTATTAAATTGGCAGCAGATGAGAAAGCTGTCACCAGCTATAATTGTACATAATACACGTACAAGTTTTTAATAAACAGATTGTTTAATCTTTCAGTTATTACAGATTTTCAGTTTTCATGCAGTCTGCTTCATGTCACTCTTTGGCCCTTAAATTTTGTATCAGCCATGGATTGTGATTATTCAGGATCTCAGTTTCAGGTTAATAAGTTGGAATTGGAGGCCTCTCTTGTATGATCAGAGAGGTATTTGCATTCAGGTGATAATACCTCACAAAGTGCTCAGTGTTTGAGAGGTTGTCTATTTGTCTGTAATTTGGGAAGTAGGCAAGGAGACTTTTAATTCCGCATGTAAAAAATAATAAATGACAGGTGCTTCCTGTGCGTAAACATGACCTTCAAAATTTTTTTATTATACAGAAGGCTGTTTGAAGTTAACGTCAGCTCTAGGTGCTTGAGAGCAGAGAATACCAATACATATTGACAGATGACAGAGCTCAGACAAATAAGGTATTCTCATATTTACAGCTAAGGCTTTTTTCTACTATCTAATAAAGCATTTATTTCAGAATTAGGCTGGATCTCCCCTAGTTTCCCCTCTTGAGTGCAGTTGTAGGCCTTGCTTTCATACTGGCTCCTGGGAAACCCACAGAACCAGCTAAAGATACAAGAGTTGCATCTAATTTGATATCAGAGTAAACAGAACGGATACAAAACTGAAGCAAGATTTTCTTTCAGTGGTAGTTTTTGATCTGGCTTGTAATTTATTTAACTTCGTCTTACCTCTTGTCCAAATGAGCTAATTTTGTTATGCTTGATATATTAGAAAAAAAAAGAAGGGAAGATGGAACAATAGTTCACAGGTACTTATAGTTTCAGCTGCCTTCTGTTTTATGTAGTTAGTATCTCTTGTGCTGGTACCTTGATGTGTAGTAACACACCTTGGGCATTAACTGCTGAAAGTAGTGACATAGAAATTTAACTTAAATTATTCTGAGAATGAGAGGCAAAAATGAATATATAAATTGTAATAGAAAAGCTACTCAAGCTGCCTACGACTTGTGTGCAGATATAACAAACACTTAGAATTTTTAAAAAGAACTTTTACCCAAAAAATACCTGTGACATTAAAGAAAAGAAAATGCTAACCAAAAGAAACAACAAGGCAGCCATCATCTGGTGACCTCTGTTTCATTGCATTCATAAGCTTCATACAAGCACAAAAATGGTGGTGATCAATTACAGGCCACTAGCAGGAGATCGATTAGGATAATACTGAACTAGAGATGCTTTGTCACAGTAAGCAACAAATAATACTAAGAAATGGTGGAAGAGGAGGCATATGTCATAGGATAAATAAAATAGTAACCTTGACTGGAAGGTAAATAAAAGCTTGGAAAATACAATACATGTGTAGAGAGATAAGAGCTATAACCCTTAAAATCCATATGTCATTTAACTGGAAGATAGTCCCCATTTGTTTAAGAGAGAGAAACAGGGTGTCCTTTTAGACTTTTTCTTGTGAATGCTGCAAGTGTTTAACTTGAAACTCAGTGGTAAGTTAACCATGTGCCTGAGTGTGTGAGATTGGGATGGTAACCTGAGAGCTACTGTGGATGGGCTGTCTTAAGGCATGCAGTTAGATGGAGAAGTGTAGCATCATTAAACTTAATTCTAATAAGCCAGCAAAAATAGTAGCTTCATAAAGGCAGCTGTAGGGCTCTACTGTTAAGGCACCGTAAGAGCCATGGGAGGGAGGAATTCTGTATCTCTTTAAGGTCTATTAATTTATTCAATCTATTGAAGTGTGTTGCAGTATTTATTTTTGTCACTCAATAAATAGGAGACAACAACCTAATCCATCAGAATACTAGAACTCGTTGTAGTCCCACTCAAGTAGTTAGGACTCTGCAGATGCTTAAGTGACTTTTTGTTAGCGTTGTTGCTGTCTTACAGTGTTTAAAATGTCTTTCATGTTATGTACTTTTTAGCATTCTTTGGTTTTGTACTCAAGGAATTTGTGGTTTTTAAATGCAGGAACATTCTAGACCAGTTGTGGATATTTGAGGTGTCTGATCTAAAAATAATTTGCCAAAATTCCCAGTAATGTGAGTAGGTATTAATAGGGCAGAGTCAGTTACTGTCATAAACATGGATGACTATCTTTTTGACTCAAATACTAATGTATTGTGATATTTGTTTTCTATTTATTTATCTGTCAAGAGGTGATGTTTCTCTCTATTATTTGCTGTTAATCCATTAAGTATGTAAATCTGTCTCCCCCTCATGACTGCATGCACAAGTGTGTTTTTTTTGTTCTTCTTGACTTGGATGTTCTTAGCCAATTCTTTAAAAACAAAAACTGTTCATGCTAGGAAGGCTTTTTATCTTTGTAGTAAACTCTGTTTTGAAATGTAGCTAAGGAAGGTGATCACCTGATTTGCATGGTAGAAAATCTTGAAATACTAGTCTTTCCCTTTCTCTTAAGTATTTGACTTGAGATATAAAATAATTGCAGAGCTATAATTGCTGTGAGCTCTGGATATTTTAGGTCCTAGAGAGTGGCTTTTTTTTTTACTTGGTAAGTAAAACAAGTATTTACTTGTAAATACTTTCTCTTTTTAAATTTTGGGTCAGACTTGATTTTTTTCTACTAAAATGATTTTGTTTTACAAAGCCTAAGAGAACTCAAGCTAGCTTGGCATCAGTTTAGGTTTTCCAATAATACTAGAATTCATTAATGAATTGGCAAAAATAGTCCTTTTTGCTGACTGTCATGCAAGAGTTGGCAATAGAAGACTGAAGAACCAGTATGGATAGTACAGAAAGCAACAACAACATCCCAGTGCTGTGAGGTAAACTTGACAAAGCCAGTAGGACTATAAAGTGAAATCCTATAATGCTGTGTAAATTTGTCAGTGCAGTTTAATGGGCATCCATTAATTTTATTAAGGAGCTATAAATATATGAAATTAATTAATCTGTGGCACTGTGACAGTGCTCCTCAATAATCTCTAGGATTATATACTCAGAGTAATGAAAATGTGTAGGTGTGGTATTGGAAAGTGGCACAGATAAAATGTCCCTGCTTTGGCCGTATTGTTTCTCACCTGTACTGCCATAAGATGCAGGTGCCCTATAGCATGGCTTTCTAGGAGGAATATATACCAGTTGCTTGAACATTGTATGAAGTGAGAAGAATTCTATGTAAAGAGAGTCTCAGAGAGCAAAAGATCTTAATTTTATCAGTGACGAGCTAAAGCAGTCCCTAGTACAAACAGGTGCAATTCACGCACTTTGGAGGACTTGCATCTGTGGGTGCTAATAGTTGGTTTGGCCCCAGGTTTTTGAATCATCAAGAAGCTGATGAACTGTGGTTGTGTTCCTGCTTTTCTCTTTGCTGTGTCAGGGAAGTCTGGTCTCTTCCATTTCAAACAGACTATAAACAGTTGAATCCTACCATAGAATGTGAAAACCAGGATGGCTGCAAATAAGCATGTGATTAGAATGGTTAAAGGGCTGAAAGTAATTCAATATGATGAATGCTCTCATCTCTCTCTGACCCTGAGCATCTTATCCCTGTTGCTCTCAGGGTGATGAAATTAATGCCTATTGTGTTTGTGCACATGTTTCAGACCAGATGAGGACTAAATGTTCTTCAGCTTTTTGTGTTGTAATTTTGTTTGATATTTTGTACTGAATGCTGGTGAAGAAATAATAAAGCAATCATCACTCAGTCTGCTTCCTAAAGGATCATTTTCATCTGAAAGGTTTTGACAATTGAATGAGATCCATAATTGAATTAATGTGCATGGATTTTATTCAGTACTTGTGTCAGCTGTGTTCCCTACCCCCACTTCCTGAAGAATAGAGTTTTTGGAAGCAGTGTTTTTATTAAAGACATTATGAAATTCTGGTTTTCATTGTCTTTACAGAACTCTTGAAAGGCTGTAAGAATCAGATAATACCTCGGTGTTGTTTAGTAGAGCTAAACAATTATTTTATAAAATACAAGAGATGCTTGTTAAACAGTGTGCTTCCTGGATTGATATTGAAGCTTGGACTTGCTGTGTCTCAATAGAGTTGAAAATTACTTAGGTTTAGAGCAAACTAAGAAAACTCTGTTGGGCAAATGTGCTGCTGAACTCTTGACAATACTTTCCAGTGGAGTAGAGCCTGGGATTTTTTTTGTATCTTGGCTTTCTAGGAAATATGTGAGGAGAGCTTGGTGTCTGAGATTGGAATGGATGCTTAGTCTTGGAGCTGTTGTCCAATTTGCAGTGAGTGTCTGTGCCCATCTCTGTTCCCAGGACAGCAACCTTCCCAGACAAGATTATCTTTACTTAATTCTTGTTTTTCCTTTTGAAGCTGTTCAGCTGTCCAGCAGGTAATTCTTGAGTGCCCAAGGTGGAAGTAAGAAGGCAAGAAGCAGTGCAGGTTTGACAGCCAAGTTGCAGCATACAAGTTGGTGCTTCTGGTTGCTGTTGGTGAGGTGGTTTGTCATCTCTTAGGAGCCTGGTTCTTCTGTCTCCGCACTGGGCGAGGCATCATAACCAGGCTTCATCATGGCAGGGTGAAGGTTTGGCCTCTGACTCCTTCCTGTTGGTAGATGTGAGTGATGGGGTTTGGCTTCTCTTTAGATTAGGACCCATTTCCCAGGCGAATAATGCAACCAGAAAAATCAAAGGAAACATAGCTTTTCACCCTTCTTCCACTGTGTTTGGAAGGAAAATGCTGGCACTTGCATTTTTGGATGAGGCTGGGTGTATGAACCTGTGAGCTCTCTCCCCTGTGTGGCAGCTCAGGGGTGGGAGGATACTGGAATGGTGTGGGAGCAGAGCAGCCTTCAAGGGCTTGAGCTTTCCTCATTCCTGTAACTTGTGGCAGTAACCCCAGTTAGTGCCTGCTTATGTTGCTACTTTGTGAAACAGTGTTAGCTGTTGCAAGGTGTGTTAACAGGTTAAAATAATCATACTTGTAATTTAATAGAGATGGCAGAAACAATGAAGTAAACTTCTTGGGGGAGTGATAGAAATTTGGGGACTGGTGCAATGCAAAGACTGAAAAGAAAACTTGGAGAAGGTAGTGAAGTGTATTACGTTTGTTTGGTAAACTTTTGAAAGAAGCCCAGTGAATTTTTTCTGCTGTGAAGTTTTTCTGTCTCCATTAAGAGGGTTTACCCTGCTTCATTTCATTAGAGAATTCAATGTACAGCTGTCTCCAGGCATATATGTCTTTTGTAGTATACAGCTAAGTTCTTTGTGTTACTGGAACAGAAATTAAGTGGTACCTGCTAAGCCCAAGAGATGCAACTTTTAAATTGAGATGTATGTCTAAATTTAGACTCTTACATTCAACTGTGGTATGAGACAGCAAAAATAGATAGATTAGGTATGTTAACTTTGTGCTCTTTCTGTTTTAGGTATTGCAAACCAGATATTTGCATGTATCTTAATTTTTATTCTATGCCTTTGACTGTACATCTGAAGGTGAAAGTGATGTCCTTCAGGACTCTTGTCCTACAATATACCATCTAGAGTTCCAGTCTACTGCAGATCTGGCTTTGGGGCAATCTGGAAAGAATTTATTATAAAGAGGTTCTGCATTCAGTGCTGGTCCTGATCATCCTCCACTTACTGCCTGATATATGAAAAATAAAATAAATAAAAACGAGGTCTTGTTAGCATTTTTAAAATCAAGTATCAGCTACCTGAACCAAAACTGCTGTTTGGATTCATAAATTAGCAGCTTTGTGTGGAGATTTGCCTGGCATATGTTTTCTAAATGGCAAGTCACAACTGAATCTGAATTTTATATCAGCCTTGTCTGTTACAGTCCACAATTTAAAAAATGTGCGTTTACAATTTTAAGTTAGCTGCATGTACTTATGAAAATATTAGAAAGTATGTATCAGGTAGGAACAGCTAAGGAGAGCAAGTTTGAATGCTCTTATAAATTCTGATTCCAAGTATTTGACCAGTAAGTTTTGCAAAATCATGGTTTGATTTTAAAATTTTCTGTTTAAATATACTTTATTTTAATATCTTAAGATTTTTGGTATATGGATTTTTCAGTACAATTTGTCTTGACTTAGCGTAATTCGTTACATTGGAAAATAAAAGTTGTGTTTTTCACTTTTTTAACCTGCATGAGTTTTATACCCTTTACTGATTTTTTTATTTAACTCTTCTGGTAGATGCTAGGCCATGGAGTTTTACTGTGCTCTTCTGCCATTTTCTTCTGCTTACATAATATGTCTGGATACTTTATGTAAGGATGATTGTTAATTTAGATGTTTTTTCTCCTGGTACTCTACCATCAGACACTGCTCTTGCTAAGAAAAGATTCTGTTCATAGTTAAACATTTGAGTGCAGTTATTTCAAACTTTTTCTCTTAGGCTTGCAGGTGGGATGTCCTTTATCTCTCAGTTTTAGTTGTGTTAGATAAAGTAGGCTCAGATGTCAGGGATTTTGACATTACAATTATGAGGAAGCATATCTTCTTGGGGAAAAAATACTCTTTATCTTCTGTCACTTTGAATTTATCCTGTGAAGGTATTTGGTGTAAAAAGCCAGGGAAATTATTTTCTTTTGTTCATTTCATTTCTGTCACGTAGTACTTGTCATCTTCTCTGTTACAACTAGATCCTTTGTGTGAGTAGAAAATAGCATTTGTGCTAGTTTGATTTTTAAATGTAAAATTAACTACACATGATTTTGTCAAATTTGTATTTTAGCTCATGACTAGATATAAAAAAAATATTAGTTTGGAGTGCTTTGAACTTTACCGCGGTAGTTGAAATAATTTTACCTGATGAACTTATGGATTGTCTCGAAGACTTACTTTGTTCCATTTCCTAAGGCTACTTGGCAATCTGAGGCCATGCGTGTTTCTTTTTGAGTAAGCAAACACAGTGCAGGGTTCTGAGCAAGCTGCAAGTGAACTGGCTCATTTACATGCTGTGGTGGTGAGCAGATGAGAGTGATTTTAATGTGGTGATTTTTGAGGCTGATCAGTTTACTATGTTCAATTCTGGAGGCAGAATTGTTGCAGATATCTCTCTACATGTTCTAATGCTGTGTAGTGATTTCTTTGCTTCACTGTGAAAGTCCAGAGTGCTTAAATTCTAGATACTTACTGACAGTGTATGGAGAAGCTTTCAAAAATCCTATTCCACAATCACAAGCAGAGACTAGAGATGTTTCTTAATCATCCTCATTCATGTCAACTCACTGAGAGCTTCACGGGAGCTTTCAGACTGTACTTGATACAAACAGTTGTAATGATATAACAAATAAAGATGCAAACAATTCCATGGAGTCCCAGGAAAAGTTAAAAAGTTTAAAAGCAAAGTTCCTATTACAAAGAGCTCTATCTGGAGGAAATGCTGCAAACTGCCACAAGGTTTCCTGCTCATGTCTCATGGGCAACAGGTATTTCCAGAGTGAGCTTAAATGGACATTACATATTTTCCACTACAGAAGGATAATAAAGTAAATAATGGCTACTTTAAGGGGGTTGCTTTTTCCCTTCTTTTAAGGAAATTACAAAAATGTGCATGAAGAAGTCTCCAGAGATGCAACAGCCTTACAAAGGAGACTTTCTCCTATTGAAACAGGTGGAATACTTACTTCCACTCTTGCACTAGAAGACATGTTCAGGTTTTATGTAATACCAAGATGCCAAATGTTCAGAAAAACACTCCTGTTGAAATCTCATAATATAAATAATCACTTTTCATATACATCTGAAGTATGTGCAGTTACTATTTTAAAAAAATCATTATCGGTGATTTATGATGAAAGTTAGGTACTCTAATTTTGGTTTTTCACAGGTAGTCACTGATTGTAATGGTGTGTTCGTGCCATGGAACTGCAGTGTAATCAAAAGCAAGTAATTTGAAGAAAGATATGTAAATTATTTGGGCACTGAAAATAGGACTTCTTCAGACTTAAGATGTCAGAATCTTAGCATTAAAATAATGATAAATCTTGAGGTTTTTTCCTGTTATCAAGACTGGAACATTTTAAGATATACAGATGCCTTTTTTAAAATTTTGTTAAGGATTCATCAAGAGAGCTAAGGAGTACAGGGGACATTATCTTTAATTCAGCTCAGAAACTGTAAAGCCTTTACAGTCAGCATCAGAACAAAATTACTTCTATACATGTATCTAGTACATGGAATGAAGTATAACCACTCATAAAAGTTTGTCAATTTAGACCATAAGGCTAAAAATGTAATATGAAATAAGAATGTGCAGACCTCATATTTAACATCTGATGGTAGTCCTGCTTAATCTAAATAGATTGCTACTATAATTTTTTTACAAAAAGGAAATTAAATGCCAGTAAGTGTATTTTCTGAAATTCTGTTCTCTCTGGTTGAATTAAGTGAAAAACGTTATTTTTTTAAAAAAATTGAATTACAATACATATAGGAAACTATTCAGTATTGACCAGAGCTTATATCTTAGGAATGTTTTTATTTGCTGAACCCCAGTAAAATACAGAATGTTTGAATGAATTCTGCTTCATAAAATGGATTGCCTTGTGCTTTTATGGCTTGTTGCTGAGCTTGCTAGAGCTGTCTGAGCAGGAGGCTTCAGACTTGTGCAATTCTGCATTGAGAGGATAGTCCCTAAAGAAGTTGTGACGTGTAGCAACAGTATGATCGTTACCTTAAAGCTGTGTGTCCTAAAGGTATTTTTAGAAAATTTATAAACCTTTTTTTTTTTTTCCCCAGATCTAGGGAAAACACAACTAAAAACATCAAAGTCCTTCCTCTTCTGTTCTATTCATATTCCTTACGCTGTAGGCAAGGGAAACCTGTATCTGTTAAATGTGAATGAAAGTGCTTCTCTGTCTTCTGTAAAGAAAAATAAACATTTAAAATTCTTATAGTAAGACGTCTTAGAACCTGAGAAATTTGTCAGCACCAAGTACAGATTCACTATCTGTAACCTATCTTGAGCCTGCTTCTAGTCAAACAGGGTAAATACATTCTATGGTCTGAGGTGGTTTCTCTGAAGCTCAAAGGACTTGTGACATGAGGCAGGTTTTTAGTCTAAGAGAACTTAAAGAACTTTGCTGAAGATGCCTGCAGCAATCCTGCAAAGGTCAACTTGCACCGGGTAGATGTTGACATCAGAAGCTGCTGCCTGGTAATTGTTTTGGTGGTTTGTTCATGCAAGCTCCACCCTTTCACCAGAAAATTGTATCCAGAGTTTGTAACAAACAGATGAGAAATATGTCCTAGGATACTGTTTATTTTTGTAGAGGTGTTGTTGTAGTGCCTAGCTAACAGAGATGCTCTTGTCCCAAAGAGCACACAGTCCCAATTATTAATCGTGAAGAATAGTGGAGAGAGGTGAATTTTGTGAGGATAGTACAGCTGAGTAGGAAGTCTGTGAGGTTCTTTTTAAGTGTTGATGTCTTGACTTGTTCTCCCGAAGAGGGAAGAAATGCTTTCCCTGTTATCCTGCTTTTATCCCTCTTTCCAGTTGCTATTGCCTGTACTTGGAGCTGATGTTTTTCCTGAACATGATGCTCTGCTTTCACAAAATAGTCCAGTGAACATAAGTTTTGTTGAAGTAACAGCAAAGATGGGAACATCACTCTTAATTCACACCTGGTTTCTTTGCATAGAGAAGGGAGGAGGGTTAAGAAGTCTGAGGAACCAAGACTGAATGTGCTGGATAGGCACCAGATGAGATGGCCCAAGTTTTTACCAGCAGCAGCCAGTTGCCTTAATGCTGCTGAAACAGGTCACACTAATCAGAAGATCTGCTTGCAGATCAGCTTCTAATTGCTTCCATTATCAGCCACATCCAATTACAATATTATGGTGATCTTTGCTAGGAGTTTGATGTAATCACCAGATCTTCTGATAGTATGATTACTTTTACCTACAGTTATTTTTGTCATGACAGTGTTTTCTGAACTGATCTTGCTAGGATGTGATTAAATGATCTATCTAATTTTCTTTGGTATGTAAAGATTTCATAATCAGGAAATAAAATTCTTAACTCTAAGTTACAGTGTCCACCTTGTTTCAGTGAAAACCTGTGTGCAAATTATGGGTTATTCGGGTGTGGCTGCCATGCAGGACTGTTCCTCATTGGTACGTGACCTACCACATTAGCACAGCCGTAGTTTAGTATGTTGCACCGGAAAAAGCGGTCTGGTAGGGAAGCTGAAACTGGTGTCACCAGATCACCCAGGAGCTTCCATTTGCATGCCTAGATCAGCCTATCACTGAATTAGTACATTCTCCCTGCGGAAATACTTCTAACTTCCTGCTAATTCACCAAAGCTTTGTCTGGACACACCCTGAGGTGTGTCTTTTGGCTGCTGAGCCTGTGAACAGCTTGGTATATGGCATCCATGGAAGCTGGGTTCCAGCCTTCCCAGAGAAGGGATCTATTAGCCTTCAGTTTTCTTTATTTGAGATCTGACTGTATTGAGTTTGACAGTGCTACTGTATAAACAGATCTGAAAGGCCCACATTAACACTTACTGTATTACTCATTACTGTGAACTGGGCTTTGAAACCACCAAAACATGGCTAAAAGCACACATTTCAGTGTTGAGTACACAAGTAATGTTTACAGTGTTCGACTGTAAATCTGCATTTTAAACATTTTCCCTCAAATCTCTGCTTACTTTGGCTTGCTGTGTTGGGCTTCCTTTTGACTCATTTTCTTTGCTTGACTTCATTGTGCCTTGTTTTTTTTCTTTTTTCTTTTTTAACAGCAGATTCTATTCTAAATGAACAGGTTCCTCACTTGCTTTGCTGTGGCTGGCAGGGCACTTATCAGTTCATTAAGATGGTAGATAGGTAGAATAAATCTATACTGTAGTGTCTGGAGAACCATGCATGAAGTACGTGAAACACTATGCTGACATTCAAATTGCCTGCCAAGCATGTCCTGAATGTGCTATGCTGCTTCCCCTCCCTTCCTATGCTCTGCACACCCCAGGAACAGCGCTGCTTCTCTAGGAGGGCTGGCAGTCTAAGCCACTCTGATGTCTTCAGGTTTCTTCCAAAGGGACTTGAATACAGGTGGGCTCTGTGGGCTCTTGTTTCTACACTGCTGTCCCTGGCAAGTCACTCAACTGCTGCCCTAGAGCACAGTGCTGGGAGCACCAGGGACACAGGTTTGGTCCCCATAGGGGCATTCGCTGAAGAGGTGGACTCAAGGATCCTTGTAGGTCTCTTGCAACTCAGAATATCCTGTGATGCTGTAATTCACTGTGGCCCCCAAACATCTCTGGCACCAGCAAAATGAGGAATCACAGGCTGCATAGCCTCTGCAGCAAGGGATTCTGCAAAGTTAGCTAAGAAAAATAGCAGGGAGTCTGAGGTTTTCTGGAGGCCATGAAGAAGACTACTGTATTATTTTCTTCTGCAGCTATAATATACTTGAGGTGCTCTGTTTTACCTAAACACATCAGATGGCCGGAAATTGGTGTCTTGTCCTGAGCAGACTCTTCTCCTGCTTATCCACAAGCAGATTAATTCTTCAGACACCATCAAAAAGGAAAAAGGGCATTTCTATAGGATTCAAAGCTCTTAACTGTTACCCCTCTGTTGTGTATGGTGAGTATTTTCAGAAGCTCAATAAAGCAAAAATGCTTTGGTCACATAAGGAGAGTTGCGTGGGTGCCCACAGAGTAGGTGTCTCTTGGGACTGCAGGCTGGAAGTTGCCATTCTTAGCTATTTGTAGTAACAGTTGTAAGTTTGTAGCTCAGTTCTTTAACTCAGAGTGTCTAAGGTGAATAGTTGTTTGCTGGCCTTTGATGAACTGTATAAGCCTTTCCTGGAGGTCGGTGAAATGGGCCCTGCTGAAGTGATGATGCTGCAGATAAAGCTGGTGCATCCTCTTAGGGTGAGCCATCTGAGCAAACAAAATAGAGCTTTCAGATTTACTTGCTCTTACCTTCACTTTGAAGTAAAACATCCAGGTTTTGTGTGTTCAATGAGAACTAATATAAACAAGGTTTTTTCTTTTTTAGTTCTGGACAATGGTTTGGCCACGTGTTTTATCATGAGTAAAAGATTTTGGTCCATTGCATGTAAACACATCTAATCCTTAGGGTAGGCCATCATCTTGTGCATAGAAGTTGTTTACAGGAACAATGAGTGGGTGTTCCTCTGGGGTTAAAAAGTGAACTAGATCCAATCCTAATGAAATAAAAAATCACACAGATTAACTGTTATATTTGGCAGACCCCAGCATACATTTTTAAATGGGAATGATATTTTATATTTGTTTTTACCCATGCAATAGTCCAAAGCAAGTGCTTTAAATTGTGGGTGTGACTGCACTGAGATTCTGATTTGGTACATTAAAGTGGAAATATTTACAAGTTGAAGTTATAAATTGTATATTTCAAACCCTGTTTCTTGTGTGGGGCAGACCTTGGGGTCAAGGGCAGATTTTGTTTTCCTCTCATTTTTATTTTTTTTCTGTGTTTTAGTAAAGCTCAAATAACTTTCAGGACTTCTGGTTTAATGGTTTGTTCTACTGGGCCTTCTCTCTTACTCTAAAATTCTCTTTGCCAGAAACTGCATAGTGGAGTCTTAACTTGAAATTAAAGAAAACAATATTTATGGACATTGTGCGTAACAGTGCTGGGAAAGCATACACTTCTAAAATGAAGTTTTAACTCTGTAAGTGAGAGTAGGAGGATTTATTTTGGAAGAATTTGAACTGTAAGGTCAACCCTCAGACTGCTACCTTGCTCTAAACTGTGTGTGGTACCCAGTGTCAGCAGTAAGGTTATAAATTCTGGTATTTCAATGAGAAGACTACTCCTTTAGCAGAATCTTCTTCAAATTTGTCAGATCCTGTTCAGAATATACTTGTCAACTGACTTGTTACAAATATTGTTCAGTTAGAATTTATTGTGCATGCCTTTTTCATTTTTGGGAAAAAGGTAACTCAAGTTATATCCTCTTCTACTGTGTGCTGAATGATCACATAATGACTGAGTATCTCAGTTCACCAATATCTGGTTATGGCCTTGGAAAGAAAACTTGATCAATGGTGTGGTTGTATTTTCAAAGGAGCAGCATGAATGTAAAAGATACAGTGTTTTTGTGAGGTTTTTGCCTGGAGTTAACAGTATGAGGCATTAGCCATCCAGTATCACAGGTTATCTGAGAGATGGGCAGAGTTTCAGACATGCTGGTAGACACCTTCTATAAGGATCAATATAAGACTTAGCAGACTAAATGATACCAGTTAAGATATCAATGTTAGTTCTTCCTAATGAAATTCTAGTATTGCCCAGACTAGAGAAGTGTTGATAATAAGTGGGTAAATCTTCCATATAGCACTTTGCTTTTTTGATAAATGGAATAATTTCAAAGTAGTGTGTATGTCTGATACAGCCATCTTCTAAAAACAAGGAGTATGTCCATTGGCAGAACAATGGTGAAAGCCTACCTAGACTGTTAGAAAAACTAGGTTTCATTAAGTAATGAAAAAGTTTATTAAAGGTAATTGAACAGCTCCATTGGTTCTTCAGAATTAAAATTAATTTCTCATTTTATCTTTGAAAATAATTGAATTAATCCATTTTAAAAGGGTTACCAAGATTCTAGCATCAGCATCTTGTTCTGTAGTCATGCTCTCAGAAGGTTATTTCACTAATAGACCAATACCTTTCAGGGGCAAGAAACTACAAGGTTAAAGTGTGTCTTTAGTGTAATAGGGGAAAAGATATTTAAAAACCTGTTTATTTAAAAGTCTGTTTAGAAGCCACAGACTAATTTAAAGGCACCCCTAAACCTCATGGGTTTTTTTTGTTCACTCTTGATGGTTAAAATCATGGCAAATGGTTGAGATTTTGTTCTTGATCTAATCCAGGAAAATTTACCATTTTAGATTGAATAATAGTAAGTGTCTGGCTAAAGCATGTCTTATTCATTAGATGTATAAATCAAATTGTGATTTTGCACGTGTCTGTGATTCCTCATTAACTTCAATTATATTAATGTAGGGAGCTTGTGGCTGAAGGTCACCTTCCATGGATCCAGTTCTAGGACTATGACACAAGAACCAAATAAGTTTCTTGAGCCCTCATTAATTAATATTTACAGTTTTGTTGATAAGTCAGTTGTCTGTGGTGGGTACTTTGTCTGTTAATGATGCTAACTTGCTGACAGTTTTCCTAGTAAAAGCCAATTACTGCATTGGATCTCATCACTGCCTAATGCAATGAAAATAAATTATAAAGTAATACTGCATATTTTTTAATTTTTTTTAGGTAATTATCTACGGGGATTTGCCAAAAAATAAAGAAAATGTAATATATTTATCAAATCACCAGTGTACAGGTTTGTATTTTTTTTTTGCTTGTCTTAACACTTTTATAGATTTAAAAAAATCTGCTTGTTTGTTTACTGTGTCTCTTTCCAGGCTTGCCCTAACAAGCAAGAACTTCTAGTTCAAAAACCTTTAATGACATTTATACATCCAACATGTACTTTCTGTTTCATCAGTGGCAATTAAGAGTTAATTAGCTGATTACTTCTGGCTTTTGTCGTTGCAGTTGACTGGATTATCGCGGACATGCTGGCGATCAGGCAGAACGCGCTCGGGCACGTCCGGTACGTCTTGAAGGATGGCTTAAAATGGCTTCCACTGTACGGCTGGTACTTTTCACAGGTGAGCTACTTCACTCTTTCCTTGCTGTTTGCGAGTCAAATATGTAAGATGTACTTTCCCCCTGTTTTCCATGCATGCTGTGAAGATGTAGTTCTGAGCTGGCATTCGGTTATTTGAACGTGAAAGCAACTGGTTTCACTCAGTGTAGTTAGATGTGTATCTTAGTTGAGAGACAGTTACTAAAGATGCAGTTTACTTTTCTAAATGAATACTGATTATGGATAGAATTAAAACTGTAGAGTCTGTTTGGAGTATTTCAAAATATTCTAAAACTTTGTTCGTTTTACAATCCAAAACTCCAGTTTGTAGTTGTGCTGTCAGGTTAGCAAAAAGTGTAAACAGACTTTTTTTTGCTGTGTATCGTGCTACAAACTGGGAGTAAATTGGCATTACTGTTTGATGTACTTCTTTGTTTTTCAGTTGTTTTGGTTTTAGCTCTATATAAAAGAGAAAATTTGGATCTTAGTATAGTGTGGAGGAAAGTCAGATAGATCCTGCCTCCATGAAAATGTTTGGACTTCAGTCAAGCAAAAACCTGAGTCTATCAGTATTCCCACCTTTTTCTTTCTCTTCTTTCTGCATAATATTCCTTTTGTTCCTTCTAGTCTGAGAGCTCAACCTCATGTGACTCAAATTTATTCAGTTACTGAGAAACAGTGGCCCATTGTCACTGAACAGCCAACATACTGAGTGGATATGATCTTCAGTCTAAAATGGTGGAGAACAGTGCAGATGGCTTACTTCCCTAAAATCCTCTGTGAATTTGTCATGCCTGTGGTGTGCCTTTTCCAAAAGCAGAACTATTTCTATGTGAAACAAAATAACATTAGAGGTGAATGGTTTTGGAAGTACTGGCCTTTTTCTAGGTGAGCAGAAATGGCTTCATGGTACTTATCTCAGGGTTTAGATGGGTGCTTAATTATTAGAATAGAAATGTGTATAGTTTTGGGCAGTGATTCCAAAGTGCTTATTCAGTAAGACTTCTCTCCTTTGTCCTCTCTGTTTGATCTTAATGTGTTCTCTGAATATTAATCTGCTTTCTGTCCCTCACCCCATTGCCCAGGCAAAGAAAAATATAAAAAACAAACAAAAAACAATCAATCAAACAAACAAAAAACAACTGGGGGGGACAAACAAACAAGCAAAAACAAAACAAAACAAAAAAAAACCCATACATGCTTAGGAAAATGCTTCAAATAGAATTAGACATTTTGATTGAATTGCCTGTCAGTCCTGTCCAAGAGGGCAAGGTGGAGAACACTGAGAGAAATAATAATATGCTGGATATGACTGGAACTATATATTAATTTGTAAAGGAGTGTATGAAGAGTAGGTAACTACAGGTGTATGTCCAAATAGGAAGATTTACTCTTTCCCTCATATTTGAAGCACATCCAATGTCTTCAGGTTGATGGTTGAAAATCTTTGTTGTCCTCTGGATGAGTACCTTAGTGAGTAGGCTATACATCTAGGCTGGAGCATGGGTGGTCGCCATCATTTCTGCTAAAATTGATATGTTTAGAGAAGTATATGCTGCAGAGAAAATGAGAAAGCTGTTCATAATTTCTTTTATTGGTAGATCTGCTGTCCCAGTCCCCTAAATACCTACAAACTGTCAGACCCTCTCATACCTTACTAAGGTATGCATTAGGAGAAAATTGAATTCTCAGTTGTCTAATGCTTGTCCTTAATGCTTCTCTACATTTTTTGTCCACCAAAGTGGCTGATCTGCTGCTTGGAAATATTTTGCTCTTTGTCCTTGCCTTTAGCCATTACAGTGGTGGTGATTTAAGTCTGCTTTAATTAAAATGTAAACAGGATATATATTCCATCCATTATCACTCTGTGTCCAGAATTTTTTTTTTCAAGATTTTGGAAAATCACTTTTGCTATGTGGAATATCCGGTGCTAGTTTCCTGAGTTGTATATTGACTGTTAAAAGGAGGTTCCTGTGGAAATTAATCTGAATGCAACCAACATTTTAAAGCAAAACATGTATTTATTAAATAAACTCTATTCAGGTTTGGACTCCTCAAAAAACAAAATTTCTGCAAGATTTAGTGGGCAGTGATTATATATATTTTATATATATATGTGTATATATATATATATTTAAATCAGTGACACAATTGACAGGCAGGGATGATGCACGTATGCTTAAATGACTGAGATGGGATGCAGAAAGCCTGCAATGCAAGCTAATAGGTATTTTTATTGTTTTTATCACACCAAACAGTGCAAAAACATAAAACACTTCCTGCCCTTCCTGTTGATGTTCTGTCAGTGATGTCACTTACACTCCACTAAAAGTTTCCAGAGCCACATAATTACGCCATGCTTACGGAATTCATATTCCCTTCCTCAGGTAAACATCCTGTTTGGAAATAAACGTGGTCTGGATGTCCAGGAGAGCAAAATTCAGGCACAAAGGAAGTATATCTGTAAACACAATCCATTGTTGACTGAGAGAGGGGCTTTTAAAGTACAGCGGAAAAAAATTATAACCTTAAAAACAGTACTTCCAGAAATCTGTTTTGAAGAGTGTTCATATATTTGATCTCTTACTGAAGAGGAAATGCAATACAAATTGGGGAATTTGGGCTATATACAGTCACATAACTAGCATTCTTCTTTGAGGCAGCTATCTAATAGCAAGGAAAGAAAAGAAACACTTAAATTAACCTATTATGTTCCAAGCTTGTTTTTTTAGGTAGAACCAATTTCTTTTCATAAAACTGTCTTTATTTCTTTTTTTTGGGTGGATCTGAAATATTTTTTTTTGCCCTTATCATTTGCTGCCAATTCATCCCAGCACTCCTATTCGCTTATACCATCCAATTCATACCTGTTTATCTTATACCCCTGATGCAGCTGCGATGTAATTTTGAAAAGTATTTTTGATAGCCCACAGTTTGCTTGGCTTTTTAACATAGGAAGTATGTCTTTATCTTTTCTGTTAACCAGCATCAGCTTGTGCACCCTTTTGTTTTTTCCTGAGTTTTAGCCACATATCCTGACTCTCTTTAGCTTTGTACCTCTGAGCCACAGGGGCCTGCCATCGTGGTGGAGTTGGGGTGAATGTGGTGAATGCTGATCCTGTGATACTTTTTCTGTTCTTATGTTACATGACACTGTGCTCATTTACTTGAGAAGTGCAAATCTATTTCTGAGCATTAAAATGTCTGACGTGCAACACCAGATCTATCTTTGGTGTCATGGTGTGTGTCCCTGACCAAATAGTCCAGTAGTAACTTCATTTGTCCAATTTTCATTTGACAAATCAAACAAGGAGAAGTTGGTTCAGCATTTTTCCAATTTATTGCAGCTGATTAGTAATTTGATGATAAGGGAATACCTTAATTCCAGGTTTCTCTTATTTATCAAAGCTTGACCTAGCTGAGCTCAGAGTATGATGACTTACCCATTACATAGAAGTCTTACATAGCAGATTAATTTTTTCTCATACTGATCTGAGCTTGCTCTTCCTGGAAGGGGTGGTTGTGTTGAGTGTCAGAATACAACTGTACTTAAGTCTGCTTAAGACTTCTGTTTTCCTTTAATAGTGTAAGATCTTGAAAATGGTCTTATATGTGGAGTGTGGAGATAACATGAGGCTCTCTGTTTACTACACAGCTGAAGAAATGTTTTTCTGTTCATGCTGCTTTCTGTCTGGAACTGTTAAACTGCTTGTGGGATGGTCCCAATATCATGCCACAGCCAAGCTCAGTGAGCTGGGGAATTCTGTTCATGGTTTTGGTTCCCTGCCAGTCACAGCAGCAGAGCTGAGTGTTAGAGCTGGCTACTTCACCTTGGGAGGGAACCTCAGACAATAAAGTTAAGACATGATATTTAGTATGCAGTTAATGCTTCATTGGCTTTCTATTCCCTTTCACTGCAGCTTTTGAAGTACAACTCAAAAGTCACACCTTTCCACACCGTGAAAAGCAAAGGCTGAAAGCACTTTGCATGACCACCTCTTCTGCCTGCCTCCTCCTAGCCCCTGAGTTTTATATCTGTCCATGCCATTGACACAGCTCTGCACACAGCTGCCACTCCTGTTTTTACGATGTAGTATATCTTTCCATGAGATCAGGTATTTGAATGGGGCTCAGATCTTAGTTTTTATCTTACTGTCACCTTTCTGTTAAGAACATGTAAGACCAGAAATGGACAGAAGTTGTCTGACAAATCCTAATACCAATTGTCATGGTAAACAGAAAAGAGTATTACCAAGTTAAGGATTCAGCTGGAAAATCCATGAAAACAATGTACCTTAAACCTGAAATTCTGTTATTTGGAAGCTAATTGTGTTTTTTCCAGACTTCATTGTATCAGTAGTTCATAGTTGGTGCTTGTTTGTTTACATCCTCTTTCTCTCTAGATAAAACAACATGCTGGAAGAGGGAAATTATAGGGAAAATTTCTCTTTGTGTGTACTTTTACTGAAGTTTTGTCATAAATTGTTTGCAAAAAGTTATAAAATCAATCTCTTCCAGGACATAGTTTAACTTTTATTAACAATTTTCAGTAAAAATACTTCTATAAAATCCTTCACCTTGTGAAGAGTTTGGTTTACTTATTCAATTATTATCTTGGTATATAACTTCTTTATTAAAAGTTTGATTCAAGTTTTCAAGACCTATGCTAGTTACTTCTGTGCTATTCATAAATCTTGTATGTAGAAGTATGATATTTGCATTCCCAGTATTTGCATTAGTTACTATTTAATAGTGGGCACATACAATTGAAAGCATTGACATGTAAGTACTTGTGAGTAACTTAAGTTCTGCGTTTTTTCCCTTGATACACAAATGAAGCTGCGTGTCAGCATTGTTGGGAGTAAACACCCTGCAGTCACCTCTAATACCATCTTCTAATTACTTATTTAACACCTTTAAAAAAGACACTTCAAGTGTCTTATGCATTGGGGTTTTTTTGTATCTGATTTTTATTTAAATAGATTTTGTGAACTAAAGTATATGCAAATGTAAAATTAGTTTCCCATGTTTATGTGATAGAAAAAAATGTCTTGTAGGCAATTTGCAGTGTTAAGTCATAAAGATGACTTGTCATTGTCTCTTGTTTATTCTTCTATCAGCTATTCTACATTAAACTACTTAAATATTTAATGCTTTCCCTTTTTTTTCTTTCTCTCTGATAGCATGGAGGAGTCTATGTAAAAAGAAGTGCCAAATTCAATGAGAAAGAAATGAGAGAGAAGTTGCGGACCCAGATGAAAGCTGAGACTCCAGTAAGCTTATACCTTCCTTCTCATTTCTTTGACTTTTTTAATGGCAAAGGCTTGTTGGAGAAAAGAGCCATGCCTGATATCCACAAACCACTAAGATAGTAATCATAGATTTGTTTTCTTTCTGTGCTTTTACAGTTACTTTCTGTGATTACAGTGATACCTCCAATTAAAATGAGGAAATTTTGACTGGTTCTTTGTGGTTGACAGGAACTTCATGATCCGCTCTGTAGAGGACGGGGGGGATCTGGAATTAGAACATGAACTATAGTACCTTCCTAAAGAAACCACTATTTCAAAAGAGAAACCCTCTGTTTCAAAAGACAACATTTTGACTACTGTGTGCTTTTCAGAGACTGATATGCTCAACTTCTAAAAGTCAAGAACCTTTCTTAGCAAATGTTAATTAGTCATCACAATGATCAATCATTTTTAATGGCAATGACATCTTAGAATTGAATAACTTTGTCTGCTATGCCTGGAGGAAGGAAAAAACCCAAAACAAACTCTTGATAATTTTCTATTTGAAGAATGACTGTTACTGCCAAGTGACTTTTCTCATGACTCCCTGTATGGTTTGTGGCTCAGTGGTTAGAATCACTGTGCTTTGCTTCTATTACTTGCTGTGCATTAAATTTTTTTCTGCCTTTTTGGCCAAGCTAAAAAAAAATAAAACAACTAAGGAAGCCTTGATATAGAACAGTTAAAACTTCCATTTTATTTAAAATTGTGTTATTCGGACTTAGATTCCCCATATTGTCAAAACTTTTATAAGCTGAGACTTGGGTAAAAAGAATTCATGGGTTGTTTTGACATTCCTAATAGTATTCTTTTTTCTTATTTGGAGAGAGTGAGTTTATGTTTGTGCATGTGTTGAAAAAGTAAATTTACCTTGTGCTTACTGAGAGGTTTAAATGAGTAAAGGGTCCCTATTTCGGACAGTGCTCAAACTCATTTTGTCCTCAACTAAGATTTAACATGGGTTTTTTTGTTGTTTTGATTAAGTAAAGAAAGTTCCAATTGTTAGCATGTAAGTTAGGCCAGATATACATTACAACAACTAAACAGTATCTAATCAGTGATGTCCATGGAGAAGATGGTAAAGTACCAGGGAGGGTCCTGGGATGTTAAGAGTTTGTGTTGCCTCATTATTTGCCAAATGTCAGTGGTAAAGATTCTACTTACTGTAAAACTTGTGGTGTAACGGAATAAGCAAAGGCTGCTTGCAGGATGTCATCCCTCTAAGCAGAGTGCTGGTTAAGTTCATTGTAGTTAGTCTGGATGAACTAAGCCAGCAAGGTGTTTTCCTGAATAGGCCCATGGTTTTCTTGCTAGTTAAAGAGACAGGTTCTGTTTGAGTCTGACTTTCTGGCTTCCCTCTGCACTTCCTAAAAATCAGGGGTTTGTTGTTACTATAAGGTTTTCATTGTGATAAGAGTCTTAATTCAAAGTCTGTGTTAAATTAATCTCCTTTTAAATGTTTATTTTTCTTTTAATACAATCTTGGGAAGATATGCCTAGAAACTCATCTGATTATGTCCCTGGAAACCTGCAAATGGTGTTCAGCCTTGCTGCAGTGTGTCATTTTAGCACATTTGGAATGTAAGGAGAGGTTTGAGAAAAAAGCTTTTCTTTAAAGGTACAGCTGATGTGGATTCTGCTTTCCATGGGGTTAGTAAGTGAAATAAATCCAGAATTCTTTGTTTGTGGAATCATCTTTCTTCTCCCTCCTGAGCTGTGTGTAGATTGAAAGTCTATACCTAACTTGTCAAAGCTAATGTGTAATAAATATGGGACCACTTGGGTACACTTGTTTTTTGCTGCAGTTTAGCTCTCTGGGAGTTTGGTGGAGCTAGTAACGAGCATAGACGTGCATACCAGGCAGTTGTTGTTGCCATTTGCCTTATATTATCAGGTGTTGAAATATAGAAGAAAAA
Source organism: Cinclus cinclus (assembly GCF_963662255.1). Taxonomy (NCBI): domain Eukaryota; kingdom Metazoa; phylum Chordata; class Aves; order Passeriformes; family Cinclidae; genus Cinclus; species Cinclus cinclus. Next base: position 23,087,013 of record NC_085048.1, read on the forward strand.
TAAGTGTAACTGCTGCAGAAATTAATTGTCAAATCTCTCAATCAAACTATATAGGGAGTGACACTTGAATTTACAAAACTGAAGTTGTCAAAAGCCTATTTACTGAGGCAAATGTTTGCATCTACAGGGCTACAAGACACAGACCATTGAGCTGTCATTTGAGGGAAGAGTAAACTTCTTATAGCCTACTTTATCTGAGAATTTAAATGTAGATGCTATTAAATGGCCTTTAACATGCAGTTACTACTGTGAGAAGAACATGATAACCTCTGTCCTTATTGCATTATTCTTGCAGTTCTGCAACTTGGCATGACATTTACAAGCAACCATATTCCTTTTAAAACAATTGCATTTTGATCAAATATGCCCTGAACTCATCAGTTTAATGCAAAAATAACTAATTTATGACTCTGGAATTTTCATGTGCTGTATGCTACAGCTCAGGATGAACTTTCCTCAGTTTAGTGGGCAGCTGGTGTAGCTTAGTCATTCTGTGTGTATGTGGTAGAGTTCTTTCTTTAATGTAGTGCTAGAGATGAGCTGGCTTTTCAGCTGCTCAGGAAAGATTTATACACCAATAAAGATGAGATGGACGGGAATCTGTGTTAAGGGTCACATTATTTACAGTTTCTCTCCACATACAATTTAAACAAAAGAATCCAGATGATTAATGCTCAGTCTGTCTGGAGCCATCCCTTTACCCATTAAGAAATTGAAGATTGAAGTGAAGATTGAAGACAGCAGCAGTCCTCTGTTCTCCTTAGCATAGCAAGCTCTTTACCACTTCACTGTGGACTTTTTTTTTAATTATAGCAAGTAAATTGGAGTTTAAACTGACAAGCAAAGTAAGGCTGCCTCTTGGCCTCTTAATGCACAGCGTAAGTTGATCAGTGCTCTGCTATGTCTGCTTTTGTGTAGACAGCAGTGGACTGAGTGATTCTCCTTGTTCACCTTGTCTTACGAGTTCCACCCACCTGTCTGCTATAAACACCCCCTTTTCCTGTCCTCAGGTCTGCAGCTGGTCCACACTTCTTCCCAGGTGTAGCACAGCAGTGTCAGACTGGCACAAAACTGGCACCAGACTGAAACACTGCTGCACCTGTGTTTTCTTAATGGAGATATTGAACTAACTGTTTTCATACTTATTTCTGGAAGTCACTTTGCTTTCCAAACTCCCGTGGAATTATACGCTTGAATGGTGTATTATTGGGATTTTGTTGATAAAATTCACTCAAGATGGTGTGATTTGGTTTAGAATTCTGTAAAATTTGACTGATTGCTAACAAATTGCAATCTTATGTCTTGTGAGAGCAGAGACTGTCACAGTGTTTAAAGAACACTTTTGTGTTAATATTGTTTTAATGTAAGCCATAGATGAATGTAAGCCCAATGAATGGGTATCCAGCTGTTACTTGATATGCTTAATCTACTTGATTTATAAAGAAAGTCGACTCTTCTGAACAGCAAACTATTCAATTTGATAACTGAAAATTTCACTTCTCTTTTTTCATCATGCATCAAGAGTAGGAAATGCGCATTCTGAGATGTGAGATTTAACTCTGTACAACCAATATTAAGCTGATTACTATGTGCTTTGGTTTTGTCATTCATTCAATCATAGAATAAATCATCAACATGTGAAGAAATGGCAATCAAACAATAAAAACACAGAGGGTATGGATTCATTAATACAACTGCTATGAGTTTAATGTAAGAATTTTGTGGTATAGTTACTAATTTGCAAATCCCTGACAACTGTAAATCATGGATGTCCTTGCCTGCTTTTCCACATAACCTCTTGTATTTTGTTCCAGTTATGCCAGATAGGCTTTCTCATACCATATCCTTTTCAGTTATTGATCTGAGTGGTAATGTCTCTCATCCAGTTCACTAGAAGCATGCTTTCTGGGCAGTGGTCTAAATGGATGCAGATACGAATCTGTCTAGCTGCCAAGATACAGTAGTAGTATTAATAATATGAAAATTAAGCAAGTGCATTGTTTAAGACAGTTTTTAATTTCATAAATTATTTGTTTCCCCTTTGTCACGTGAGAGCAGCACAGTATGCAAGACACCTTTAGTCAATAGTTACCACTTCGTGATGCCCTATATTCTTCTACAGAGTAGGATCTGCTTACTCCAGGACATTCTTCAAGGCCCTTGGCCACCTTTTCTTGCTGTGTATTTATGATTGTTCTGTATTCCAGGGACTCTGCATTGCTTTGCTGCTTTTCCCTGCTCCACCCCTACCAGCTCAATTTGTGGCACTCTGATCTATCTCAGGGACTTCCTCAGCTGCCCTATCTCCTCTCTGGAAGCATGGCCTCTTCTTAGTGCCATTGCTGTCTCTTCTTGCCCGTGAGACCTTGACAGTGCTGGGCAAATGAAGCATTGCTGTTTGGGAGAATGCAGTTACTATCAGGTAGCCCGTGATTGGCAAAATGCAAAAGAAAAGATTTGCATCTTTTTATTTTCTGGCTCCAAGAAGAATCAGTAGGGTTCTGCTATATGAATCCTGATCTACCCCTTCAAGCTTTCAAATTGATGAGAGATACAAAGTTTATTGATACCTACCCATTCCACAGAAGGAATGAAAGTAGCACATACCTGAACATGATGACTTATTTCCTGGGTTAAAATTGGTGCCTCAATGCATGAGGGATTGTCGTAATCCAGAATTGTCACTGCCATTTTGAACATGAGCACTGCATTTTGCAGCAAATAAAGCATGTAACTTCTATATAGCTAATTGCCCTAACTGAAAAATCTGTATTAAAAATGGCCTGAACTGCAGGTAGTGTTTCTCGGCAATTAAAATGTTTCTACAAGTTCTTATTCCAAGTTCAGGAGAGCTTATTTAGTTATTAACATCTTAGAGATTTGTAGTTCTTACAGTCTGTGGAATTAGTGCTTAAGGATTTAACTTCTGCTGCACATAGTGGGAGAAAAGCCAGTCATAGAAGTAGTTCTGATAGCCTGAACTGTACTGGCAGGATATCTTTGTCTTGTGCAGTACTGTATGTGAGTATAAGTAGGTCATCTGTTTACATTCATGAATTCTACTGTTAAAACACTCCTAATGAGATATATAGTACGTTATTATATGCTGAATTTAAAGCAAAGGCCAGTTCTCTGTCTTGTTGGTATGCTTTCAACTCAGAGATACACAGATTCTGGTCAACAAACTTGTTTGGCTGTGTATTTAGAGATTTGCTAGAATAAGGAAAATATAATTTCAGTCCCTGGTTTGTATTACACACATAGGACTGGAGTAAGTAGATACTGTTCCTGTTGTGTAATCAGCTTTTGGGGATGATTATCTCCTTTGAAGACCAGTAACAATGTTGCCTACTTCTAAGTGCTGAGCTATGTACCAAGAATGGTGTTCCTGTCCTGTGTGCTTCACTTTCTTTGCTCAATGACCTGTTACAGTCACTGTATTACCCTTTAGAGCTGAGCAATGCAGTCTTTAATGGGGATGAAGGGGTGGAACTGGAGCACCTCATTTTCAAGTACCATTTTAAGCATCTAAATTGCAAGATTTGAACATAAGCACATTAATGAAAAGGAAAAAAGTGTATCTGGATTTGAATATAATGTCCTTTCCAGCTACCTCTGAAAAGTTTTACTTAGTCACTTAACCATCTCTACATTATACTTCATAGATTAAATGTATAGATGACTGGGGAAAGTGTGGACTACCTCTGGGTCTAAGGATTCCTATACTTGTCCCTGTACTTAGGCTACTGCTATATGTGAAAAAGTAAGCACCTTGACTCTTAAACCCCCCTTTTTTTTTTTTTTGTTCTGTCACCAGCAAATCTATATGCATCTTGGATTTCTGTTGATCCTTGAACATTCTTGGACTTCATCTATCTCTGCAGTCTGCCAGTTTCCCCCAAGCACATTGTGACAAGGAGAGTCTTTCTCCTAGCTCTCTTTACTGACACTGCTTTTGCTATTTTTAATATTTATTTTCTTTATTTTTCCCCTGTCAGGTTCTGGGCTATATACTCAGTTCTCCTTTTTCTTGATCTCCAGCTGGCTTCTCTGGTTGGCACATTTCCTACATTTCTTCCCACCTCTGCATTTTTGTGCATCTTTCAGCCTTCCTCACCGTGGGGTGATTCTGGAGAGGTCATTTGCTGGGGCCTGTCTTTTGGCATTCAGCCCTTTCTGTAGCTGTTCCTCAATAATTAAGTTCAAATACCAGCACACTCTGATGTTTTGTGGGCCAGAAGCACAAAGTTGCATTCCTGTGTGTATGTTTTTGAGTTTTTATTTAACTTGGCATCTTTATGTGATGTGCTCTCCCAATTATCAAAGTTTCTGTCTAATCACTGATAATATTCCTTGGTATACATTATCATGTTTTCTTTCAAATGTTTCTTGAGACTGCTTTCTGCAAAGTTAGTGAATTAAGTGTTTACAGTAGGCATTTTACTATGAATGTGTCACGTTCAACTCTATAGCAGTTATCATTTGTGGCCATAGTTGCTTCTGTAGATGAGCCCCCAGTATGAAATTTTCACTGTTTAAATGATACTTTGTTTTACATCAGCTTAGTTTGTAGGAGATTAAGCAAGACACGCACACACGCACACACACACACACACACACACAAAAATTCTGTCCTGTCCTGTTTTAAAAGAAAATGGAAAATTGTCAAATTTGGCTGCTTCTATTTAGGTACATAATTCATAATTTTACAGTCAGATATGCAGATAGTTAGGCAACCTTTGCCTGTGTAATGATTTGAGAAGCCATAGGTAGTTTGGTGCTGAATAGGCAAGCAAATGAATTTATTTGAGAAATCTAACCTTGCTTAAAGGAATGTGACTTTAAAGTTCAAATTATGCTAAACTATGAGTTTGAGTTCCTAATATATTTAATATCCAATTCATTGAGAAACATCGAGGCACCTAAGACCTGTTATCATTTCAATTAATACTATTTCTAATAATGAATGAATTATTGTATGTTTCAGCATAAGGAAGGACTAGAGGCAAGATCACTATTTTTTTAAAAAAATGGTGACTTTGTGATATATTTATCTATCTTTTCAAAATCTCTTAAAACTGATACTCTTGTTGATACCTACTGCTTCTGACTTGCTGACTTCTGTTGACACATGCTATCTCCCTTCCTAAATCACATGGAGTATTGTCTATGGAGTATTTTCAAATAAAATTATTTTGAACCTTGAACAGTAAGTTTCTTAGAGCTAAGAAATTTTATCTCAAGTATGCTGATTTTCTTTTGATCCTTACAATAGTCAGTGGTGTGAGCTAAATAACATAATGGACCTAGAAAGTGTTGATAATTTCTGTAAAAGCAGTCATTTTACATTCTTCTCTGTCTGTTTCTTTTTTTAATTCCACAGATGTATTTAGTGATTTTTCCAGAGGGGACTCGTTACAATCCAGAAATACCAAAAGTCATTGCGGATAGTCAATCATTTGCTGAAAAGGAAGGTAAGCAAAAAAAAATTTGAAAGAATTCTTTTGTTACAGTGTTAATATGTATAAAATTGCTACATAATATGAAGATCACCTTAATTGGACTTTTAAACCTTGCATCATTGGTATTTAAAGGTTTAGAGCAGTATAAACTACTGTTTCTCTTACAGAGTAAGATTATAGTAGTTAATATACAGACATTTCATGCATTTCACAATGTACAATAGTAACAGTTCTCCAGAAGGCTCTTTGTAGTTCCTATCTATAGTTGTGTATTTACTTATTTTCTTGCTTCTTGAGGTTGTAAGAATTGCCTACACTGAATCAGGGCACTGATCCATCTAAGTTGATATTGTAGCTCCAATTACAGTTGCTAGTCGATATAAAGAGTATTTTGCATAGAGCTTGTTGTGCCTTAAAAGAGAGAGTGTTCCATCATTTCACTTTTAATTAGTGTTAGTGCTCCTATGGCATTTTTGTTTTGTTCCACTCTTACCTTCCAGTCTCACTATTCCTTGGTAGAATTTTATTCTGGAACTGCTTTGATTGTTGACATTGTCTCTATAACCACAGATGGAAAGGCTTGCAAAAAACCCAAGAGTCACAAGATCTTTCATATTTTCTCACATGATATGCACATAAACTTTAAATCCAACAGTTCAGAGAACATGTTTCCTGATGTTTTTTCCTGTTGACCAAAGTGAAATAATTCACTCTAAAAGTAAACAAAGAATAACAAATAGGTCTGGTAAATTCATCTCTGTGACACACTGAAATGAATTCACAAGTCTGTGAATCAGCCTGTTGATATAATCAAGCTATTAAGTATTGTTAACTCTTGTCCAAAAGGATATATGCTTTTCTTCTCCTTGGGAAGAATGGAATTTGTTTGCGTGTGAGAGCAGGAGAGCTGAAGTCATAATGTATTTATTCATCGCTTAAGTTTCCTGTCGGAAATGAAAGTCAAATGTTTCATTTAGGTTGGTGGTTCTTTGAGAGTTCAGACGGAGGGGGCTGTTTGAGAGGTTTTTTTCCTCACCTTCTTCAATGAGAGAAAAGGCTGTCATTGTTTTACTATTATTTTATTTCATTACTGTTATTTTATTTCACCTTTTAATTATATCTCTGCGGGCTGCAAAACAGTGAAACACGGCTTTTGTGCTTTCAGAGCACCTGTTTGTTTCTTCTACTGTTTTTCTCTCCAGTACTGGTCTGTTCTTATTTTCCAACGATTACTCCTTTCAAAAACTCTCCCAGCAAATAATTATTAAACAAGAAGCATCTCCAATTCTATTGTGGACTCTTCTTGATCTCCTTCTCCTCACTGCTAAACTCTTTTGTTGTTGGCTTCTGCCCCATTTTTTATGCGGGGAGAATGGGAAGCAGTGTGTGCTCCCCTGGGGCCCTGCTCCCCTGCATGTCCACACAGAGACACGGAATACTCATGGGAACTGGAGCATCCCTCGTGCAAGTGTGTTGAGAAGCAGGGGCTGACACTGAGAGGAGAAGCAGACCGTTCTGACGGCTGAGCCTGGAGCACGTACCAGTCCAGGACACATCCCAGCACGCCAGGAGCTGTGGGGATGGGGAGTTCCGAGTGGCTGCTGGCAGGATGTGATTACAGCTCCCCAGGGTCCCACCCTGCTGCTGTGCAATGCTGCTGGCCCTGCCCTGTGGCTTGCCCTGAGCAACCCCGGTGTCCCCACAGTGCTGGCTGGGTGCTGGGGCTGCAGCGTGGGAGCGGTGGCCACGGGCAGTCTGAGCGATGGCCGTGCTCCCTGGGACACTGCTGAGCTCAACCAAAAACACACCTTGCTATGCTTGTCCAAATATCCAGGAGGCTCCTTACTTCCTACACTTTTAGGAAAGGTGGTAACAAGCGGTAGTTCTGCCAGCCACAGGAACGAGGAGGACATACTATAACCTATGGTTTAAATAAAATTGCACTTCATTCTTTGTGGGGATATAATAAAGTGTAATAATTTAGTCTTGTCATCTTAGTAAATTTGTTACAGAGCATGGTGCTTCAGGGCAGGCCTTACTGACATGTAGGGGAATTTGTTTGTTTTGTACCTTGAAATGATTTTTCCCCCTACTTTTTTTGCTCAATTTTATGTTGAGTAAATACTGCAAGTGTAATATTGGGAAAAGTAGTTTAATTAAGAAGAATTAAACAAGAAACCCATGTTAGAACCAGAGGTATTAGCCCCAAAGATAACAAAGCTATTCCTAAAGCACAAACATAACTCAATGTTTATGATGCTGCCTGAAATACTGATTTTGACATTAGTGTGTGTATATGTTTTACTAGTTTTGCAGAGAGGAAGTATAAAAAAGTTTTTGTGGGATTTTACTTTTACTCCCCATGAGCTGCATCCTCACCTAGAAAAGATTCATTGGTTTAAGAAGAATTCTTGGGCTGAACTTAGTTACCTGCTCTTAGTGAGACCAGCTGATAAGCTGCATCTCATATCTTGATGTTCTTTTTATGTTTTGCATACAGTTACTGGCTCTTTACAGTTGGTCCTAGGACCAGTTCAACAAAATGAAATTTAAAATTAATTTTTAAAAAGCTGGTATTTACCTACAATGAAGTATTGTGACAATGCTGATTTCAACTATTATGTCTTCATTCATTGATATGAATATTTAAATAAAGCTTAACTGTCTGTCTATGAATAGGATGGAAGGATATCAAGCAGCAAAAAACTTCAATCTTGAAAGAGAGGCAATATTTAAAAATACCAATAATAATTCATGTTACTGTTTGTCTTGCCCTAGGGCTTGGGTTCTGTACAAAATGTTTATTTCTAGCAAGAACAGATGGTTTTCTTCTTTATGAAACTAGCAAATCAAATACACAGGGTGGGTCCATTATAAGTTCTGCCCATTGAATTGTATTCAGTGAGAATTAGCAACAGAAAGTTAGTTACTTCGAGGAATACTGATTTTCTGGTGATGAACTAAGAATGTTGTCATCTAAGGGCAATGCTAATACCTCCAAAAACTGAAGGATTACTCACACCTTTTACAAGTGGCAGAAGATTCCCCTCAGATCAGCTTCCTACCTGGGATAGGAGTAAACTTAAAATATGTTTGTTTGGTGGTATTGGGAAAGAAACTTGTTGACATTTAAAAATGAGAGCAAAAATTACATGTCTAAAACTAAGCTGTTTGGTTATTTGTTGTAGGATTAATGCAGGAGTTAATAATAAAACAAGTCAAATTTTGTGGAGTTAAGAAAATTAATCCACTATTTATATTTTTTGGCCAAAATATCAGTATTTGCTGGGATTTTACAGTTGCAACAAGCCACATAAGCCACATGTTGCCAGAATATCAGATGTAGATGCGTGTTTGATTTTCTCATTTCTGGTGGAGGCTTCCAAGCTAAGGGCATGTGTGCCATGTAGCTGACTTTGAGCCTGATACATCTTGCTGTCCTCTTCTGGCACAAAGTAGGTGCCTGGGTGAGTTGACTCCAGCAATTGCTACCAGGATGGGCTCTTCCTCCATGTTCCAGTCTGGTTGGTGGCTCCCATTTTTCTAATGGTGTATCTTTTGGTATATCTTCCAACATTCCCATAATCAAATATTTCATCCTCTGCTCTCTCAAAGAACTGGTATGATGGCATGGGTTTTGCCTTTTGTCTTCTGAGCTTTTGCATTTCAATTTCCAGTATTTAAGTATATAGTCAGTAGTCGAGTTTGCTTTAGTTTTCCATTGTGTGGGAGTAGTCAGCCAACCTGGTTCCTGTCTTCAAAGTCTGATGCAGTTATTCAGTTGACATATTGGTGATCCCTTTCAGGCTCTGTTCCATGGCTTTAGGTATCATAAAAGTGCAGGATTTCTTTCCCTGTAGTCAGTGAGCTGGGGTTGCTGAGTCCAGTTCTAATGTCTAGGTGGCACCCATATTTCCATAGGGATTTAACTAAGCTTGTCATAATAATAGAAGTGGTAATTTTTATTGGATCTGTTTAATTAAAACTGTAAATCTTATAAGTCTTGGTCTTTTTATTTATATTGGACTATAGAGAAAGATATTTGTAAACCCCGCAAAATGCATGATTGCTACTTTTTGTGACAGCTTCTAGTATAAAATCTATTTCATTTGTATGTAGCCAAAATACCTATGTGTAGATTTCATATCATTTTGCAGTAGTCAGTCATAGAATCATAGAATATGCTGTGTTGGAAGGGACCCATCAGGATCATTGGGTCTGAATCCTGGTCCTGCACAGGATACCCTGAGCACCACAAATTTCTTTGGTTTAGTAGAATATAAATTTTATGAAAATGTTAACAAATGGTGTTTTAAAAATTTGAAAATAAATAGGAATAATCCAAAGCCCTCCTACTCCTAATATTACTAACTCTGAAAAGTCAAAGCCAAAGGGATGAGAAACTTCTTAAATTTAACTTGGCTTGTTTTTGCTGAATGAAGACTAAACAATCTTCCCTGGCAAAAGGCATTCGTGGAATTTTGTATTAATGTTTGATTTCTAACAAAGGTCATTTCATCAAGCAAACATTTAAGGTATGAATTTATTATCCTCTTTGGTTTTATGGAGAAAAGTTGCTGATGTAAATATTTTTTAATGCTGAGTTTATCTTGACAAATATGCTTTGTGCTAAGATGTTTGTGTATGCAGGATGTGCTTATCTCGAAATTGTTTTCCAGATCATGTAAAAAAGAGGTGTTTCAATGCACCTAATTGAAAATGTTTCCCTTCTAGGTCTTGGCATTCATTTTGAATTGTATTCTAAAGCAATTCAAAGTATTCAATATCCATAAAAGTTATTTGGAATTGTCACTAAAGAAAACAGATTTTGGCTGTATTTATTCTACACTTTCATGAAAGCAGGCTTGGTCTAAAAGTGCTGGTGAGATGTGGACAAAGAATATAGTTTTAAAGATGAGTAGGTTATGGACCTTGAGTGTCATTTGAGATGGATCATTAGAATGAAGTAAGGGTCTGTGTTATTAAAAGTTATCCTTTGGAAATTAAGTAAGGAAAACAAGAAGCTACATTGTATGCATTCTGTAGATATCCAGGATGAAAGAAAGTATATCAATGTGTTGTGTCTCCCATGGCTTGCTGTGGGCTGGTCCTACTCTTCCTGAGGAGTTTAGTTGCATTTCTGATATACTTTAGTTCATGGTAGCAGAAAAACACTTTTTGCTAGTGCATGTGGTTTTTTACTACTGCTATCAGCTGAGTCCTGTTTCTGTGAGTCAATGGAACGCTAGCATACAAATGGGTGAGTTCTCCCACCAGTTATTTTATAAGTCTGACTATGGACTCTGGTTTCAGTATGTAAGGCTCTGAATCACTGGAGGCATTCCAGAAAGCTGGTGGGAACTCAACAGTTTTGTGAGTACTTGGGACACTGCACGTAACTGCAGAGCTTTTTGTCTAATATCTTCACTGCACACACATTCACATGGAAAAGGAAAGATCTGGTTGGTCTTGAAATCAACTCATCAGTTTTCACCCTGGTTTCAGTTTTTGTGTACTTGAAAGGTGAGTTTCAAGTACATGGTTTCATGGGGAGGGGAGAGAGATGTGGAGACCTCAAATTAATTCTGACATCCACTTTCAGTGAGCAATTAACGTCTGTTGATGAAATGTGGTAAATGCTAATGTAATACACATGGAGTATTCTTAAATTAGAGCTGAGAATTTTTACTGTTTTCTTTTTAAAATATGGTGTGTACAGATCAGGGGTAGAAATACATCTAACAAAGTCCAGCTCTGAAAATGTGGATGGCCTGCCTGTACTGAACAGCTCTGAGTTTTTGGCCTGGAAGAAGGGAAGACGATGGCAATCTTCTACACAAAGCTGTATTTAGCTACTATTATATGTTACTTCACCCTGATCAAGTTAGATAAATGATGTTTTATTTAGGGTCTTTTTGCTATTTTGTGTTTAGATGAAAAATTCACATCTATAGCTGTTAATGATTTGGGGCTTTGTAATTGCCAAAGTAATTATTTTATTTCATTTGGTTTTCTCGCAGACTTTATGAGGTAATTTCTGCATCTTACAATAATGTAGTCAATGGATGATATTTGAAGTATCATAGCTCATCATATTTCTTCAAATTTTCTTTTTTTTAATGTCTATCATTCAAAAATTAGAAGAGTAAAGCTGTGGCTTTTTAAGGTAGAACATTGCAATATTAGTAGTATCTAGTTCATTTTCTTTGGCATTTAAAACAAAATCTCATGACCTTAAATACTTTGACAGAGGGTCCTAACTGCATTGCACAACATTAAAAACAGTTTAAGCACAGTGTGTTTTGTGAATTGGATGCAGGCAGCTTGCCAAGGTAACTATACTGTAACTACTTAGATTTAAATTCTGTTATGTTGATTTTAGCAAAGATCGTAAGTAATTGCAAGAATATGTGGTAATGTTTTTATAAAACAGATTCTTTAAAAGTATGTGCTGAAATGGTGTTGCTGCATGTTTGTCATTCACTGTAGTATTTCTGAAAAATGGATTATGGACTTTACTGATTTAGATGCATAGTCATATTGTACTTAAATTAGCAAGAGTTCACTGACAGCATGTGGAATAGGAGTGGCTTATTCTACATTTGCACTCCACAGATTGTCACTGACCATCTTCATCACCAGAACTGGCCATGGATGAAAAGAAATCAGCAGCTAATAGCCATAGATACCTAACTTAATAATTTTTCTAGATGGTTTAATTCTCACTGAATTTTCCCTTTTTCTTCCTCACAGTAATAGCTTGGTGAAGGGGAAGATGAGTTGGGCAGGAAAGGAATGACTGTGTTTTTAGAATATGTTTGGGAATTCGGCTCAGCAAGAGTTGTGTTGAGTGTCATGTCCACACTAATACCATTGCTGACACAGCACGAAAATATTCATTGCTTCTTTTATAGAATAAACATTTTGAAACATAACATAACATAATTAGCTGTTTGATGTAACAGTTCACAAGCTAAGAAAACACTACCACTATGTTATGCTTCAAAATATTTACATGATCCATATAACATTTTGCATAGACAGTTATCACTATTGCCAGTAAGGCATGGAACAATGGCTTCAGAAGGAGCGCTGATAAACAGCCTTTTATCTTTGCATTCAGACAAGGAGATTCTTAGCAAATATTAAGATCAAGATAATGATTTATATTAAAAATTTCAACTCTTAAGGATATTAAGAGTGGTGTAGAAACTAGCATTATCTTACAATATTCACTAGATATTTTGTAATTTTAGGTCAAAGTGTGTTTTACCTGGCAAGGGAGTTCAGTACAAAATCAGGACACAATATATAATCTTTTGAATTGATTTTGCAATCAGAAAGGTACCAAAAGCAATGCCACAATCCTTTGGTTTAGAAAAATTTCCTGTTTACCCACCAGGAACCAGTGGATTCACCAAAGGATCATTCTTTAAAAATGGACTGAATAGTAAGCCAATGAAAAATAGGCTAGAAATGAAAAAACACCATTTTATTCTGTTACTTCTTTGTGAGAAAGATACACATAGGAAAATAGCAAAAATGTTACATAGCATGCTTTTTTTTTCCAAGTAAATGTGGAAGAGCTGGGTTCAGGTCAAGAAAAGGCTTTGGGTTTGGGCTTGTTTGCTTGTTTTAATTTTGAAAGTCATTGTATATTGAAATTCTGGAAAGAAAACCAGGTTTACACTTTTGAGCCCAGGGTGTTTTTATGTTCTTAAGTATGCTTTAAGTAGCAGTGGTAAACTGAAGTAAACATGGATATGAAATACTGTTGTTAAGACATGTGGAGTGATGTTAAACTTGATGTTCTTGTGTCTTGGCATACCAATCTCTGTGGATTGGCCTGGAAAAGACAAAAATTGATTTCTGTCACTATGAGTTTGTCAGTAGCCAAGTCAATTTTAACAGGTTATTTACAGGGAAGCACAGAAGATGTCCTCCTTGGTTTTGGATCTCAGTGCTGTATTTTCCTCCATTGCTGCTAAGTTTTTCTCTGGGATAGTGAATAGGTTAGGATTCAGTATGTTCACTAAACTGGTTTGCCCTTGGGAAGTAAAATGCAGGATGAGCATTAGGCGTGCTTAAATTTTCTGTGATTATCTGTCAAATCTGTTACTGATACAGAATTTCAGGAGGTGATGCTATGTGTGTTTCGTAGTGGGCACACATAAACAGTAAAGAGAAGTGCTGTTTCATCACTCATGAGCCACATCAAAACCATCACTGCTTCCAGTGAGAAGTTGTAAAAAAGGCTCTCTTACTGAGCAGCCTTCCTATTGTTAATGTCCTTTAGGATTTTTTTTCATCTTCTAATGTGTTCAGTAGAGAAAAAGCAGTGAATACACATGCACAATCTCTCAACTGAGAATTGAGATTGAGAATAAACCTCTTGTGATTTTGGATGGAGGTGCTGACATTCCTTGGTGTGATGTTCCTTTTGTAAATGTAGTCCAGTTTACTTTCAAACACTGTAGTTCTTTTTTATTTTTTTTCTCCTCTAGGACTTGCTATATTAAAGCATGTGCTGACTCCACGGGTGAAGGCAACTCATGTAGCCATTGACACAATGAAAGACTATCTGGATGCAGTGTACGATGTGACTGTGGCTTATGAAGGTACTGTGGACCACAAAGGGCAAAGAAAACTGGCACCATCTATGACAGGTGAGTTGAGGCCTATGAGACATGCTGTAGCCATATGCTTGATCATATACAGTACCAATTTCAGGTGTTTTGAAATGCTCTGAAGATAATCTCCACAGCACTTCAGCCATCCTATAGCCCCCTGGTAGGGCATTGTTCTAGTCACTGGACTTTACAGGAGTTACCTGTGACACTCCTGCCCTCTGCTTCCCCCTTCCAAATCTAAATACAAGTGCCCTTTGCAGTTAAAGGGAACTTGGAGCCATAGGCAGCAGATCCCATTTACCTTCATGTTTCTTCTAGCACTGGGATTTGGCATCTTAAAGTCTCTCTCTCTTCTTCTGCTGTGCTACATATATGTACATGAACACGTGTACATCTAATTGCTGAAGTGCACGTATTTTAAAGGGAAAATGCATAGCAGTAGTATTGTAGTGACAATTTTTCAAAGTGCTGCACACAGCCAGTAATCTTACAAGCACTCAACAGCATTTTTATGCAAGTGGGCTTCACTTGCTTTAGATTTTTAAACCACCTACAGGACCTTAAGAAAATCAGATAGATTGGTTTTACATTCCTTGAGTAATCTAACCAGAAAATAGGTTCTGGAGTTTCTGCTAGGGAAAACTCAGGGACAGAGAGCTTCAGGGTTTGCTGTTTATTATGCTTGGTGGTAGATTGATAATTTATTCTTAAGTAAATAATTTGCCTGCACTGTTACTGGAGTGCCAGATATCGCCTTTCTTTCCATTTGTAGTTGCTGTATTACTCAGCTGTATCTGTGCCTGACTGTTGCTGGTTGGATCAAAGTGGCACTTTTGAGTCTCTTGCACTACCAAAAAATACCAAGTGAGAAAAAACAGCTACAGTAGTTCCACAGAGCTCTCCAAACTTTTAGGCAAGGGATCGGTATCAACTGAGAGACCTGCAGGAAACTTATCTAACTCTCTGATCCTCAGCTTACCCAGTGTCACTGGGACTTGTTCCTTCTCCTGCTAAAAATAGTTCCTAGTGCAGCTGTTTCCATGTTCCTTCATTAGCAGGTGTAACTCCTTGAGTCACATGCACTGCTTCCCAGGTGCTAGTTGATTAGATGTTCTGGAATTGTCTATTTTTACATTTTCATCCTGTTTAAAATACTTTCGGATGAGTGAGAAGCAAAACCGTAAACATTATATTAATTCAACACTTGTATTGTACTATAGCATCTTAGGATGGTTTTATTTTATGTACTTTTTGTTCCTAGTGGGAATTTTTTATGTCAAGAGTTCTTTTTGTGATTTAAAGTTATTTTATTTTCTTAAATGCCTTCTGACCCTTTTACAGTACCTTTGGAGACTGAGCAGCCTCCTTCTTGTCCCATCACCCAACCCTTTCTAAGACCCCCTTCAAAACAAATAGGATTGTTTCTCCTTCCCTGCAGCATATCTTGTTTCATGACTTAATTACTAGGCAGTTTCAGCCATTCTCATGCTGAACTTCTCACTGCCTAATGGTTAATTAAACTATTAAAATGTCATTACCTAATGATAAGATGGCAAATGTTCAAATTCCTTACAAGACCTCTTCACCTATTGAACCTTATGGTTTACATGAAGCATGATACAATTATGGAAGGGGAACCAACAAGCTGAATTTCTCTGTTGGCTGCTTTTTGTGTTGGTGTCAAGGAGGAATCAGATGCTTTGGGGTGGCCACTCCACATCCAGCCTTTTGGAGCCTCCATGGCAGCAGTCCAGGCATATCTTTCAGCCAGGCTTACTGTTAGGGCTGGGGTAATTACTGGTTCAGCCTTGGGGTAAAAATAAGGCAGTAATACAGAATGAAGTGCAGCCAACCAGCTGTTACCCCTTACAGAGCAGATAAATGATATATCCATGATAGATCAACATTGCATTCCATGCTATTGTGGCAGTCACATGTATATCATATAATATAAATTATGTAGATTAAGAACACTTTATGAATTACAGTGTGGAACATAGTTGTCATTCTTTTAGACTCTCCAGACAAAGTGACAGACAAACAATTTCTGTTCTAAGAGATCAAGATCATTTCGCCATTTGTTATGCAGAAGTCCAGCAACTGGTCTGTCAGGAATATAACAAGAATTGAATTAGGCATATTTATGCATTTAACATTTTTTAGCATTATTTCTCTTTCACAGTCCTAAAATGAGTTGTGCACACATGAAAAGAGCATCTTACTTCGTATGAACATTTCATACTTGTGTCAATGCTGGTTGAGAATCTTGTTTTTCATTCTCATCGGAATAAAATGGCAGTGCAATCTTGGTAATTTTTAAAAGATAAGGTTGACATGTCTTTTTCAATCTAGCTACACTGATTGAAATTTATTGCATGGAAAACAAACTTCTGATAAACACAACTTTACTTGAGGACTTTATTTCCCATACTATGACATTTCCCATGTGAATGAAATCTGAATTCCACACAGATAGTGTTTCTTGAAATGCATTTTGCTTTCAGATCTATAAATCTCAGTTCCTTAGAAGAGCCTCTGCCATTTCAGGAAAAGCCCATACTTACCTGGCACATCAGCAGCTCTTGGCTGTTGTCTTCCGTAGTAAACAAAGTGTGTTAAAAAGAACATTTTAATGCCTGTGAGGAGTACTAGCACACTTTGAGAAATTGTGTTAACAAAATGTGAATGGGAAATAATATCTGAAGAAAAAGTGAATTGCTTTTTAAATTTTGTAGTATGCAACTTTTAGTCTACGTAGTCTTTCTTCTCAAAATTCAATTTTTTGCAATTTTTTTTTAACTCCGGCAATCTTAAATGTGCTGTTGAGTTGCTCAATAGGATTAAAACACAGCCTAGTATACTAGCAGCTGGAAAATAGTTATTTCACCGTAAGAACAGTGAATGCCAGATACACCTGTTATAGCATGGTGCCATTTCATAGCAGGCAAATTGTTGTAGTATATACTTTCAAATGTGTTGAGCTTTTTGTCGCTACTTATGCATGTTAATATTTTTTGGCACTTTCCAGTGGCAGGTTTGTTTTAGGAGACATCAGATTTGATTAGTCTTCAACAGTGACTTAGGTTAGCTTTACACAGGGATGTTGCTTTCTGCTGTTGCTTCACATCCAGCTGTAACCAATGGATGGAATCCTTCTCCTACCATTTATTCATTCCCTTTGTTACAAGTGTGGATCTTGGTACATTTCCAGTGGAAGTTTATCTGGCACATAGCAGCCTTTCTAAAACATAGCAATTTCCCAGAGGTTTCTTCCTTCTCTCTAGTCCTGAAAATGGCTTGTCCAGATCATTAATGACAGAACATCTTGGTCCTGCATGGGAAGGACCATGCTTCTAGGCAGTATTTATGTGTGGTCATTCGAATAAGATGCAAATAATCATATGGGCACTGTGGCACAGCTGAGCGACATCTCAGGTACTGAAGTCTGGAAGAGATATTTAGAAGGGAAAAGGAGGAGAAGAAACCTGTGCTGAATTTGTTGATACTGTTTTACTACACTGTAATTAAGTGAAAAGCAGAAATAAGTTTGGGAAGAAAGGATGAGAACGTAATTCCCCCCCCCCCTTCTGAATAAATGTGCTATGCATTCACATCCAGCTTTGTCTGGTGTTAAGGGGCAGGTCTCATAGGATGTGGGAACTGTTATCATTCTTGCACCTGAAAGAGCATTATGTACACATCTACATCTTTATTATTCTGCCTGAAGGCTTTAGCATAACCAGCTGGTATTTATCTGGCCATTGTAGATGAAAGAGTGTGTGAAATAGCAGCATGTGACAATGATAAACACTGAATAAAAATAGCAAGTACATATAGACTCTGTCTTAAGTCAGAGGAATTCTTGAGAGTTATTGACTCTGCTGTATATCAGTTCCAGAACAAACGCTTTGAAAGCCTTGTGTATGTGTGCATTTCTGAAAATCTGTACATCACTTTGATCAGTATAATTTGAGGAGGTCAGACTGGCCTAACTGCCCTTGGGGAAGATACACTTTTCCAAAAGCTTGCACTTTTGTTAGGACCCAGTTAGACAGGGAAGTACAAGACTATAGAAAATAAACTGGAGCAATAGAAAACAGTCTTTTTCTGGACTGTGGCCCAAATTGGTTCACATCCATTGTCTCTCAAGGTCGAAAGAATGATAACAAGCACATGGTTACAGATGTGTTGAAAGAATTAAAAAGCTGAATTATTAAACAGATAAACATTAACAGAAGTAGAAAACAGCCCAAAGTAAGTTTTATAGTTATGAAGTGACTAATAATCTCTTCAGATCTCTGCTAGCTGTCATCTTGTATTGAATGAAAGAATATCGAAGAGTAAATGTCATTTATTTTTATAGTAACCAAAGAAAAGATGTAGATTAGACCTCAGGCTGGCATTAGCACTGGTGAAATTTATATCATGTGTAGGATGGCTTTTTAGCATGTATAGTAAGTCTCACATCGAAAGCTTGTCATTCTGCATCTGTTCAAGCAGAGTTTAAGTAATAATTACCTTTTGTATTTCAATATGTAAAATTTACATTGAGGTGTTTGGAGGAATTTTGATAACAACACTAGCTGGCAACATAGTTTGGTGGGGGTTGTGCTACATGATCTCCAGAGGTCCCTTCAAGCCCTAAGAATTCTGTGATTCTGTGATATTCTGTAAGACATTTTTCTTTTCAAGGAAAACCCTAGTTCTATTTTGTACAAAATGTAAAATAAAACTTATTCAATAACATGATTTCACCGGGTACCACAAGGTAAACTATCATCCAGTTTTAACTGAATGCATTTTCACTTGTCCTCCATAGGACTAGAGCTGTCATTTTAGACTCCCTGTAATTCCCTATTAGAAGTAGTTTGAGTAACATGAGAACCTGTCTGTTAATTTGGGAATGACTTATTCGTAGTGGCACTTTCGACAAAGATGTGGGCATATGTATCAGTATTCTGCAGATAAGGACAGTCTGGGTAAATGCAAAGTGTTTTCATACTGTAAGAATTAAACATTGTACTTCTGGTCCAAAAAAATATGTCACCAAAGAGCAGCATCAGTTTATGGGAGTGTATGAAAGCCTAGATGTAGTTCATCAGAGAAAATTAAGGTCAGTCTGTGTCCTTGTTTTCAGATGGATAAAGAAGCAGAGGTGCTACTCATGCTCAAAATGTCAACTGTGTTTGGAATTCCTGTAGCTCAGTTTCTTGTCTCCACCATCAGGCAATCTTGAATGCTTAAGAAAGAATGCAAGATTCAGGCAACCCTGAATATGTCTAACTTTTCCCAGATCACAGACACTGTATCTGTGAGCACTGTATCTATGTGCTCACACCCCCTTGGTGGGGGTAATGACCCTCTGCAGCTCCTTCTGAGCCCCAGGCGTATGTTCCTCTGATTGCAAACCAGATCATTGTGTATCTCAGTTATTCCCAAGCAGCTCTTACTGAAGGTAAGCATCTGTAGTGCATCTGTAGCTTCCCTTTGGGAATTTGTGATCTGAAAACTCATGGTCATCAGGAAACCTCTGCTACATAAGAGGCTCTTGAAAGTATTTACACTGGAGATTCATAAAATTGCCCTGCACCCTGGACCTCATGCACATCTGAGAGGAAGTATTCCACTCCCCAAGCAGCCATTTATTTACAAAGGCTCAAGGAGCTCCTGATCTTTATGCAAAAGTGTATCTAAACCCTGAGGATAACAAAAACAACTTTAATTTCTTCTCACTGTCAGGTTTGGCCAAAAATATGTTGCTGCTTTGAGAGTCTGTGTTTATTTTTGGGGTTTTTATACATTACAGTCCTTTTCTTCTACTCTGTGGTGCTGTCCTCTGTTTATCAAAACAGACTGTCTGAAAGAAAAGCAAAAACATCAATATTAGCAGTATTGGCATAGTTCCTAGCAGATCCTGTTTTTTTTCTATGGAGAACATAGTTTTGAATTGGTCCACTCCTCGTATCTTTTGTTGCCATTTTTTCTTAACTGCAAAGTTTGATTTTTTTTTTTTTCACTTCTGAAACTTTAAAACCCTTCCAGGGAAGACACAGGTATCTCCTGAATTTGCTCATTTTCAGTTACCACTGGTGGGATACACTTTAGATGTAATCCACAGACCTAACCTGATCCAGGTTCTGTTCCTGGCAGCCTCATGATCAAAACTGTTACACTTTTGTAGGAAACTTCCTGCTAACTCGGCCAACATACAATATTCACATATTCTTACAGACAAGTACAAAGGCCACAGTGCAGCTGTTAGAATAACAGATTAAAGCCACTCAAAGATTGTTTCAGTGAGCTGTAATGTGCAAGTACTGTGGGTCTTCATCAGAGACCATCTTGGAACAGGAAGACAACTTACACTGACAATATGCTGCTCTCCATTGCTAATATCAGTGTAGCAAACTATAGATATCATTTTCTAATAATTATAACTTTAAAATATTCTTTAGATCTCAGCATCTTCAGGAAGATACAGGCAAGTGATGATTTACCCTTGAATTTGCAGGATTTGTGGAACTACAGTTCTTATCTGCCATCTTCAGGATATTTTTTTAAGCTGTCATATCCTCCCTCCTGCTTCCCTTCTCCAAACTGAAAATTTGGCCTTTTTAATGTCTCCTTGTTTGTAATGGAGGTACTTTTCCTCCTTAAATGTTTTAGTTGGTCTTTTCTGTGGCATTCTCTGAGTTCATTACATCCTCTTTCAGATGCAGAGACCAGAAGTGCACACAATATTTAAAATGTGGATTCAGAATCTTTATCTGTAGAGTGACATTCTTTGCCTTGTTCTTTATGTCCTTCCTCAAGCTACCCAGTATTTGGGGGATGTGGGGCTGCTGCTGAGAGGATGGGTTTAGGCAAGGGTCAGCAACTCCCATACTGTAACCACCAAATCCAAGTTAAGCATCATGTAATCGGGGTTTCAGTTTTTGGTTTTTTTTTTCCCCATGTTTGTTTACCCTGAAGCTTGGCTGCCACATTTTCACCCTGTTTGTTCAGCTTTGAGGGTTTTTTGAAGTTCAGCCAACATTTGACTACCCAAAAGAGCTCAGGGTCTTCTCAAAGAGATGTGAAAAATTTGAGCATTCACAGTTTGTTCCCTTCTTCAACTCATCAGTCATGAGACAGAGTAAAACCAGTCCTGGCATCAATCCTCGGAGGATCACAGTCAACAAGTCTTTTCCATCCCTAAGTCCTTCCATTTGCTTCCTCTCCTTTAAGCAGCTTTAGGTTTATAAAACATCATTTCCTCTAATCCTGTGGCAGCTTAATTTCTTAAATAGCCTTCAGCGTGGAACTCAGTCAGAGGCTTTATGAAAATTTACAAATATCATGTCCAGTGAATCCCCTTTATCCGCCTGGTCCTTAACACTGTTGTAGAAATCCAGCAAGTTGATGGGACAGGATTTCCCTTTACAAAATCCACACCAAATATTTTTCAACAGACTGTGATTATCTGTGTTCTCAGTGATTTTATTACAGACCTGTTGTCTTACCCAGTGATGTAAAACTCTAGTCTGTATTTCTGTATTTCCCAGCATCATCTCTAAATGAGATGAGATTTCCCAGCATCTTCTCGTTTGTAGAAGGGAAACTCCCCACTTTTCTGGCACAATGGCTGTTTGTGATGATAGGTTACACATATTTGCTTTTAAATTACACATTTGAGAGCTTCTGGATGAATGCTGTCTGGTTTTAGTGACTTCCTGACATCTGACTTGTTTATTTATATTTAGTCTAATATTTTCTGTGTGTTTGCTTATTGATCTAGTTCCTTTGAATGACCTGATACAAAGAGTGCAGTGGGTGTAGGAATCAAACATTTTCAACAAGAAAGAATGGTGAAAACAGATATATGAGCTTCTCTTGCAAGGGTTTATACTTGACCATAAGCACTGGTCTTCATCCAGCAATCCTACCAGTGGATTATCAAGTTTACTGCTTTTAATATACTGAAAGAAGTTAAAATAGAGCACCCTTTCCATTTTTCAAGTTCATTTTTAGTCCTCTTAAGTTTATGTTTACATTTGGCATGAACAGTTTTGTGGCTTTTCCTTACTTGGACAAGCTTTGCATTCCTCAAAGAGGAGAAGAAGGTATCATGGTAGCCTCCTTGATTCTTCCATTAAAGTCATACAGATGTTTTTCATACCCACACAGACTTTTCCTTTTGCAGTGTTACATGTTTTATGCAAGCTTCTATTACAAGTTTTTTCTGGGATTTGGTATTTGGGGAGTTTTTTAATAGTATCTAGGTTGCCTTCTTTTAGAATGTATATTTTAGGGTGTTTTGACACTTTGCCTTCCCTCCCATTGTGTACTTCCTTTAATTCATAGAATCATTGAAGTTGGAAAAGACTTCCAAGACCATGAAGTCCAACCTTCAAGCAAACACCACCCATACCCACTAAACCTTATCAGAAAGTGCCACATCTACTTACATATTTAACACTTCCAGGGACTACAACTTCACCACTTCCCTGGGGAAGCCTGTTCCAATGCATGAGCACTCTTTCAGTGAAGAAAGTTTTCCTAATATCCATCCAGCCTGAACTTCCTGTGGTGCAGCTTGAGGTCATTTCCCTTGTCCTGTCACTAGCTGCCTGGGAGAAGAAGCCAACCCCAAAGAATTCTGCATTTCTGTGCTGGATTCTTTCTCTACAACACTGAAATTAATTGTATTGTGGTTGCAGAGCAAGACCACACCAAGAAGACCATCTTTTCTTGTGGGTTTTCTTACTTAGTAGCTATTCCAGGAGATATTGTTTTCCCCGCCGATGTTTTTGTCCAATTGGTTGGGTCATCTTGGTTTGGTTTGATTTCGGATTTTTTTCCCCTGCTCATCCTGCTGAAGTATCAATGCAGCTCAATAAAGGTAGGTGGAATCTCACACTCCTGTCATCAGTCCTGAACTTGCAGGTCTCAGTCTGGCTTCACAGTTTCTGCTCACTATTATTAAGCTTACTTGGAAGTAATTTAATTATTTATGGTATATATATTCTAGTAGAGTCTGGATTTTCCATCCACAAGGACTTCATTGTGCTTTTGTCTCCTTATTATATAAAGCTATTATACTTCATATAATTTTTCATGCACAGTACCCTGCCCTCACTTGTACATCCGCCTCTGTCATTCTTGGTAGTGTGGTAACATTGCCCACTCCTCAAGCCCACCAGGATACCTATGTTACAGGAAGGAGTGATCTCTACGTGCCAGTAATTCTTGTAATGTCTTCATATTTAGCCTCCTCATGTTAATACAGAGGCACTTCTTAATCTTGTCCTCAAAATAAATTTTAGCTACATCTACCTCATGTTACATCCATCTGAACAAATTGCTTTTTCTGATTTTCAGTCTTGCCCAACTACCAGTTGAAACAGTTTCTAATTTTTCAGTTTTCGTG
The DNA here is from genome assembly GCF_963662255.1 of Cinclus cinclus. NCBI lineage: Eukaryota > Metazoa > Chordata > Aves > Passeriformes > Cinclidae > Cinclus > Cinclus cinclus. The sequence continues at coordinate 23,110,514 of NC_085048.1, forward strand.
GCCAGCACACTGGCCTAATAATGATTCAGGTGCACTTCAAAACATTCCCCATCTCCTGGGGATGGAGAATCCTCCTCACACTGTGCCCCCCGTGCATGCATGGGATCACTGATCTCTGTGTGCATGTAAGTCCTTGCACAAGGGCTTTGCCAGTATTCCTGAGAGCTCTATTCCTCAAGTGCAGGCTTGTTTCCTGGCTGTGAGCTTCAGTCTGGGCTGCACAGCATCCCCTCCACGCTTCCCTACATCCGCAGTGCTCGCAGGTACTGGTGCTGCTCCTCCAGTGCTGCCTGGGGCAACTCCTGCGATCAGCTCGGGATGTTTGCTTTCCTGTCTAGTGCTGCTTTACTCTACTGCTGCTTTATTTTGTTAGAGCAAGTCGTGAAATAGTTTCCTGTCAGCTCAGCCTGGGATGATGGAAAGCATGAAGCTGAGAAACAATGCAGCACTTACATTTATGTTTGTTCTGCTGGTTGATTGTTAATTTGGTGTACAAAGTAAATGGAAGTGGAGAGATGGGATTTCTTTCTTTGAAGAGGAGATAGTTTACAAAGAACTTTGGTAGCTGAACACTGAAGTCCAGACTAATGCAAGTTTAAGAAGTGGAGAAAGAATCTACAGTTCAGAGGAATGTCTTTGCTGTCATGGTTGTGCCTGTAAAACTACAAACCACAACATACAGTGTTCTCTCACTGAAGAGACGTATTTTTACACATTTGAAATGCTAGTTACTTAGAATAAATATACATTATTCAGATATCATTTACTGTGATATCACTATTAATTTATCACAAACATTACTGAAATCTGTTAAAACAGGAGAGATTTGAGGGCTCCTTAAGCAGACACAGCTAAGTCAGGCCTCAGTTTGTCCATTCTTAATTTTGAAGGACTTTGGCAACAATTACATTGTAGTAGAAGAGCCAGTGTAGGAGGTTGAAATCTGAGCCACTTTATTGCTGTCATATTTAAAGTGCATATAAAAATAGACTTCATTAGTAATTGAAAACTGGAATATCTGTTTAAGTGTAACACTGCTGTCACAATTTTCTTAAGGTACAAGGCAAATAATTTGGAGTGGTGGAATGAATTTATGTAGTTCAGAAGGGGAAGGTGGTCTGAGGCCAGTTGTTTGTCCCTTCTCAGTTACAGATGTATCAGTGTTTCAGAGCTTCTCTCCTCACTCAGTTTCCCTGGTAATGGTGGTAATTCCAAAGAGAATTAATTGGCTTTTGAAGGTGAGGAGTTGGGGACTGGTAGACTTTTGCGAGAGCCTCAAATAATAGTTTTCAATTAAAAATTCCATGGATTCAATTCCTTTCCTGGAGGCTGTTGCACCTCATTTATTAATCCCAGGGCTGCAGTGATTCCTGCTCTGAGGCCCTGTGTTAGTATGAATCCTGTCCCACCAAAGGAGGGGTACAGTGTTGCAGCTCAAGAACAAAACATGCTCAATCCACTTTATTATTTTCGATTCTTTCCTTCTGCTGTGCTTGGTCACTAGAAGCATTATAAGCATTCTGTGCTTGTATCTGTTATTCAGCCAGATAGAAAGTTTTATTAGGAAATTATCTCCCACACGAAAGTCAGTCCATTTGGCTCCCACACAAGTTGTTAGTGGTCATTTAACCCAAATTGTACAAGGTTCTTGACTAATGCTGTCCCCAACATAATGTTTGCTTGTAATGCATGATTTCCATTTCTGTTTTGTCTCTTGAAGGGAAGTTCAGGCTTGCTTGTTCCTGCTGTTAATTATAACAAATTCTGGCAAGTTTAGGAATCTGAAAAGCCTGTCAGATGTTGGCCTTAAGGGCTAGTGTCCCTGAAGTTGGATGTAATTTGCACATAATAAATTGCTTCAGTAAGATTTTGTTTCTTAGCTTAATTACATAAGTCTTTTGGGAGTTAAGCTAATGTGAAATTAAGGGTCATGGGACCACCACAAACCTTTGGAGGTTATGGTGATAAAATCCAGCTGTTTCTTCTCACATTCAACCTCCAATATGTCCTTATCCAATGGTGTTCTTACGTGATTGCTGTGACACTGTAGATTGGGGGAAGAAAGGTTTGGTTAGTCACATTAAACACTGATATGAATTGGATAATTAAATACTAGTCAGATTACCTGACTCGGTTGACTGCATTAGAGTTTCATCTGCAGATGTCTTGAATACCCAGGCTTCGGATAAAAGGACTTCAAATTGATGTGTGGGAATCATGACCTTCCCTAGGTAACACCTGAAGTAGCAGATCACACAGCCCTGAGTGAGGCTGAACTCAGTCAAACTTAAAAGGGAGGGTGAGGTTATTGGGGAAGGCCCTGGGATTCACAAAGGTGGGAGAAATAATGACAAAGTTTAAGAGATAAATGTATGGAGATTCAGTTTAGAGTGTTTGAAGAAGACCACAGTGGGAAGTGGTAAGGATAAGTGTGCATTGGAACTTGGGCCTAAGGTGGAAAGCCAGCAGCAACACTCAGATATTTGAGGAGGGGATTTTGTTGTCTTAAGTAGACTTGTAGAATTGCTACACTTCAACTTTGGTGGGGGAAGGTGTTTCTTTTGAAAGACTTATGTCTTGAGTTTTGATTGGCTTATAGTTTTCCTTAATAATTTATAACTAAGTTATAAGTAACATCAGTAAAGGCTTGTTTGTTCCTATGCAGAACAGCCCATGTGCTATGAAGCAAAAGAAACATATACTTATAAAATGCACAGAATGTTTTAAGTATCTTTTAAAGTTGGATCATCAGCTCTAACTGAACATGCATACCATAGATGCTTTCTATAGGAGTCTAGTACAGAAAAAGGCCAGATCATCTGGCTTCCAGTATTCGCTTTCTAGATACAGTTTTGTATATTGTTAGAATGTTCCACTTAATAGGTAATGCCACTCAGAAGAGGATTTGTACATCATGAATATTATAAGCATTTAAGACAGGGATAATACATCTGTCATTTTAAGATATTAATAGCATGCTTTTAGGTGCTCATATAGTCAATGACCTTCACGTAGTGGCCTGGGTAGTATCCTTAGAGAAACAGCCCTGCAAAATCCTTTTTTCACATTAAAGCAAGAGGAAAAAATTATTTTAGATAACAGTGATTTCTTTGTGGTTAGTAAAAGCATTGCACATAAACCTGAAGAAAATGTCTACATGTACCATCATTCTGGACTCCGAGTCCTTAACTTGCCATCTTATATACTTAAATGCCATCTAATAGCTGTAGCTAGGAGAAGTTTCTTCCAGAAACATTTCGGCAGCAGCTGTGTTTGCTGCCCCATGGCCAAGAGACGGACTCATGACTGGATGGAGCCTTCATCCAGCTCCAGCTGATGGTGTGGGGCCATGTTGTTCCCTTTATGCTGTGTTTCGGTGAAGGGCTCTGTGCACGACATCCAGAGAGAACCACACACAGCACCTTACAGATTTCTGCATCCAAGTGCCTCAAGACCTTAGGGATCTCTTTATCTCTTTTTCCCTCCCCCTCTGCAAGGACACACACACATTTGCATGAACAGGCTTTTAAAATTCTTTAAGGCAATTTCTAGTATGTGATAAGGGCTGTTTTTACAGCAAAGTCCTTACAAATCGATAATCCTGTGAAGATGAAAAACAAATAGGGGGATATCTGCTTTGGCAGACAACAATAAAGATGTACATGCTGTAACAATTTATTTGCACATTCATTCCTCCAGATACCCCTTACAGTTACGGGTCAAAGTCTTCAGTGCATCTGCACTGCTGTCCAAAAAATGTCAACAACGTAAAGGGACCACCCAGTCTGTGTACATTTGTTGCCTGTATGTATTGAAGGAAGGCACTTTTCAAAACAGGATGACTATCCAAATTTCTGAGGACTTCTATCCTCGCATCATGCAAATCTCTGTCCAGGGATGCTGTGGTTACTGCAGTACCCCTTGCTACTGATAAATGCAAGTAGTTACCAATCACACTGCACAGGATTTCACATTTACAACATGCAGTACATTACAGTAATCATGCCCAGTATCTTTACCATTTGTTAGTTGTAAGAAATCCCACAAGGCCATTTGAGTAATGGAGTTTTGTTTGTCCTTAATGCTTGCTTGGTAAGTTTGTCTAGGGACAAATTGAGGAAATCGGGGAGGGGGAGGAGCAGGGGAAGGCAGTTTGCAGTTTTTCAAGCTCTGTGAGACAGAAGAAAAATGAAGGGATACAAAATGGAAAGCAGCATTTTGTTCTGAATCTTCTGTCCTATTGCACTTTTTAATTATAGGTTATTGCTTAAACTGAAGCATACTTTCTCCTGGAGATGCTTTGGGAAATTGCTGTAATCCAAATTTTGTCATCCAGCAGCAAACAAAATTTAGATTTTAAAAAGGACAAGCAAAGAGGATTGCTAACTTTAGACAAAATTGCAGGATGGGTAACATGACATCATTATGATGACATCAAAGTTTACTGCATCAGACACTACTGAATTAGTAGATTGCTGCTGAGGTAGAGGGCAATGTTTTCAAGCACAGCCTTTTACAGTTAGCAAGGTGCATTTTGGGACAGTTCTTCCATGTTTTACATGACAGTGGTCCACCATTTCAAGTGTTTAGGCCAGATGGTTTCTAAGCTGAGTGAAGTGCTCAGGATCCGAACATGAGGAGGGAAGGTTTTTTGAGCACTGAAGTTAGGCTTCCAAGGCACTTACAGTCTGAATTTTTTTGTGCATTCATAACTCAATGTTTCTGTAACTCAGTCGTGTTGTTTTGCTCTCTTCTTAGAGTTTCTTTGTAAGGAATGCCCAAGAGTTCATATTTTCATTGACCGAATTGAACTGAAGGACATTCCAGAAGAGCAGATGTATATGAGAAGGTGGCTTCATGAACGTTTTGAAGTAAAGGATAAGTGAGTAGAAATATGTAGGACTTTGTGTTTCAAGAGTCTGTCTTATTTCTTTTATATTAACAAATATACCCATGGCTTTTGTGTTACCAGCAGTGCCAGCTGTAGGACTCTCTGAAGAGAGGTGATGTTGGTACTCCCATTAATATAATATAATATAATATAATATAATATAATATAATATAATATAATATAATAAATACAATATAATTAATATAATATAATATAATATAATATAATATAATATAATAATCATGTCATATCATATCATATCACCTTGTATATTCCTTGGGTTTTGACGTTCTTTAGATTGAAGACGTGTGAGTCCATGTTCCAGGCAAGACTCATATTTATCTGAACACTCTCCATTCATCTTCTCATAGTTAAGTCCTGTGCAGGAATGTAAGATGCCTGTGGTAGGCAAGCAAGAAAGAGCAGTGTGATTCTGCCCTTGTAATCAGTGTTAAGTTGGAGTGATAGAGGGGTAGGTCTTGATCTAATCTCTTCTGCCAAAATTGTTTACAAATCCTTCATCCAGACAGTGACTGGATAAAAACGCAGTTAACCCCAAAATTCCTACCTTCACTGGGGAAAACAAGGTGAAATAAAAGTTTCATTTGTCCATTTTTGAATTGTGGCAGAAGCAAAGTGCCTGGCTTCCTCCAGCATCTCCAGAAAAGGTCACTAGCGAGAATATGCAGCAGATACTGGGGAACTTCATTCTCCAAAAAGACTTTGTGCCTAAATGTAGGATTTAAGTATTATTTGAGAGATGATTTAATTTGCCAGATCTGAAGTCCTGCTTAATGGAGCTGAATCTGTTTACTTTCTAAATCCTTAAATGCTTTGAGTGAGACAGAAATTTCCCTGGTTCTTCAGTTCTGTTCTGCTTTAATATTGCTCTGCCAACCGCAACACTCCACAGAAGTAAAAAACGTATTAATTTCTCCTGAGAACTTTAACTTCATATAGAAGTTAACATGACTATCTGTAAACATGGCACTGTTACTAAAGTTTCTTAGACATTTAGGACCACTAAAAAGTTTTTCTTTTCTTTACTTTTGAACGATAGAAAGTCTGAATTTAATTTAAATAGCTAAGGAGCTGATACATAAAATAAAAGGCTGTCCAATGTCTGTCCCTTTAATTATCAAGTGGAGAAGAACAAAACTGAATCATCCATGTGTCATTGTTCACTGGAACATCTTTCCTGGGACCAAAGCAGTCTGTCAGGCAAGTTTAGAGATAAAACAAAACTTCAGCATTTCCAGACCCATTTATTACTGTTTTATAAAACTAGGAGGAAAAAAGTTACTACTAAGCCAGTGATGTAGCATCTTACTCTTGCATGTTTAGCTTCCATTATATTCAGCACCTTGTGAGCCCTTGTTATTTATTACTTTATTTTATGACAATACTTCTTCCTCCTCCTTTGGTGCTCAGTGTACTGTTTTGTCCTACAATATTGTCCAGTGCTCTGGGCTTTTCTGCTAAATGCTGAATGAATTCTTGTCAACTTTTATATTCACTGTTGCAGTTGCTCCACAAGGAAAATATGGCCTTAATGTTTCCAAGGGTTCAGGTTGAGTATTTTGATGTGCATCATATTTGTAAGCAATGCTCATTGTTTGAACTTGTTACAGAGGAGCTGCTACATATTATGAGATCATTTGTTAAAAGTGTTTGGTTAGAAGCAGTTACTGGATGAAAGTAAGGTTGCTTAAAATGTCTTAAGCTACTGTCTGACTTTGACTATCTCCTTTTTCTCTGCTTATAGGTTACTAATAGAATTTTATGATGCAAAGGATTCTAAAAGAAGAAATAAGTTCCCTGGGAAATGTGTTCATTCCAAACTAAGCCTCAAGAAAACTTTGCCATCTTTGCTGTTTTTAGGTGGCCTGACTGCTAGTATGCTTCTGACAGAATCTGGAAGGAAACTCTATGTAAAAACATGGATATATGGAACTTTAATTGGCTGCCTGTGGGTTAGCATTAAACCATAAGCAGATGTTAGTCCCCAATCAGTGAAATGTGCAGTCTTTTCTTGCACATTGCAGCAAATTTTTTCCTGACTTTATAGAAAAAAAGTGTAAATAAAGCCTTATTGATCGAATATTGGAAATAATAGGTTTTGTGACTTAAGCCTCTGTGTGGTTGGTCTGGGGAAAATAAATGTAGATTTTCAAATTTGCTACTGATTTTTGCTGGAATAATGACAGATAAACTGAGTCATATGATAAATTGCTTTCCCCATGAACTAACATCTATCTCTGCAGATTTGAAGAAGTATGAGTTATTCATAAGGGTGTCTTATGTGGACCTGTGAATGTATTTACAGAGATTAATTTAGGGTATATATTTATTCTTCTGATATTCATGTTGAATTTTTGTTACTCTTTGGTGCATTACAACAGCTCAGTTGCATCTATCCCAGCTGTATCGCAACTAAAATCAAAACTTTTTTTTTTTAAATGTTGCTTTTCAGTTTTCACTAAATACTGTGTTCTTTAAAAGGGACTGTGTAAGCTGGCAAATCATGAGATGTTACCAGAAGCAGAATAAAATGTTCCTGAGAACTATTGTTCATGGGGAAGAAGCTCTGTTTATCTAGTGCATGATTTTTGATTATATTGCAGTATTAGGTGATTATTTTACATATGCAAAACATTAAATTGTACCAAGCAAGCAGCTTATTTTGCGCACCTCGTATTTGTGCATAAAAGGAATGTGTGCTGTGTAAGGAAATGTGAAGTTTTTGTTTCTGGCCAGAACCCTTGTAGCCTCCCTTGTGTCTGCATCACTCCTCACACCACGAGTGTTCAGCTGAGCTCACTCTCTCCCATGTGTACGTGCCATAAGCAGAAGTTTCCTGTTACCTCACAGTTTTTTGGAAGCAAACCTTGTTGTTTGGGAAGTGCACAGAATCACTGTAACTTCAGGAGCAGTATTGAGGAACCTTCAGGTGTTCCTGCTAAATCTGGAGCATGTGCCTTTCCCACTAACCTGATTTAGCTTGGTGTTTCATAGGCTGGCATCATCTCTGTGCTGTAATATCCCACTAGATTCTGAGTCATTCTAGGCCATGCAGACTGCACTTAGGTCGAAGTTATGGGGTTGATGTGTATGATTTGCACAGTAGATAATAGTCAACGAAATGCGTATCCTATCAGTAGTTCACCTGCTTGAAAATGTACTTTAAAAAGTAAAATCAACAAGCCCTATGAAAGTCTGTGATTCCCAAGGCTGGTATATGTGTTGGGGAAAGCCATTTCCTGATCCAAGGGAACAGTCTGTATGTACAGCAATGGGGTAGGAAAGAAGATGTATTTTATCTTCTTCCATGAGGGAATTGGACTCCCTGTATCAAAATTTAAAAACTAGAGAATATTTTTATATCACACTTGCAAGCTTTAAATGTGCATCTCTTTTCTTGCTTCAGTACGATTTGTCTTGCTTTAGAGTCCATTGTGAGTTAAACATCTCTTAAAATTATATCTCAGTTTTTCAGATTCCACCATTGCCAGTTAATTAAAGGTTTTACTGTGTGGGGTTGGTTTTGGTTTGTTTTTTTTTTTTTTAACAGAGTGTTACAGAGGAATTACAGTTCCACCTTAAAATCATTCAGTACAACTTTCAGTTTGCAGTTCTGTGTCCTTTCATAATGGATTTTGTCACTGGAGTTATTTATATCAGTGATTGATTCAGGATATGTCGATGAACCATTTAAAAAACAATGACTGGGAACACTGTTGAAAAACAGTATTGTTATGAGGCTGTGAAACAAAAAAAAAAAAAAAAGCCATTTTATGTAACAGCCAAATGTGCTTACATGTAGTTCTTCCTAGTCTCACCTGACCGTTACCAGTGGGTATAACCAGAAGGCAATGTTCTTACATTAGTGTGAGTTTTCTCAGTCATGGAATGAAATTTTACTCTGACATGACTAAATTTCTTTGTAACAGCTAAGAATAGCATTTAATTATGCATCAAAAATAAATGCAAACTGCTTAATTCATTCAAAGGAAAATAACTGCTATTTTGGAGAGCCTAATTACATGAAATATTGGATCTCTCTTGCTATTTAAGTACCAGGAATATAATTGACACAGTGCAGCAAACAAACAGGATGTTTATTTTGAACCTTATTGTCTATGTTAATCTTTTTTTTTTCCTTACCATTAATTTACAAAGTTTTGAAACTGTAATTTGCTGATGTATTTGGCATTGGGAGTATCACATGCTATTTCTAAATATGCACTGATATTAACTTGAAATATTTCTTCATTAAAATAAGAAGAGCCAATGCTCATTCAACTTTTCTGTCATGTCTGCTCATTCAATTTTTTCTGCCCTTTTATGTTTGTAATTTAGAACTGTTTAAACAAAGGCTACAAGTGTGGTTTTAAGTCCCTGAAGGAAGGACTTGTGTGAGAAGCAGTCAACTGAAAGAAAACCATTTTGTCTTTTTTTTCCCATGCATCCAGAAATGTGTTGGAATGGATCTGTGCCTGTTCCAATGCAACACACCACCAGGTCAGTCGAATTGCTGTAGCTTTTCATCCTTGAGCACCTGCACCATTTGCTGCTCATTAATGATGTTCATTAGTGTGTAGGACCACTCTTCTGTCCAGGAATTGGCCTCAGTGGCAATAGACCTTGGCCTGACAATGCTGACAGAGTGTGGACAGACCCTGGGGCAGGGAAGAGGTACTGCAAACAAATATCTGAAGCATATCTTGGTAGGAATTTTACCAAAGTTGTAGTGATGTGTTAAATCTCAGAAGGACCTTTATGTTCAGAAACTGCATTTGCCAGCTGTATCAGTGCCTCTGATAAGAGCTGTTTCCCTCCCACAAGTACCATTTTGGTCATGCACAAGCTGTGTGTAAAAGTTGCAAGACCACCACTAAATGCTAGTTTTGTGTTTACTTTTGGGGAAGGAATTCATCTAAGCAAGCATGAACTTACTTGATGGAAAGCACAAAAAGTGAAGTGACAAAATATTGTGTGATACTGGAGTGAAGAAATGACTGAGGAGGACATGAGGAACTCCACCCAGATGCAGTCCTCTGAACTCCTCTGAAGCATTTTACTGTAATACTTGTTTCTTCTCCTTTCAGTCCAACACAGCATACCTGTAAAACTTCTTTTACTACATAAAAGTTGGCCTCTGATTGTTTTCGTATTTTAGCATGCAGAGAATGTATATACTTAATTCAAGGGAGAGAGAGGTAACTATTTTGCGTTTGGATAATGAAGAGGACCATAAGCAGGTTTGGGATTTTTGGCTTAATGTTAAAACTGAAAAAAAGATACTTTTCCTGTCACTACCTCCAAATAAAAAAAAAAAAAAAAAAAAAAAGAGAAACACTTAATGACAGAAATTTCAACTATGCAATCAAAAACCATCTAACGGGTTCAAGATCTTGGCACCTGCTTAATAAACGCTTTTCTGTTCTAAATATGGAAACCAGAGTTTGGTCCCAACCTCCAGTTCTAGGTCACTTCTAGCAGAGTGGCTCTGGTGCCAGGGCTTGGAGCAAACACAGTGGAGTTTCTCTTGTGCTCATTTTCATGTTCTTGCCTGTCTCATCAGTTTGGAGCTCTGTGGTCCCAGTGAAGTGTGCTGAGCAATTTACTGAGCATAAGACAAAAGAAATTGTTACTTTAGTTTGTATAATGGCAAAAGTCACACAAGTAAAACACAGCATGTCCAGAGAAAGAAAAGCAACAATAATCTGAAACAAAGATTAGAAATATCAGCTCCAGTCAGGCATGACCACATCTGACTGATTCAAGGGAAAATTTGTTCTCTGTGTGAGGACCAGTTTCCCTGTCAGCATGGTAAATATTTCTCCCACCTATCCAGTTTCAGTCCCAGATCTGCATCCTTACCCTAGGCTGACTGCAGTCTCTTTTTTCTAATGAGTCCTTCAGCACTTTTCAGACTGATGTGAATCTTGGGTTTCCTTCATTCTTCTGGAACTGAATAATTTCCCTGTTTGTTTTCAGTCTGATAAACTGCTGACAGACCACAGCCATTCACCTCCTCCTAATATGTTCTCCTTTAGAGGACTGGCATTTGGTGGGCAGATGCCAGTGGAATGGCAGGGGTCTGTTGCTGGTGGGCTGGAAGGAGGTGTTGCTGTTGAAGGAAGGGGTGTTGAGCTCTGAGCCACTTGGTCTAGTGGAACGTGTCCCTGTCCATGGCACGTAGCTTGGAACTAGATGGTCTTTAAGGTTCCTTCCAACCAAACTATTCTGTGAAGTCTATGTTGGACATCCAAGATGGATCTCCGTCCCTCCCGCCTCTGCCAGAGCCTGCTCCTTCACTGACTGGCACTTGCATTGCTTTGAGTAAAGGCAAAGGCCAGACACTCCCCTGAAAAATAGTGATTGTTCCTGGGTCATATTTGTGATATGAAAGCTCCATTAGTTAGGCTTGTACAAACTATTCCACAGCCTTTTATCTTCTGTGGGAACTCAGTTTTCGAAGGACATTTTGATGCCTTTGTTTGTATTCCCTGTGTGACTAATTCGAACCAGAGCCATTTCAACCTGTTTGCCTGACAGGCCCGGAGAACCGACAGAGGATGCAGATGTTCAGGGGCAGAAGTTGCTGCCAGTTTTCTGGCTGTGCAGTGACAGAGCTACTGGTCAGAACTGCCGGGCTCCCCACAAAACCTCTGCAGAAAACAGGCCCCTCAAATCCCAGTCCTACCATCACAGCCTGTGACAAGAATCACCATGGGCTGCCAGTACAAACAGTTTCAGAGTGGTATCTTGGCTTGTTTGCAGTGTCCAGGATGTGTTCTTCTCTCCTTAGGGTGAGCTGGGTTTCATTGGTGCTTTGAAGCATGGATGACAACCAGTAACAGAGTTATGCAACTTTAGGGCATCAAAGCCCAGTCACTGGGATGAGAAGTAGGAGATCTAGTCTCAACAACTCCTGGCCTGAGAAAGACCAGAGATACTTTACTTTTCCCACCATTCCATGCCCTCAGGGAATCCCCAGTGCTGTTTTTCACCTGGCTAGGCTGGAAAAGATTTGAAGATTTATAGGGCCAGCATGACTACCTGCATGATGCCAAAGGCATAGGCTGGGTACATGGATGTCTGCATTTCTGCATTCAGCTTTGGCCCTGGGGCATTTCTGAACTACCCTGCGAACAAGGTGGAACCAGAGATGCCCACAGCTCACACCAGTCTGCAGGCAGAGGTTACAGAGAGAGGAATAGGGGAAGGGTTCCACCCTGAAGTGCCATATTTTTGAAGTGCCTTAGGAGTGCGTCCAGCACACCATGGGCAGCAGCAGATCTTGTCACCACTACAATTGTTGTGTCCCACGCTCCACACCAAGACCCTCCATCCCTGTCTTCTTCAGGGATACTCACAAAGGTTGAAATTGCCAAAGCAGTTTTGAATTTCTGGATATAACCAGACCCTAGTTATTCAGCTCTGCAAGTATTTCATCCAGTTGGGACCACAAGGGAAACAGAATTTCATTTCCAGTTGGCCAAGATGGGAGAGTCAACACTGTAATGATCCCAAAAAGTATCAAATGCTGTGCAACATCATTGAACACAAATAGGAGAATATGCAGATTTCTCAAGGCTGAAACCTGAACTGGAGGTATTAAGTTAAATTACTTTTCATGCTGCATGCATTACTGTCTCTGGTTAAGGATGTCAGGCTTTAGCAGGCATTTGCATCTCCTATAATGTCCTAGTGCACTTTTAGCAGAAACACTTTTGGTCCAGAAAATGGCATTGCCTTTATGCTAGTTTGCACCCAAGTTTTTTAAAGTCTTGCATGATAAACAGGCTATAAAATTTTACCTCTAATCTGTATAATCTGTGAGTATATTTTGGCTTCTACAAACTACCAAGTCTTCACTTTTTGTCACACAAGGTATAAAAAAAGTAATTTGACATCAGGATACTTTAATAAATTCCTGTTTATCACAAAGGATTGCATTAGTACGGTCACATACTGAGAAATATTAAAAAGACTTAAAAATACACATTGTTTTTACAGCCAGGGGAGATCAATCAAAATGCAGAAATACTTCTTTCTAGAATCCCACACTTGTGGCTAGGATTTGGTTGTAGTCATAGGTGAATAACCTGGTTCACGCAGCTGTTTAAAGACAGAGAAATAGAAGTTGCTGGAGAAATTGTGTTTTTATTGTCCAGAAAAGGAAAGGTATTCCAAAGAGCTGACAAATAATTCTGCATAACCCATGGTAGTCCTGTTGGCACAGGATATGGTATTGTTTTCTAAGTTTAAACAGTAATAAGAGATTGTGCGTACATATCCTGATACTGTCAATTGAATTCCTGACAAAATCACAAGACATTCAAGAAGTCTCAGTGCTTAGAACACATCCCCTTTTGTACTGCAGGGTTGGAAATGCCAAGTGGCTGCTGTCGCTAGCTCATCCTGTGTATCCCTTTGGAATGCTGGCTGCTGCTTTCGGAGCCACTTTAAAACTAACAATTACTCTTGGCAGCGCAAGCACATATGAGAGCAGAGGTGTGAACAGGGATGTGTACCATCACCAAGGATGCTGAGCACTGCAGGAAAGCCTGGGCAGCCCATCAATTAGCCCTGCAGAAGGCAGGAATGGGAACTCAGGCCAACATGGAGCTGCAGTCACGGTGAGATAACCACGTGCCTGTTTGAAGAGCAAGTCTCAGCACAGGGGTGGGCACTGGCAGCACCAGGGGTTACACCACGTGCATGGCAGAGGCAGTGTCTCTAGGGGCCACACCAGGCTCAGCTGAAGGAAAGAAACTTTGTATTTCCTTTTTAACAGTAGAACAAATTTGAAGTTTTTAAAAAAAAAGTCCTCTCCTAATTTTATGACATCCTGGAAAGGAAAGAGTGCTTCTGAACCCTCCAAATTTGGAGTAATTTTGGGATCAAATGATGCCATAGAATAATTGAATAAGGGTCTGCCAGGCTGCAGGTGCTCATTCCTCTCTCTCAGCTCAGGTCAAATCTTTCCACATGCAGTTATAACTTCCCTTATTCCTTAGATGCCTGACCTAAATTAAGCCTAGTTCACAGAAGAATTTAGGACTTGCAGCTGCTGGAGAACATAAAGAACATAGACATATCACTATACCTGGTACAATATACTTCTTGGATTGAATAATCAGGAAATACTTCCAGGCTCTGATTTTCTGTTTGTAATATGATGGCAGTGCTCTTCTACTTTAGAGGTGTTCAACAAACACTTTATTTTGTGAAGTTTTGGTGCTTTTTTAATAATAATTGCCATGACAGTATCAGAAAGAAATGTGTGTTTCTGTCTTTATAGCCAGGTTTATTTACTAAAGAGTCAGTAATGGATGGGAAGACCATCTGATTGAGCTCAAGTGTTCTTAAATGAGTTCAGAATAACGTGCAGAGAGACCAAAATGAGATCCTTCACATCCTTTTCCCACACACCACTTCCCAGTTTGCCTCCATGCTTTGTTGTGCTTCAGTCTCCTCTCCATCCCGATTTCCAACTCAGTGTTCACACACTTCAGGTTCCCCCAGCTCTCTTCCAGGATTCCTTTTGTCTGCTCCAAGTCTACTTTTCCAAATTACCTCCCTCTCTTACCTGTCTCACCTCCTCTGAATGCAGTTCAACTGATGTCCATGTAGACTGAAAATGAGCAGTTAAAAAAAAAAAAAACAAAAACAAAAAAACACACTAAAAATCTATGCTTTCAAGTATCTGGATTTAAAGCTGCTTTGGCCTGAAGTAGTTAGGAATTGCAAGTTCTAGGGAAGTCCCACTCCAGACCCTGGAGCATGTCCCATGCTCATGAACTCACCAGAGAACAAAGCCTGCAGTCTCTAGCTGGCCTCTGGCAAGCACATGTGAACTGCAGCTGGCTTGGTTTTTATCCAAAGCTCTATGAATTGGCCAAAATTTCACTGAGAATATAAAAAGTCCATCTCAACAGTAAGGTTAAATTTTGTCCAGTTCCAAGTCCCTCTTCCAGTAAGAAAAAAGCACCACTGCTTTTCAAGGATTTCCAGAGTACAGTGAGGGGAAAGTGGATTTTTGTTTGTCTTCAATCTGGCCATGATTTAGTTAGAAAACAAAGGTGCTCTCAGAAACATGAAGTGTTTTGGCTGAAGCTTTGAAGAAAACCCAGCCTTCAACACACACCTGGCAAGCAAAGCGTGGCTTAAATATTCGCTAATTGGGCAAAAGGAATAAATAATAATAAACACATATGAATGATGAATAAACCCCAGCTGAAGAAGGCAAGATACACTGAGCAGTCCAAAACAGTATCGGCCATGGTGGAGCTTGCATCTTTCCCTCCCTCAGCCTCATACTCTGAGAAAATTTGGACTCAAGGATCGATGTGGGATTGATTGTGGTTTGGATCAGTCTTTGTTTTTAACTGGATGTTTTCAGTGGATCCATTTTATGGCTGCACATATCTCAGATTTGCTTTCCATGTAATGAAGTTTGGCTACTTGAGCCAAACCCAGTAATATGCCTAGGAAGCTTGGCTATACAAATGAGGTTACAAAGGTTTAACTAAACCTAACTAAACAAAGGGCTGAAGCAGAGAGTAGCGAAATCATGTGCAGAATATCTAAGTGTTTTGTTTCCTCATGTAAGCAAATACTGTGTTGTGTTCACTAAAGATCAGCTTCTAACACTGTTCCTGACTGTACCTTCATCGTCCAGCAGGATGTGTCTCAAGTGCTTGGAATCAGTCCTGCCACCCAGGTGGGGTCAGTGTTACTATAACCAAACTAGCTAGCTGATATTACTAACTTGTGCCGGGAAGAATTTTGACAATTTAATTATAACATGCATTACAAACATTAGACTTAAGGCTGAAGGAAAGAATGAAGACTTTAATTGAGAAGTGATTCCCATCATGAAGAGGACCCTACAGCACACAGTTCTTCAGTCATACAGTAAGCCAGTACTGCATGTTAGCAATAGCCACATACTTTGGATGTTCAGGCTTATGGGGTTCATTTTTGGGAGTTTCAGCATCCTCTTTAGCCCCGCAGACAAGCTGGCCTGCCAGGGCAGCTGGAGTTTACATCTTCATGCTGTGCGAGTTGGTTGTGAGAGGCAGAGCTGTAAGACCCTAGCACTCTGCCAAGCCTCATATCCTTCTCTGTTCTGGATCCAAGAGTTCCTCTTACACCACCTGCCACCTCAGTGACTCTGTTAAGTTTGCACAGGAACAGAGCCAAGGAGCAGCTTCAGACAAACAGCAGAGATCTCGGTCAAGAGGCAAGTATGAGCCAAGAGGCTTGTCCAGTGTTTGTTAAGATGTAATTTGTTCACAACAGCAGCAGCTCAGCCAGCATCTTGGATTAAACCCCAGAATTTGGGCCCAGCTGACACATGCAGTGTGGATGCTGTCTTACACATTGTCTGACACGAGCCTCCCCTTGCTCATGTCCACTCCCAAGGCACTTGGCTACCACAGTCCTGCGAGGCTCCGTCCTCTGTGTATTTTGCCTTTTTTACTTCTGCTGTCATCACTGACCGAACTGCAGCCCTGAGCACTGGGGTACTAGCTACTTTTTTTCCCTGAAAAGGAACTCAAACTCACCTGTCCTCTCAGCAAGTCACCACAGTCACCAGAGGGTGACACTCCATCCCTGTAAGCTCAGTCTCCGTGGAAGGCAGGAGCCTGGGCTGAATGTCCCATCTTATCCTACTTTCCATCCCCAGTACCCCTGCGATGACATGGGCTAGCTCAGCTTTTTTGAAATATTTCACACCTCATTCCTATCCTGGGAGAAGCTCTTAAATTGAGCTACCCAGGAGGACCAGAGAGCTGTCCCAGTTTATAAGCCAGGGGATAGAGCTGTGAGGGATAGAGCTGTAAGGGGGTAGTTATTGTCCTGTAGCATGCTCATGCTGATGCCAAGCACGCTCCAGGACTGTGGCCGTGCCCCTCCTGGCATCTGCCCTGGCACTCTGGCCAGCACACGCCTCACATGCCCACAGCAAGCATACCAGGGAAGGAAGGAAGGAAGGAATGAATGAATGAATGAATGAATGAATGAATGAATGCATGCATGCATGCACGGGTGTTTGGGCATAAGGACTGGTAGCTCTTTCTTTCTTTTATCTAGTGTTTTCCCACATTAAGCTGCAAATACAGAAGGGACGCGCCGGTTTTCATTGCAGTGAAGAAGTCAATCCCAGATCTTTTGATGTGATTCATAATGAACCTACAAACCTGAGCTTCCCTGCACAGCTTTTGTGACACACTGGCTACTCTAAGGTAGCCAAAGGATACTAAGAAGGCGCTTTCTTGTAGGACAGATGTTCTCTCAGCAGTCTTGGGCCAGAGCACTGGGGAGCCCGGGCTGTGAGGAACTCTTTCCACCTGCCCTTTGCAGATAATCCTGCTTTGCCCAAACAAGCCCCAGGCACAGCCGCTGCCGAGAGCCGCCATCCATCCCTTCTTCCCTGCGCGACATGAGACAGTGCGTGTGGGAAACTCGGCTGGAAGCGGCCCCTGGAGGGAGGACCTGGTGGTCACAGCAGGGAGAGTTGGCAGCGCTGGGAATAGCGGTAAGTAGGGGGGGCAGGTCCGAAATGCAGGGCAGGCACTGGAACACCAAAAGGTAGAGAAGGTAGGAAGGAAAACAGTTAAACACTAATGAGAATTGAGTGGGCTGCTGGTACTTGTGGGTGCCCGTAGAGATGGAACAGGGAAGGGAAGGGAAGGGAAGGGAAGGGAAGGGAAGGGAAGGGAAGGGAAGGGAAGGGAAGGGAAGGGAAGGGAAGGGAAGGGAAGGGAAGGGAAGGGAAGGGAAGGGAAGGGAAGGGAAGGGAAGGGAAGGGAAGGGAAGGGAAGGGAAGGGAAGGGAAGGGAAGGGAAGGGAAGGGAAGGGAAGGGAAGGGAAGGGAAGGGAAGGGAAGGGAAGGGAAGGGAAGGGAAGGGAAGGGAAGGGAAGGGAAGGGAAGGGAAGGGAAGGGAAGGGAAGGGAAGGGAAGGGAAGGGAAGGGAAGGGAAGGGAAGGGAAGGGAAGGGAAGGGAAGGGAAGGGAAGGGAAGGGAAGGGAAGGGAAGGATCCAGCCCTTGCATCTGGCACCATCTCGTGGCCAACCTGCAGATCCCAGCTCCGGGCCGTTCTCACCATTGGCAGCAAAGGTGAGGGGCAGAGATCTGATGCTCACATTTTACAGTCGGAGGAGAGGCCGGGAGCTCACTGAACGGGATGGGCCAAGGGCGAGGGAAAGCGGCAGCAGGTTCATTCCCAGGCAATGTGCCCAGCACAGGTTAGATCATTCCCAGGAGCTGTGCAATTCGTGCCCGAAAAGGTCTGTCTGACAGACCTGAGCTCATCTGCACTCACAGGCCCCAGAACCTGAGATTCCTCCTGCCTTCCAAGGACATTCTGTCCTGAGGGGTGCTGCGAGAGGATGTGATGCTTCTCCTCCAACATGGGCATAAATAATGTTTGCAGGGAGAAAGAAAAGATCTCGCCTGCTCCTTTCTGTGTGGGATGATCAAATAAACGAAACCAATGACAGTAGCAAGATAGGCTTACAGTAGAAACCAAGAAAATCAGCTTAGAAAACAGAATTTCATGGGAGGGCAGAAAAGGAAGAGGACTGCCAAAATGATGGAGAAGATTTATGATTTCCTAGTGCAAATATGTGAAGCAGTTTTGAGCTTCAGTTTAGCTGCTTTTAGAAACCAGTGACAGTAACAAGCCTTAATGCTCCATGCTTTATGTAGGAAACTCAATGCACCATGGACTAATTTCTACATTTGAGATTCTCTCTGGTGTGATAATGAATGGTCAGTGATGTTGGGGGGTGTGGAGTTGGGATCAGTGAGCTGCAATCTGAGCCAGATCGAAGGGGGCTGAGGACTAAGGCAAGGCAAACCCAGCGATGCTTGCTGAGCATCCTCAGAAAAAAAAGTATCCAAGCAAAGGCTGGGTGTTTCACATGTGGTTTACCCATGCAGAACCTAGTTCTGAACCTGGGCCTCAGGTTCAATGTATTGACTAACCAGAACATTCTGAGTTGGACAGGATCCACCAAAATCATTAAGTCCTGCTCTTAAGAGAATAGCCCTCACAGGAACTGAACCCACAACCCTGTCATAATTAGCACCATACTCTGACCAAATGATCCAATCTCACAGAACAAAATAATTTCCCTGCTCCCTCCTGCCCCAGTTTGCTGCAAAATAACAGAGAGAAGAGAGATCCCTGTGCTTTGTCTTCCACTTCCTCCAGAAAAAAAGGCTTTCTTGTCTCATTTTTGAGGGACCCCTAGTGTGGACTCTTTTACCTTTGGATCCCATGCCAAGCCCTCTGTATTCCTTTGCTCAATTCTTGGCTGTCCCAGCTAGAAAAAGGGTGTCTGATTTAAATCTGTGGGTGGTGATCCGCAGGTCCCCAAGCTGTAACTGTGCAGGCAAAGCATTTGGCATCACACTTGTCTCAGATAACTTGAGACATCCATGATATACACAGCTAGAGCAAATCTGGACTCCCTTATAGCAGACAGAGCAGTCCAAACCCTTTTACTTCTCTATACTGTCACTTGAGAAAAAAATGCATGCCCAGTGTTCCCTTCATCTGAACAATTTTAGACATTGATTCCAGTACAAGATGAAATAGAGCCTAGCCTCATTCACTATATTGACTATATGTCTGCAGGCTGTAAGGAGAGCCCAGCCTGATTTGTCATATTGACTAAATATCTGTATGGAAAGTTCAGCCTGAGCAGCTCAGGCACAGACACCTGTGGTGGGGGTTTACTGCCTTGAGCCAGGAGGGTGCTGGGATCCCTGTCCCTCTGCCTCCACTGGGGCATCAGAGATGCCTCAGCACCTTCCCCCCAGTGGGAAGGGCTACAGGCAGTGTAGCCACCCCTGGGCAGAGGGGCCACCTCCTACCATCCTCTGCCCTTGGCCTGGGGTACAGAGATTGACGTGGTGTGCCAGCTTCTCAGGGAATGTTAGAAATTAAGGTGCCAAAGCAATGTTTGTGTGGTTTGGCTTGTGTGTCTTGAGATCTTCTCACAGGGTATCTCACCCCCCTCCTTTTAGGGATGGGTCTTGGGAGAGATCTGCCCTCTTGTCAATTCTGCTTTCTCTGCCTCCTTGTTTTCTTGATATCCAGCTGATATGGAGCTACTTGTTTTGTCCTGTGGAGACCAACAGAAGCTGAGTTATATTTAGGAATGTTCCCATACAAAAGATCAGTCTTGTTAGGCAATGTTGGATGTACTGCATCTAGTGAACAACATGGCTAAGTGCCATACTCTGATCCAGAAATTTCTATTGCTCAAGCAAACAGGAAGCCCAGAAAATGCAATTATGTGCCTACTTTTAGAAGGAAAAATCTAAGCCATGGGTAGATCTATTTCTAACTTATTTCAGAAACTTCTAAAATGCATTTAAAGGTGGTCAGTGGTGCACTTAGAGGATGATCAAGAAACAAACCTTGAAGCTTAACACCATTATTCACACTGAAAGCTTGGCACAGAGACAGCTGGGGCTGTGGGCTCTGCACAGGTTCAGCTCTGACACATCCCGTTGGGTTCAGAATAAATTACTCCTATCTGGTTTTCAACAAACTTGCCTGAAAGTCCCTGGACTGTTACAAGTTTTATTCTCTTCTCAGGCAAGATCATTTGCTCTGTGATGCTAATGATCTCCTAAGCATTCCTGTTGTTTAACTCTCCATGCAGAGTGATGCACAATGAAAGCAGAGTTGTATTTTATTACATTATAATAGTGTTTCTCAGACTCTTGTAATGAAATACCTGCAGCAGAGTCAGAATACCCAAGGCATCCTGGTATGCATTCAACAACATACCATATGCAGCTGTGTGTTTTTCTGTCTGTGCAGCCCACAGTCAATGAGAACCAAAGAACAGAAAATGGAGTCTCACTTTAGAGGACTGGGCTCTGTGAGAGCAGAGCTTTGCAGAGCTCCCTGGGGCCTGTCCTCTTGAGTGAACTGTGGAAGGACAGACAAACCAGCATTGCCTCTCTCAAAACAGGCCATCATTCTAACTTTTGTCCTTGCTAACATACTCACTGCAACTTACAACTTCCCTCACCTCCACAATCTACCCCTCATCGTCAAGATCAAGCACATGCTTTTACTGCTCACAGAGAAGATAACTCATATTGCCAACAGCTTGGTTGCTATTTAGCTGTTATTAAAAGCTGGGGGGATCAAACAAAAGACACTGTTGGCTCTGAGAAGCTCTGCTCTGCAGGCAGTCAGATGAGATGACCTTGAGAGCTCTCCCATTTCTGGTTGCTGCAGTAATTGCTGCTGCTGGGAAAATGAGCCTGAACAGGATGAATTCAGCACACAATTTCTTTACATTTTTCTGTGCTTGTGGGTTTTTTTATGGAAAAGCACTCCATATTCTCAGCTTTCAACTTTATTTCTCTGTTCAGTTTTCCTAGTGGTTTCTATCATCCTCATTTCATGCTGTCTTCCCTCTTTTTGTTCCCTTCCTTGTGCTTCATAGAACACTTCTCTCTTAGCCAGACACACAGTGTATCTCTCTGTGTGCTGTTTTCTTGTATGTTTGCTACTTCTATTATTTTATCTTGGCCCTCCCCTCTGTATTTTACCACTCTTCACTTTGAGGCACTCTTTTCCCCAGCATTTTTTGCCTTGGTTTTTTTTTTTTTTTTTTTTTTTTTTTTTTGTATCCTGGATTACATGCTGTTTCTTGGACTGGATCTTTATTTCTGCATGTAAAACCAGTTGCATTTCTTTAATCTCTAGTGCAATCTCACCACCACTTATACTACATTGACTTCATTGGTTTCAGGGGAACTGGAAAAGATAAGAGGATAATCCAGTTTTGAAGAGAACAAAAGCCAGATAGTAAAAAGTGGTATGATGAGGAAGAGAAAGTTTATAATAATCTTTAAGGTAGATGTTCCTGGATTGCAAAGGGAAAACTCTGCCTGGATCTGCTAGACCCAGGAGCAGACCTGCTGGCATGATAGCAGTGTGCAGATGGACATGCCATAAACTGACTTGAGCTTTCCAGAGACAAGTAATAGGGATCAGATCACATGTACCAAGAGCAATGTATTTGCCCACTAGACAGTCCAACATTACAAGTGAATTTTGGCCTACAGCTGTCTGGGGAAACTTACATTATACAACCTTTGATCACCTTTTTTCCCTTGTCATTTGATTTCCCTTTTTCTCTGCCAGTGATGAAGAGCTCTTTTTTTTTCCCATTATATTTGTCTCTGGGCTGTGAAACACAAAGAACATCTCTCCTTTTGTTCAAGCAATCTGATAGAATTTGTTAAGGACAGAGAAGTAATGGGATTAGGGAGACTCTTTTTATTCATGAAAACAGTGCTATCAGCCCAGTCTCTAGTATGAGGCAGTTACACAGCTCAGCAGCACTTTCCATTGCCATGGTTTATTCCTTGCCTTGTGCTTGGGTCAGCAGGACAGTAGCGTAATTGCTAGACTGCGCAAGAAAAAAACATGAGACTAAAATTAAAGGACCAGATCTAACAGCATTGAGTCTCTGAGCCAGGCTGTCAGTTATTTCAGTCACCTTCCTGACCACAGAGCTTGCAGGGCTGGTAATGCTGCCAGCAGTGTGACAGCAGGTAGGGTGAGGCTTCTATTCCAGTCTATTAGTATGCAACCTTAAAAGGTTGTGTTTAATCCAGGCTAATATAGCCATGATGTTTTACTATGTCAAACATGCTCATCCTATATAATTCCCATTAGATGTGTTCATGAATGACACAAGATGTCATTCCAAGCCCTTTCAAAGTCCCCAGGACAAGAGGATAAGCATATCTCCTCACTGTCCTGATGGCTCCAAAGAACAATTTTCCAGTGTTCAAATGCTCTTTCCAACATAACGGTTTAAAAACCAAAATAAAACCAAGAGCAAAAGAATAGCATAAATTAGGAGGCAGGCCCTGAAAGACAAACTTTGCAAAGCTGACCTGCTAAATAGCCTGTGGTGGCCCAGCCCAACCCAGCCCAGTGGATGCTGGGCCATGCCATGGGTTTCCATCAGTCTCTGATCACTGCAAATAAAGAGCACAGCCCTCCCCAGTGGTGACAGAAACTATCATAGATCATACTCTGTATTTCACATTGCTGCTAACACAAAATCAGAACAACTGTCAACACTGAAATTGCTGTAAAGCTGAAAAATGGATAAAGTGGATAAAGCTGTGGAAGGTGGATACAATGTAGAAGTATATTAAATCATGTCTTTTTTAATTCCATGGCATTGCAAATTTCTCAAAATAGCTACACTAAAAGTTGTCTTGACAACATTCTCAGTGAAAATGCAGTAATTTAATTTATTTTACCTAGAGCAGATTATAATGGGGATATTAATATACCATCCCTTAAATAGAATTGCCAGCTTCTTTACTAAAATAAATTGTTCTTTTTCACTTTACAATGGATATAGTTTTCATACCAGGCATGTTTAGGAGTTAATTTTCCTAATGAACACAGACAGCTGCCTGACTATCCCATGCTGCCTTGGAGATGTAGTATTGACTTTCAGTTTGTTATCTAAAGCTGTCAGGATTGTATGTGCTGACTAAACTGTGATTTTGCTTCCAGCTTTTCACCTGTCCCCATGCATGTCCCCATCATTTTCCATCATTCCATCAGTTTACATAATTCCTCATGCCATAGCCCATAGATCCCTGCATCTTGCTCCTGTTGCCCAGGAGCAAGATGGTCACTGGGAACTGTCCTCAGCCAACTACATCAGGGAAGGTAATGTTCTCTCCTGACTGCCCTTTTTCAAAGAAAAAATCGACCAAGATTTGCAGGGAGGCTTCATTTAGGCACCAAATGTGCTCAAGGGGTTAAAAACCAGGCTTGGCACTTGGTGATACCTTTCAAATTCTACCTCTATGATTCTCAGCAGGGCAGTTAAGTTTCATAATTCCTCTTGCCTCTCATGGAGCTCAGGGTTTACATAATCACAGTAAGGCTGAGGTGGGAAGGGACCTCAGAAAATTGTCTTGCCCAAGTCCAGCATCATCTAGCAGGGTCACTTACAGCAGGTTTCCCAGGACCCTGTCCAGTCGGGTTTTTAAAATCTCCAAGGATGGTTTATGGGGTGCTAGGGTTTAGTGTACCACTTTGGTGTGCTTGCTGAGCCCCTGCATGCAGCCAGCAGCTGTCAGACCTCTTTTGTCTACTCTGCTACTGTGGAGAGAGATAAGATATGGAATTCCAGCTGCTGAAGCAAAGGAGGCAATTTGGGGTATGTTAGGAATTCCAGAGTAGTAGCACGTAGCAGACCATCATCCTGGACTGAGAAAGGGTTTTTAATAAGAGAGGGGTACATGGGGTTTAAGTGCTAGTGTAATGGGATAAGATTAGCATTAAGAAAAGGTGAGGTTGAAAGTATGTCTTTAGTGTTTTTGTGCAGCCCATCCAAGGCAAATTTGGAGAAAAGACAATTTCTCTCCTCCCCTTCTTCCTCTGAAGTCCATGCATGGCCAGAATGACAGGGTCCCTGGGTCAGGACTCTTTTTGTATTACCTCACTTTCCCTTCCTGGAATCTGTTTTCTTCTAAGCTTTGTGCTTTCAGATGTTTCAGTTGCAACAATTTTTATGAGGGCTGTATCACACAGGAAGCCTGATGGTACATCAGCCTTTCAGCTGCTGCCTGTTTGATCAGGTGCAGAGAGGTAGCAGAGAGAATTCAAATGACTCTCTATCTATATAATAGCTATTGTTTCCTCTATCTCTCAACTCCAGAGCTAGAAAAGAAAGATGTTGTTTCCCATCTTTGCTTCTAAAAGCAGTGGTTTTCAAACAGCCTTTTGATCTGACTTTCACTGACTGTCAAGGCAACCAGCTCCTGGCTTGTATACAAAGGGCACTCTCTCTCCCTTGCCTGCTTGGGTCATTAAACTTCAGGGCCTCATTCACTGCACTTGTTCGTTTCAAGCTGGGAAACTACTGCTGCCAGGTAGGCTTGTAATGCTACTGTGCCATCTTTGTAAAGTTTCATGTCTGCTTTCCAAAGTAACATGTAAATCCACAGAGAGCTGTGCCCCTAACATTCATTTCTTAGTCAATGAATTGCACCAAGAAAACCACCTCTCAATCATTTCAGTGAGACATAAAGTATGTCTTAAGACAACTGAAGCATTGATGGTGAGTGCAAAAGACAATAAGGAAGAGTGGACAGATAATTAGTGTGGCCTTGATGATTTTAAAACCGCATGAATGTGAGAAGTCTGCATCTCATTAAAGAAATCCATTCCTCACATCTTCTCTCTCCTTTGCTCTGTTTATGGCAGGGGAGAAAATTTATCCCTACTGTAAGCCAACTGAAGTAATTCTGATCTCTCTGTTTTTAATGCTTACTGCTGTGCTTTTCGTATTTATATGAAGAAATAGTATAAAGAAAGAAAAGAGAGAGGAAAATTAGGCAAAGTTACAATAACAGGTCAGATACCAAGTACATTGACCAAGCATGGAACAAAATATTAGAACTCAGTGTGGAGTCAAACACACAAAAATTCAGCATTATATCTTCACATCTCTTCTTCCCTCTCGTCCGTACATTGTCGTGTTAGACTGTCATCAGCTTGCCACCTCACAAATGCCTGATATATTTTATGTCTTAAAAATTGAAAATGCAGAAGGACAAAATGTCACTTTTAAATAAGGATAGAATTCCCATAGGATACACAAATTCCAACTAACCTTAATGTGCTTGAGTTAAATACATAAGGAGTTTCTCAAGGAAACTTCTCTCTGGTGTCTGGTGTGGTCTACCCACTCCATGCCAAGGAAGGCCATGATAATCTGTAGCTTTTTGTTGTGTCCCCTGCCCTGTTGTTTTTGGGCAGGGGAAAGTTACAAGGTTTGTGAGTGCTGGCCTCTCAGGCACTTGGCTTCATGATTTCTCACAGAAACCTGTAGTTTCCAGCCAGCAGAAAAAGACTGGAAGAGCAGCTCAGACTTTTTCCACAGGCTTTATTATCGTCCATGAAGGGGTCAGGCTACAAATCCAAAGATGGGGGATCACACATGTACTTTTATAGGGTTTGGGGGGATCACAAGTAAACCAATGGAAAACAGGGTTAACACATTTTGGCCAACTACATTATCTTTCTTTGTTTGGGACAACTAATTATAAAGAATCAAACCTAACCAATAATATTCTAAAAAGATAAGAAGAGGAGCTTACATTTTTCTAACATGACTCATTCTAAACAATTAGTTTTTCTTATCTCAAAGGAGGTTCCAGGGGGCTGTCACAGGACTAATTGCAGAGGGATTCATCTCCTCTACAATAATCCACACTGGAGATGAAGGGAAAGGGACCCTCACTTTCTGTTCTCACTCTTTGAGTCAAATGTGATGCTACTCAAGTTTGTAAAGTCTGTAAATGTATCTCTTTATATATATATGTGTGTTTACAGGCACATATATCTGTATATAGGTAATGCCTTGAAATAAATGCAGCTCAATCCTGTTGAATCTTCCAAATTTGGCAGCAGAAAAAGAGTAATTTTTAGAATTGCACATATTTCACATAGACCCATCTAAATCTTGTCTATGTCTTCTTTTTGTCTGCACCCAAATCTCTACACTTTAGTATACAAGGTATTTATTTTATTTGGTAACACTGCCTTGGGGTAAAGCCCAAGGTAAAAGTGAATTGTCTCCTCATTGTCCTGACCGTTTCTGTTTAGGTATGAATAAAATTAAAAGGTGAACTGGCAATGGAAAATCTTGCACATTGGACAATGGGAAACTGTAGAGTTTCAGGGCTCATTCTGTTAATTAGTAGCAATAAATAGTATATTTTGTCTTCTTATCTAGTTATTTTGGATAAGCCAGCATTGTCTTATACTCTTTCCATTGCAAAGCAGACACTCTGCAGAATGCCAACCCTGGCCAGCAGCAAGGGCATGCTGTATGCACACCTGGGGAAATCTGCTGCATGGATTGCAGTGTAATAAAGAGGCATCCATGTAAACCTGGGGTTTAGACACAACCAGGTGTGATAATTCCATGTACTGAGGTTGTGAAGCTCATGTAAAAAGAAAGAAAAATTAGCAATGCTGCACTGATGGCTTGAGTACCATGGCAATGGCTCATTGAGGTGTTTGCAGCGCAGACCTGCTCTGTACAACCACAGAGCAGGAGTCAGGGAGAGCTGTACACTGAGGAGTCCACAGCCCTTACAGACACACCAAACACCTCCGTTCTCTCCTTGGTATAAAATTCATGTTGTCTGGATACAGCTGTGTTTGTGAGCTTGGCTAAGAGCCCAGATAAATGCATCAAAACTGAACAAGAAGATATGGTTGTGTAAGCAAGGCAGTTGTCTTAGAACATGAGGTAGATGCTTAGTCATCTAACACATTTGATCTGGAGTATTCTGCCATGCCCAGACATTTTAAAGGAAATACTGGTGGATGGCAGCTATTATTTCATCCATCTGTACCTCAAGAAGAGTCCAATTCAGTAGAAGACAAGCCTCATAAAATAATATATAGTTTACATACAGCACTGCAGTATTGGTCATGTCAAAAAACACATCTGACAACTCCCTTTGAACAGAGAGCAGCCCTCCTTCTTTCTCAGAAACTGCTGAACTTCCTTGCAGGTTCAGTAGTTTAACATGAATAGCCTTATAATTTTAATGATATTTTATATTTACTAATATTGCTATTTCACAGATTCACAGAGTTTTTGAGGTTCAAAGGGACCCCTGGAGATGGTATGGTTCAATCTGCTTGCTCAAGCAGGGTAACCTACAACTTGCTGCCCGGAGCATGTCCAGTTGGCTTTGAATACCTCTGAGGGTGAAGACACCCCAGCCTCTCTGGGCAATCTATGCCAGTGCTTAGTCACATTCACAGAATGTGTTTTCTTGTATTCCGATGGCACCTCCTGTGTTTCATATTTACAGAATCACAGAATCACTAGGTTGTAAGAGACCCTCAAGATCATTGAGTCCAACCCATGCCCTGACACCTCAAATAAACCATGGCACTGAGTGCCACAGCCGATCTTTTTTAAAACACATCCAGGGATGGTGACTCCACCACCTCCACAGGCAGATCATTCAGTAAAAAAACTTTTTCCTAATATCCAACCTATATTTATTTCCCTTGGTGCAGCTTAAGACTGTGTCCTCTGGCTCTGTCAGTTGCTGCCTGGTGAAAGAGACCAATCCCACCTGACTACAAACACCTTTCAGGGAGTTGTAGAGAGTGATAAGGTGAGCCCTGAGTCTCCTTTTCTCCAGGATAAACAACCCCAGCTCCCTCAGCCATTCCTCACAGGGTTTGTGTTCCAAGCCCCTCACCAGCCTTGTTGCCTCCTCTGGATGTGCTCAAGCATCTCAACGTCCTTCCTAAACTGAGGGGACAGAACTGGACACAGCACTCAAGGTGTGACCTCACCATAGCTGAGTCCAGGGGAAGAATGACCTCCCTGCTCCTGCTGGCCACACCGTTCCTGATCCAGGCCAGGATGCCCTTGGCCTTCTCGGCCACCAGGGCACACTGCTGGCTCATGTTCAGTCAGCTGTGGACCAGCACCCCCAGGTCCCTTTCTGCCTGGGCACTGTCCAGCCACACCATCCCCAGCCTGTAACACTGCAGGGGGTTGCTGTGGCCAAAATGAAGGATGACCAGGGTATCAGACCGAGCCAGCGTGGGTTTAGGAGGGGTAGGTTGTTTTGCCCAACCTGATCTCCTTTTATGACCAGGTGACCTGCCTGGTGGATGTGGGAAGGCTGTGGATGTTGTGCACCTGGACTTCAGCAAGGCCTTTGACACTGTCTGCCACAACAAACTCCTGGAAAAGCTGCAGCCCATGGCTTGGACAGGAACACTTTGTGCTGGGTTAAGGACTGGCTGGATGGCCGGGTACAGAGAGTGGTGGTGAGCAGTGCTGCATCCAGCTGGGGATCAGTCACCAGTGGTGTCCCTCAGGGGTCTGTACTGGGGCCAGTCCTGTTCAATATTTTCACTGATGACATTGACGAGGGCATTGAGTCTTTCATCAGTAAATTTGCAGACAACACTAAGCTGGGAGCGTGTGTTGATCTGTTGGAAGGGAAGAGGGCTCTGCAGAGAGACCTGGAACATTTGGATGGATGGGCAGAATCCAACGAATGGAGTATGGTAAGTCCAAGTGCTGAGTCCTGCATGAAGTCCCTCCAGTTGCAATGGGAAGACTGGGGACAAAACCTTTCCCTTTTGGCTTCCCTTCTAGTCAGTGGAGAGATAGAGCAAGAGCCTTACCACAGGATCACGCATTCTATCCATTCTAATATAGATTTTTAAGAGAGATGAGATAAATCAGTGAGGCCTATGCGTCTCCACCAGGGAAGGAGCTAGTTCAGTTAAGCAGCTAGTTCGGTATGAAGCACCTAACTTGCATGCAGTTCAGGTCAGTAAGATGAGCCATACATTTGTCATCTTTTTAATTCATTTTAATTCCCTGTCTGTAAAATGAAGACGCTACGGCTTTCTTTTTTCTCCCATCTATTTGAACTGTGTGGAACTACTGTGTTAGGCCAAATGGTGTTTTGCCTGGTGTGTAGAAAAATGACAACTGACATCTTTTTGAGCTTTATTGGTTTCAGGCTACCACTATTAACAATGAGGGGGTGGAATACAGAGCTTCTAGAGACACTAAGTTTTGAGCATCCATACACAACCTAAAAAACTGACATAGAAGAGGCATGAAGGGAAAAATAAGGCAGTGAATTTCCACAATTTCTCATTGTCTCAACCTTCTGAACAGCTGCCAACTTCAACTCTTAACTGGCATATTTCTTATTTTGCTGTTTTAACAGGAGATAATTATAGCTTATAATTCCACAGCTTACTGTATAAAATGCTGAGCAGTACTTCTGTCTATTCTTCTTAGGTCTGAGGAACTTTAACTACCTTTGATTCTTGTGTCTGGGATAATCACTGTGAAGCAGTTAAAAGTTCATTAAAAATGAGGCCAAACATAGATGAAAATGCCAACAAAAACACGCCTGAAAAGACAGACGAATAAATGGTAGTGCCATTAGAAAGAGATTTTCTAAGACTATATTTTTAAACACATCTAAAGAACATTTCATATACTTTAATTATATTTTATGAAATCGACTTTCCTCAGTATAATTGTCCTAAGGATATGGAATTTTAAAACAGAAAAGATACTCTGAAGCAGCACCCAATGAGGACATTTTCTGCAAATATTCCTATGTATATCTCTCATGACCTACAGTACAAATTTATCAAATGTTTTTCACACTATGAAAATAAGTTTAAACTATAATGCACAATTTAAATGAAGATGGGAAAAGCATGTTTGAGTTTCAGGCCTGTACTTCTCCACAGTTAGGAAGGCAACAGTTCCCTTGGGTTTTCTTTCTTTGGCTATGAAGGAAAATGGCTGAGTAGCATTTCCAAAATATTTCTGAGCTATTCTATAACATCAGTAGCCCAACAAAAAGAGGTTCCTTATTCCATTATTTTAATCCAAACTCCAACTAAAAAAATTTACATAATTAGAAAACATTATTTTAGATGTTGCTCTTTTTTTTTTTTTAATTTGAAGTTCTCCAAATTGAAATGCTGCTCAGATCATCCCTTCTCTCAGCCTGAACTCTGCTAATGAGAAAGCCCTTGGCATTTTTTATTCTTTGTGGATGGGTAGGGAACAGCCAGTGCTTTTCTTACTAGCAGATAAATAGGATGGATGAATAGGGCACCACAATCCTCAGTAAGGCCAGAGATTCATCACTGACAGATAGTACAAAGGCCAAACAATATCTTACCAGAAAATATCTAAAATAGTGAAGCACACTTGGAAGCACAAGCTGAAACCATAATTCCTGGCCAGGTCACACCAATCAAATCTGATTCCCTACATTTAAAACTAACTTTAAACCACTAAACAATTACTAGTAAGCTTTGTGTTTTACAGCACTGGTTGAAGAAGCATAAGGAGCTGGCAGAGCCAGAGCTGGCAAACAGGCAGCAGGGCAGGATGCTGACCTGAACAAGGCAATAAAAGCACCAGGCCAGCTGTTTGTGCAAATACACATTTGCTAGAGCCTGAAATAATTGCTCAGAGAGCAAAGTAGGGCAGTTCTAATAGAGATGCAGGCTCAGTAGCCACCCTCTCTGCTGGGCAGTGGCTGGCAGGAAAAGGATACAGATAACCAGCAATATGACTGAGGGGAACAATTATGAGGGGAGCAATTTTTTATTTGCCAGAGGCAGCAAATACCAAAATTGTTGTTTGTCTGTTCCTAACCATTGCATTATTTGCAATGTAGTCCCATGAGAACCTGATGGCCATTCAAAGATATAAAATGAGCCTCTTTGTTGGTTCATCTTATGCTGCGGGCTGCTAAACATGAGAAAAATGTAAAGATCTTGATTAAGAATAAAACAATGTGTCCTGCATTTGCTCCTTAACTGTTGCAGACCTTCAGGAATAATGATCCGACTCCAAACTGCTGTGCTTACATGAGCCAAACCAGAAAACCAAGAAACCTATTGAATGTGAAATGTCAAACAGAAGATAAACAAATTCATCAAAGTACATAAGATATATTAAAGAAATAGGCCAGATGTGGTCACCTTGATAACTTCAACAAAGAGCCTTTCCAGATTGGTTTTGAGCCAATCTAGTGCTTTTCTCTTATTAAATAACTTCAATGATTTGTAGTCCTGTTTGTATGCAGTTTCCTTCTATTTTAATCTTCACAGGATCAGTAAAATGTTAGCTCAGGGATACTTTCTCTCTGAAGCACAAGAGGCTTAGTCAACCTGTTCTGCATAAACATGTGAAAATACACAGGCCAATTGATTTACAAAAGGCAGTACAGTATCTACCTTGCCCATTCCTTCCTGTCCCGAGATAGCAAAGATTAGAGACATGTGACATATTTATTATGTTTTCCCTATGCTTGAACAATCATATGAAAATGCAGTTATGCTAAGTCTATAGGCTAAAAATCAAGGATACTTCAACTCCTTGTGTTTTGCCATCACAACAGGTCTTAAAGGTATGAAAGCAGATAAAGTAACCAGTAAAATCTCCCCAGGTTTTCTTCCCCACATTTCTGAAAGACAGTAAGAATGCAATGTGTAATGTGACACCGAAATAAAATGGATGGTTCCAAATCTAGCAAAGTGAGCCAGTCCTTTTCCTTTTTTAGGGCCTGAAATATTTAGACATACAATAGCTAGGTTTCCTTGATATTTCTGTATGGTGACTTCTATCCCAACAGGATCTTGGGGACAGGTGAGTGCTTTCACACTCTGCTGAGAGCCTGAAGCTTCCCAGATGGACTTCTGGGGCCATGATCCAAGACAGCCATAAGGACTAACACACAGAGCTGAAGGAAGCAGCAGAAGAAACAAGCTGCTCTTAACTAGAGCAGTGCTAGCCAAGTACCAAAGATCTGCCCTTGATTTAAAACAAGGCCTGTGACATCTTAAATAACCACAGTTTGTTGGGATGATGGCCAAGCCAGCATTTCCAGTGTCATTTGGAAATCTGATGTACTTCATGTACCAATTAAAGAACAACCTTTGGGCGTCAGTGTCCCAAACTGTGCAGTCCAGACAGGCTCCTAGCTCTGTCTGTTTGGGCAAACTGCACCAGCAATGTACCCAATTTGAACCAACCATTCAAAATGTGCATCTTCATCGTCCTTGTGCCTGCTCTCCCTGGCACATGATCACCACCATGACCAACAAATTTGATCACTCCCAGGTGAATCAGACTGAGCAAAGGACTGACCTCCATCTGACAGTTTTAAAAGCTCTTGTTCAAGGAAAAATGCATCAGATTGGATCTGAGCTTCTCTGGAGCAGCTGAAAGGAGATGTTCTGTCTCCCCATTGTATCTATTCCACAGGATGAAAAAACTGCAGACCTTGAAAGCAGCTGAAGCAGGTACATCTGTATCTCTGCCTGAACACTACACTGAACCCCTTTTTTTACCCACTGTTACAGCTAAGATGACTGAATTAGAAGGTCACGTATTTTGCTGAAGGCTGTATCATGAGTCACTTGATTAAAACTCTGCCCTTCCTGGCTAACAGTCCTTTTCTCTACTCATTAGTACACACAGTGTAATAAAATGTTGGAATATCCCCAGAACAGAGTCTTGCTTAGACCACTTCCTCTGTAGTTCACTTGCACAGACCTCAAATCCTGGCTTAGGCAACTTTCCAGCTCAACTATATGATGCAAAATAATGTTTTAAGTTAAATTTCAAGTGGGATAATGAGCAGCTACAGAACTTCAACATTTTTCTAAATTTAGAAAAAAAAAACACATGAAGAATTTTAGAGAGTATTCAAGAGGGTAAACAGAATAGAGGCTAAGCAAACACATAGAGGACACTATACACCCTTTCTATTATCCATCTTGACAAGGGTTCTTTGATGCCTTTAATAACTTATTACCTTCCCCCTTCTTTTTTTTTTCCACACTTTTTAGCAAAAACCCTTTACCCAACTCTCTAATGAAAAGTTGGTAAAATTAACCGGCTGTTCTGGCTGATGAGAAATTACTTATAACATTAGATATTTTATTAAAGTTGCATTAGCACTTTCCTAACAGTTTAAAGAAGGGTTCATTTTATAAACTCATAGGGTGTTGGAATGAAAGATGTGATCGTTCCCATGTAACCTCATAAATTCTCTTGCTAGTCAGTTTTGAGTCTATGAGCTCCAGTAAAATTCTCATGAGAACACAGTATCCATCCATAAAAACTCCTGAACCCCCCATGGGAATCAGCTGGTTAAGAAGGGTTCAGAGGTTCAAGCCTGTGGTTTATTTATTAAAATTTTCTCAGTAGATATATCATGGTACAATAGAGAACAAGCACACTGTTTTGTGCTAGTAACATCCGTCTTCCATAATACACATGCACAGTAAGTTTCAAAAATAGGAAGGAAGAACACTAAGTTACATTTAAATGTGGGTGCACTGAACCTTTTCTCAAAAAGAGTCAGAAATCATAAACAAGAGCGAGAATTTACTTCCTTATTTTTCATAACCTCTGTCATCAAATGCAGCTAAGATGTTGCCCTATGCAAAGGCATAAAAAGGGAATTCGGATCACCAGAGGTTTTAACAGACTGGGCTGAGGTTAGACATTTCTAGACCCAGAAGATGATGGTGACTTAGAGAAAAGAGTGGTAGAGCATTAGAAGTTGCAGAAGTAGGTTCCTTCACTCTAATATTAGAAGTGTGAATCTGACCAGGAGCATGCTGGAAATACAAGCATTCTGCAGAGTCTATGGTTGAAGGCTCTGAACCAATTTTACCTCCTCCCTCTATAAAGCCTCCAAATCAACCCTAAAAAAGTGCAAATTTCTTCCTTTCCTTGGAGACAGTAAACAGCAGCAAGAATGCAATAGACAGTTGTAGCTTCTGTGAGGCAATATGGTACCCAAGAATAGCTCAGATACTCACTCCAGTGACGAAGTTGATAACTACTTTGTGTCAGACTAATTATTCTAATAATTATTCTAGGATTCACACTATCATTTTCACCTCAAAAGGCTTCTGAAGGAATAAAAACACCACTAAAATCCTGGCTTTTTTTTTTTTCCTGTTGGAAAGCAGAGCCAATTGGTCTATATTCTCTGGTGGTGGTGAAGAACACTTCCATCCTAAGAAACAGTGAGTCTTTCAGCAATATTTTTGGTGACTCATTTCAGGCCTTTAGCGGCAGGCTCTGGAAGAGGCAAGAAAAGGTGACTTTGTCACCTCCCTCTCAGCTCTACAACCAGCTGCCAGCTTCCAGCTCTGAAAATAAACAGGCAGATGGTCACAGTTCTCCTAGTCCAAATCATGCTGCTTCATGCAGGTGTGCAGAGCACTGCAGCCCCAGCACACTGCGGGGGCCAGGACTGCCAACATCACCATTACTCTGAGGTGTCAGGGATGAGCATGCCATAGGCAGTCTCTGCATCCTCTACTCTGCAACTCCTACATCCTGCACGCCTCTCCTGGCACTGCAGTATTAAGATCAAATGGGAGAGGAGGACACTATGGGGAAAGAGTGAAATACTCTTGCATATTCCCTGCATGGCCTCACTGGGACACAAATGCACAGTGTTCATACTCAGCTGCTCTGTGCTCCTTATTGAATCACATACCCAGGGCCCCACTGCCTAATGGTGATGGAGTGTTTGCCTAGAAAGAGCACAAGGCTGTGCAAAAAGTGAGCTTTTAGCCTCCCCTCTCTGTAGAGCATGCAGATCCCACTCAGAAAAATGGGCTCCATTCTGATTTCTGCCAACCATCTGCTGAAACATCAATGTGTTGTACTTTTTATTCTATAGAACTCCAAGCAACTTCATAGGCTTCCTTCACTTACCATAACAGTACCTTGATTATGTTCAGAAAATTTGCTTACCTTTGGTAATAGACTTCTGGCTTTGTATTTCAAATTAGTGTACTTCAGATCCTGCTGGGAGTGCATTTTTATTAAAAATTGTCTGTATCTTTCCTTTCTCTTCATGTGAGCTCAGCATATGTACAATATTTGAATGCCTGGATTAGAAGGATAATTAACAAAAATATTCCAACAACCTTTTTTTTTCTAGAAGAAAGAAAACTTACTCTTTGTGCATGTGTGTGCATCTGACAGAGCTGGTTTCCTTCGCACTGACACACCCAATAAATGTTAAGATAAAACTCAACTATTCAACATATAAAATAAGCATTACAAATCTTTATTAATTTCTAAATGTAAGTAGAAATTTGATCCCAAAAGCAGTGTATATTATTATTATTTGCTGTAAACAGCTACAGTTGTGCACATACAGGGAGTCTGCAGGCACCTTAATACATTTATATATCTTTTCTTTGGAATAGAGCTGGCCTTTCCATTTGCTAAATCATTTACACCATATGGACAATAGCAAAGCAATGTAACAGCATTGACTGACTTCTGCAAAGTAGACACCAAATCTGAATTCCATTTAGCCAAGTCAAATCTTAAAGCTTTAAGGGAAGCTTCTGCTTGGTCCCCCAATAACAGTGACCTGTAATTCACATAGCACATCTTCTGAAAAATTCTCAAACTTACAAAGATTTTCAGGGGTCACTCCTGTCAAGAGTTAATTGCTGGGAAGGGTGAAAAATAAATTTGTGACATAAAGAGACAGGTGACAGAAATGAAAGACAACAGACCACGAATAATGTACTCCCTTGAAAAAATGTAGAGGATAATAGGTAGACACACTATAAATTATAACACTGAATTATCCATTAGCTTGCAAAAAATGTCAGGAGACTTTAAATACCTACAGATGGTCAGTGCCTCCATTTTCAATTATGTCTGACAGATGGCCCTTCCCTATGGCCCAGTGCTGATATGCCAAGAACAGAGATTAGACACTGACTCAGAGGCAAGAGCAGTGCCATACTTTGCAGCTGTATTTATAGTCAGACCCAGAGTTTTCTTTGCCTCTGTGTCAGCAATTCAAAGAAAACTGCATGAAGACATACTGAAACAATAGCAGTCACTGGGTTCTATCCCCTGTCCTGATTTACCACCATAAATCATACTGTAGTGAGACAAGGCTATTCATCAGTTTTATGAAGAGCCCGGAATGTATCAGTATCCATTCTAGCAGCTAACAACCCCACATATATAGTTAATGCATTTCACTATCACTGCAACTCTCTTTCATTCCCTAAAGTTGAGGATTCTGTCATAGATCAGTTAAATTATTGGCCAGTAATCACAAAACCCAGGCCAACTGCTGACAAATCAAATCCACAGTTGGTATTTATACTAAATTAATCATGTAGCACAGGGGTATTTGTTAGCACTTTACCACGTTGTACACAATCTGCTTATTTCCTGACTCCAGTTCCAGTTTCAATCACGACTCTTCATTTTATGTAAAACATCCAAAAAATAAAATTATCCAAATGTCTCTATCACTTCAAAAAATGTAAACTGTGGGAGTGTGAAATGTAAATTCTTTACCACCCATTAAAGCTCCAGGCCTACATGGTCTCACTGTAGTTTTTCCAATGATCCAATTTGCTGTTTCCTCCCCATTTATGATGCCTTTACTGAGAATCATAATAGGTGTTCAAAACACATTTAGTAAAGCAACTGTTAATTTTATTTTTGTATTTCGGAGCATGAAGTGAGTCTGGGAAAAGGCTTAGTTGCCCACTTATTATTACCTTCAACTGTGTGGGATCCATTCAGAACACGAACCACTCTGTTTTGGACAATGTCAGCCACATGGCTGCAGGCAGCTGCTCAGCCAAGCCTCTTGCTCTCCCTGCTTCTGAGGCCCACGCACCTGCCAGGGAGGGGTCTCCCTCACTGTGGACCTGGAAGGGATGCACAGCACGCCCTCAACAAATGGCATAGGTAATGTCATCCCTGAAGATAAAGATGTGTGTGAACTGAGTATCTGTGTGTGTCTGCAGATGAAACACACTAAACTGCCCAATCAGCATTTGCCTAAACTGATCATGTTACAGAAGATGAACATCAGTCAGATTAAACCATCCCTGGATGTGTTTAAAAACAGACTGGATGTGGCACTTGTTGCCTTCACTGAGGTGCGGTGACCTGGTTTAGGAACGGCACGGTGGCTAACCCCAGGCTGCTCGGGCCATAAGCTCACAGACACTAGTATGGTGGACGGCAAATGGCATTCATTGATGGGTTGCATGGGGTTAAATAACTTGGGTTTGCTGCATTACTTCCTTCTGTTTGTTACTTCCTTCTTCTTGCATTTTAAACCAGATGTTGCTGGCTAACTAAGGGGGGGTTAAGTAACTTTAACTATTGAGGGGAGGGGTTCCGTCTGCCCGTACAACGTGATATCTTCCAATCACCTATCCCTAATCATCCACATTTACCCCCCCCCGCTATGATTAACTAAAAAACGTACAAAGCATAAACATTATAAAAAATATAAAGGCTATTAAAAAGGCTATTAAAAAGCTATTAAAACTAACATAATAAGTTGTAAAAGGTGATATAACATGTCTATAATAAACACATTTTAAAATTGTTGGCGGTTAACAAATAAAATGTTAACTTTTTTAAACGGTTTTTAATAAACTACACTAATTTGTTTAGTATGCAAGGCTTGAAAATTAACGTCAGGCGTATCATGGTAAGAGGGCCTATTAAAGTGGAAACAAGGGTGGTCAGCCATGGAGACTAGTTGAACTATGACTCAAACCATCCTTGTTGGGCTTCTTTTTATCTTTTTTTTGGCTAGCTTTTTTATTAGTTCAGTCATTTAGTCTTGTACGACTCCGGTATGGTCTACATAAAAACAGCATTCTTCTTTCAAGGCGGCACACAGGCCTTCTTGTTGTATGAACAAGAGGTTCAGTCTTCGCCTGTTCTGCAGGACAACTTTTGAAAGCGAGGAGACAGATTTCTCTAGAAGGGAGATGGATTTTTCAATTTTTTGTAAGTCTTCGTTAATGGTTATTTGCAGCTGAGAAAGTCCTTGGTGTTGGGTTACGAGGGCTGAAACATTTGTGGCTGCGCTGGTGGCTCCTAGGCTGAGGAGCATTGCAAAGGTTATACCTGTTATTACTTCCCCTCTGTGGAGCCCATTGTGTTCCTTTAAAAAGTGATATACTTTTTCCTCTTGGTGATACAGGACTCTAGGAACAATTAAAACTTGGATACAAAAGTTAACAGAGTTATTGAATTTATTAAGGAGCACACAGGGCCTTACTCCGGATTGCTGGCAGACCTACATTTCTGATACGGATGGGATCGCCCCGGTTATTAAGTTGCTTTGTGCAGTTGTCCTCCCACTCTTGTTTGAAAACGATCATCCCTGCCCCATTAAAAATTAGTCTACAGGTTTGTTTACTGTCAAATGGGAGGACATCGTGTTCTTTAAAAACACTGTTGATGAGAGTGGAAACCATAGCCGAATTAATTTCTCTGTCCACAACTGCTTTAACAATTGCTTGTACATTTTTAGGATTTATTGGTGAGTAAGTCTTCTGGTTTTTGCCTTGCCCTCTTGCTCAGACCGGGAATGCCAGCGTGGCTGATGGGGGCCAGTCGGCACATGCTATTTTTATTTTCCTCCAGTCTGTAAGCGGAGTTCGTTCCTTTTTTAACTTCCTCTTGACTCAAGTAGGAGCGTTGTGGTTACTGATTTCATCTACCCTCACTTCCTTTCTATCGGAGTCGGCTACAGACCACTTGTCAAGCCATTCATTCTAGCTAGAGTTTGACTCGGAGCCGGAAGTCAACTGACTGGATGCTTCCAGACTTCGGAGCCGTTTTGTTGGGCTTCGACCCCGCCCCTCTCTTTTGGGCCGCTCCTTCCCTCTAGGCTCACCCCGCCTCCTGCTAAGAGAGGCTCTTGCCTTATAAGGATTTGTTTTCAGGCAACCGCTCTGATTGGCCTTGATTCCCCCTCCTGGATTCTCCCCCTTTCCTGTTTGCGCATGCCTGCATTATCTAACGGACCTTCTCTGTTCCCGCCGGCCACGTCTGCGTCCCTCCCATCCCTTTGGGGTTCGGCGCCATTTTGTGGCGCATAAGGCGGGGGTCTCTCCCAGGCCCTTTCAGACTCTGAATTAATGGTAGCGCTCCTGGCCTCCTCTGCTAGCCCGTCTTCAAATAGTTGTGCCCGCTCTTTTCCCTCTGTAGGTGGGCTTGGGCTTGGGGGCAGTAGAGAGGGTCTTTGTTCTTGCGAATTTTTGTGCTCAGCAAGACTGCTCTTATTTACAGTCTGCGTGGTCGCCCCAACTCCCAGCCGGGGTACGGCCAGCAAACAATTTTGTGCGGTTTTTCAGGTTTTTTGCTCTTGCAAAGCTTTTTGCAAAGCCTGTACAACCTTTTCCCATGATTTAAGATTCTTCCCAGAACCTGAGGACATTGTTTCCTTGGCCAGAGCCTTAGTACATTTATTTCATATTTTTGGGTGGAGTATATTCACCAGTTGGTCAATGACTCCAATTTGCAAAAGCCTCGACATGGTGAGAGTAAAATTTTTTGGTTTACAATTAATACCATATTGCTTATGAATCTAAGATATAACCTTCACAAGAGCTT
Source organism: Cinclus cinclus (assembly GCF_963662255.1). NCBI lineage: Eukaryota > Metazoa > Chordata > Aves > Passeriformes > Cinclidae > Cinclus > Cinclus cinclus. The sequence continues at coordinate 23,150,488 of NC_085048.1, forward strand.
CTATCCTGTTCGCTGGAGAAGGTTAAAAAAGGTCCAGGAGCATCCTCCCCGCCGAGCTGGTTCAGCTGCTTCAGCTGCCATTCACTTGTCCAGGCGATTCCCGTTTCCTGGATGATGGTCCCGGGTTTCGGCACCACTTGTTGCCTTCACTGAGGTGCGGTGACCTGGTTTAGGAACGGCACGGTGGCTAACCCCAGGCTGCTCGGGCCATAAGCTCACAGACACTAGTATGGTGGACGGCAAATGGCATTCATTGATGGGTTGCATGGGGTTAAATAACTTGGGTTTGCTGCGTTACTTCCTTCTGTTTGTTACTTCCTTCTTCTTGCATTTTAAACCAGATGTTGCTGGCTAACTAAGGGGGGTTAAGTAACTTTAACTATTGAGGGGAGGGGTTCCATCTGCCTGTACAATGCGATATCTTCCGATCTCCTATCCCTAATCATCCACAGGCACTCAGTGCCATGGTCTAGTTGAGGTGTCAGGGCATGGGTTGGACTCGATGATCTTGGAGGTCCCTTCCAACCTAGTGATTCGGTGTGTGGTTCTGTGTGTAAACAGTTACTGGGGAATTACAAAGACTTGACACAAAGCAGAAGCAAGACTGAAAAAAAAATATAAAAGAAGTGTGAAAACTCGTAACAGGACAGACCTCGGAAGGGAAACAACTGTCTCAAGGGTGTGTGGTTCAGCCCATGATTTGTAGGGAATTGCAGGTACATGTAAAAATGTAGAGGATCCACATCTCCCACAGGAGACAAGTAAACAGGGAAATCTGCAATCTTTGGGAAGGGGGGTGTTTTTGTAACCCATACTGCCCATGGGTCAAGAGGGTGCATACAACTCTGCATATGTGCGCCTGTGTGTTTTTGGGATTAGTTATAAAAGACTGTTTAGAAATCTTTACCATGGTTTGTCTATTTGTATTACTGATCTTGTTTCCATAGTTCACTGATTGCTGGATTATTACACTCTGCCAATAAAGCAATAAACTGCTTTGGTTCATATTTATTTTAAAGTATGTGAACTCAGGAGTTTTACCCCCCACAACATGTAACAAGTTGCTGAAGCAACTGTAGCAGAAGGATTTCCTGTTTTCTCCCAGAGCACTGATTGACACAGAATAAATTCATGTTTAGTGAAGGTGAGATCCCTTAAGTGAATGTAGTATTTGTCTCAAGACAATTATTTTCAAGTAAGGCATTATACGTACAGTTGTTTCAGATGTACTATTTCATACAGGAGTTCACATGCAGGTGTTACATGGTTAGCATCTGTAACTAAACATACTTCAATCTGGGGATCAGCATTCAATGTTGGGACCATATTTTCCCCTCGAGTTATCTGTGAAAAAAACAAACTGGGCTGATTTGGATCTCTATTACCACAGTCCCACAGAGCTGTGAGGAGACCCTCAGAAGACCCTTAGCTAAGCCAAACAAAGAATCAAAACCAGAACTGTACAAGTGGTTTTTGCATGTTGCAGGGGTTCACTAATCCTACAGGTTTTAGGAGGCCTTTTTTGAAACATCAATTCAGAAGTTTTTTTGTCTTTAAGACAGACAAATCTTTACAATTTTACCCATTTAACTGGCCTGGCCAATTCTCCTTCCTTCCATAGCTGTAATAAGATACTCTAGTATTCCCTAAAGCATGTTTTGCAGTGTGTGCCTGGGTATGCTAGTCAGTGCTAATTTGCTATAATCCTGCTGCCCTGACTTTCCCAAACCACACTGCTACAAATGTAGGCAGTTTTGGTCCAAAATGTGGACTTCGCACCAGCCTGACAACCCTAAACATTACAAAGCATTGATGCATTACCAGTGACAGCAAACTCTCCACACATCCTCACAGTACAGTTAAGGCACAAACAGCCAAGCAATCAGAAGGTCTCTAACACTTACCAAACAATGAACTTTGAACAACTCTGTAAAGGAAATAAACATGCACACAAAAAAAGGTCAACTTCTGGGATGAGAATGTAGTTGAATATCCCAGCCAAAGATAATTGTATTTAACAAAACTGCAAACCTCACATGAGAGTTTATAGGGGAAAAATACTGACAGGCCATTGTCTGCGGCACTGTACTCACAAGACTGCAATTATAGCTTTACCATAATGAGTGTAACTCTGTGGTCAGAAAGACTGCAAGAATATGATATTTTCCATGGAATAATTCTTTCTTCATGGATGTTTGGCTTGAAATCTGGATTTTACATTGCAGTGTTGTTGGCATTGTTTATCTCACACTTTCCCATTTGAGGCTGATCTATAGAAGTACTTTAACTTGGCTTCTTCTTTTAGGTGTACAAATAAAAGTTACTGCATCTTTTCCAAACTTGAGTAATTGCACCCAACAGTAGATATGTAAAACGCTTTTTATCATTTGATGTTTATAATCTTCCCTTTGCACTCACAGTGGTAGTCCTTTGGGTATCATCAGCCACAAAACAAATGGAGACAGCTTTTTTCCCTTTTTTTTCAAATTAGGTTACTGCTGTTACTAGGCAAGATCCCTAAGGTCTCACTGAGCTATGCTTCTCCAGGCAGGCTTGGCAAGACATATCCTAACCCACGCTGCCTGATGACAACCACTATGAGATACCAGTCTCACCACACACTGGGGGCTCCTCTAGCACATGTCTGTGGAAGATTCCTGGCTCATCTGCACTGGAGGAGCACCAAAAAAACCCTCAGAGGAGACAAAAGATCTGGCTTCATAATCAACCAAGCATGAAATTCAGTACTTGTGTATCACTAAGTGTGGGAAGACCTTAGGAAAGGGAAGGAAAACAACATCTGAACTGTTAAAAATGTTACTTCTGATAGATGTATAAGATGAGTTGGTAATCATTACCAGAGGTTGCTTAATAGTGGGTGGTCCTCCTTAGTGGATGTACCAACTCTAATGAGCTCTGATGAGGAAAAGGTCAGAATCTTGATAGGAAAGTGCTGGAACAAGAACTTTGTTTTGAAGGCCCAAGCCTGATCACCACTTTTTCTCAGTAGTACTTGTGTAAGCAATGCTCCTGATGTTAATGTGATTATCTAAAGGCAGAAGGAGTACTCATACAAATAAGGGCTGGGATGCATGCCTAGTAATCCGTCTAATCTGGCACTCTCTCTCCTTCAGCTGCACTAGATGTGTTCCAGCAGATGACTCTCAAATAATATTCCAAAATACACTGATATCCTGGGGGAAATTCTATCATAGCATACAAAATCTTTCCTGAGACATGAGTATTCATCAAGTTATATGCAGACAAAGCAGAGGGATCTCAGGGGAAAGTGCAACATCAGGAGGGCTATAGTTCAGTCTAAGAATCCCCATCTATGTACTGATATTATGTGGACTGTCCTAAAAGTGTATGCTTCCTTAATAGGCTACAAAGCAGTGTTAGTGACCTATGGCTCAGATCTCACTGAAGTAAGAGAACCCTGAGGTATCATCTTCAAAAATTAAAATACAAACTCCTACCAACATTGCGTTTATCCTCACATAGCTGTGGACACAAAATCAAAGCCCTGAAAAGAACATAAAGGATGTCTTGGTGGGTTAGACCAACATCCAACTACACCCAGTATCTTTTCTTTAATAACAAGAGATACTATGTAAAGAGAATAAGCCAGGCATATACATTTCCTTTATTCTCCTCCAGCACCCACAATCATTTTATTAGGGATGTTAGGGAGCACATCTCTACTAAATTATGTTTGCATCTCTCTGTGAATATACAGGCTATTTAACTGTTCAGTCTCCTTTCCAGTGTGCTGACCATTTGCTTCCAAAACCTCTGTCAGCAGTAAATTACACAAGTTCACTATATCTGCTACATTAAAAAAAATACATTCACTTTTATCTTTTCCAAACCAATTTCCTACTGGTTTCAATGACTGCCCCTACTTCTAGTTCTGCAGAATTTGGAGAATTTAGAAAACATCAATCTTTATTCACTCTACCCACTGCCTTGATTTTATAAATCATGCTGTGGGTAGCTTTACTTCCTTGTATTTGATCCCTGAGAGTACGGAATGTGGGTTTGAGTGGGACTGTCCCTCCACCTTTCACTCCCTTCTTCAATACGTAAGCAAGGATCATCTCTAAGGATCAGATCTAAGACTGCAGTTTCAGGACAAAAATGTCAGCAGTGACCTAAATTTTCTGATTTGTCATCATGGCTCACCACAGAGTTCACCGAGTGCCAGGCATGGTTCAAGGGAGTGACTGAGAATGGGGAATTCAGCAACTGAAATAAGTTATTGCAAAATCACAGCCTGAGCCACTCTCTGTGTTCCCCATAAAAGCTAGGATCTCAGAGACCCCCTCCTTCTGGATGTTGTATCTTACTTTCCCTTCTTTTTAATGTGAGAACGAACTGAAGGATGCCTGTGATGTGGTTACTCCTGTCCACAAACCTGCCTATACTGGATCTGAACAAGGCTCAGCCAGCTCATGCTCCTGTCTTGGTTGATGGCCATGGGTGGGAGAGAAAGAGTTAGAACAGTGGGCATGAACTGATGGCTAGGAAAGAGTAAGGACAGGACATGTATATATGAACTTTCATCCTAAAGTTTCCCTAGCTGCAAACTGTTTTTCAGACCAGGAAGCTTTGAGGCACATACACGTTTTAGGTAATTCTCAGTGTATCTGGTAAATCTGGAAAGGGCAAGAGATCCTGTGCCTATGTCCTTCAGCGAGCTGGTGTCTGAAAAACTTGTCTCTCAGTATGTGCAGGTGAAAATAGACCCTTCTGTACAAGCACATAGTGGTGAGAGGTATCAGAGACCTGCTCTCTATCATAGGATGACAAATATTAGGGAAAGAGTCTGACAATATACACATTAAAATCCCTCCTTTGACCCAAGAAACTTTCATTCTCATTAGTTATTTTCAACCAGCTGAAAACACCAAACAATGACTAATAACCCACTTCAAATAACTTTGAAAGCCCTTAAGAGTTTCACTCTGACTTCATGAACTACTTTAAAATCCACATGCTTATTATAAAGATGGAAAATTTGGGATATATCAGAAGCAGAGCACAGATAGTGGTCCTAATCTGGATTTAGTTAGACCAAGGATTTGTGAGATACTGAAGAGGAAAAGCTCTGTTTCTTCAGACAAAATCTATCATCTGAAAACCAAACCACTACACTGAGCAGAACCCAAGGCAGTTTAATCACGCACTCTTAAGACCACCTACGGCCCTTTGATTATACCTGGTGAGCAGAAACAATCTAACATATGCTTTCTCAAATCACTGTATATCACAGCCCCATACTTGCACTTTGTTTCCATTGACCTCTCCATCTTTACATGCAGCTAGAATCTAATTCCTCACGCTAATATTGTGGATATTGTCAGCTTGCAAGCCCACAGGAAGGTTTCTGTGGGCTTGTACCTTATTTCAGTGTTTGCTGGACTCAGCATCTGGAAAGATTCATGAGATACCACTGACCAACCATAATTATGAGTTACATTTTCCCAAATTTACCAAGAATTTCAGTTGATGCCATACCTAATGGTTTCTTGCAGGCAAAGTTTCCTGACAAGTCAAAGAAAATGCACAGCTTCAGGTTATCTCACTTTTTTTTGCTGATGCCTACAGACACTCTCCCCAACCTACCACCCAGTCATACAATCCCATCTCTTCCTTTGTGTTCTGATGCTTTGTAAACACTCCTGACTTAACTAATGTAAACAAATGACTGATGGAATGAATTCAGCAAAAAAGTGATACATTTTTCTGCCTGGTTATGTTTCTGTTGGGCTACTGATTTGACTCAGTCATTGAGGACTGGGAGAGATGGAGCAAAACTCAACAACTACTTCACAAAATAACAGACCGGAACACAAAACTGGAAATGAAGAGGCCTGTTAAACTTGAGCACCATCTCCTATGAAATCACTGCCCAAGAACCCATCTATTTTTCCTTGGCAGGTTTTAGTCTCCATATTCATAAATGTTTAGTTCATAGAAAAGGCCTTAAATTTGTGTGGCTGCCTGTTAGATTACTTCATAGTTATTAAAAGCAGTATCTCTGCCTTTTACTATTTGATTGATGATTCTAGATCTAAGCTTTCATACTGAATTTTCAAGGAAATGACACCTCAGAACTACAGTGTAATAACCCACAAAGTAAGACCAGGAAGCCATACATCAATCTCCTCAGCTTTTTAAAATAACCTTCTGTTACTTTGACACCACTGTCCTTCTCACTGCTTAATTATGTATGTGTATATAAAAGCTTACAAAATTTATCTTTAACAGTCACTTTTTTCTACTAGAACATAACTATTGACTTCTTCCTTCATTAACTACAGATTATCAAAACTGAAGCCTCTGAACCTGTATTTTTGAAACAGTATTTTGTCTCCTCCTCCATAAATCCACCCAATGAGGAGAACAAAAATATTCTAGAACCGCACCTGTCTCAGGGTGCTTAGCTGCTCTCTTCTCCCCATCTCAGCACATTTTCTTCTGTCTGTGGGATTTCAGAGGCGCTCTTCCATTCCACAGATCCCTTCTGGTATCACGTTATGTTCTGGGATAGCAATTAGCATTAAATCTTGCTTGAAGCTTATGACTATGAGTAGCCCTTAGTGCTAATACAGGAAGACCAACAAAAAGCACAAACAGCTTACTGCAGAGAGGGGTCTTTTTATGTGCTTCATCCTGCCAACACCTTCTCTAACAACAGGTAGCCTCAGCAAAAATGTTCCAGGGGAGGGAGATGGGTTGTATTATGCATGTCCCTTAGAGGTTTCTTGTTTTAGACACAACATAAGCAAAGCAAGGCACAAGCTCAGACTTCCTCAGGGAAGAATGCCTACATTCAGGTGAGAATGTAGCTGGGGCTAACACAACATCACACATAATGAATACAGGTGAAGCTTTCTAAGGATAGGGCTGTACAATTTTAAGAAGCCTCCACTCAACACTTTTAACTGTTCTTCTCTTCAGGTCACATTTTTCTGAAGATGGAAAAATATATCCCTAAAACTAATGCAATTTGCTTGCCAGATTTGAAAGTTTGTTTTTCCAAAGCAAAGAGATAATACAGGCTGCTCAGTGAAATGGTTATGTTTATAATGGACAAAACCGTGTATTTTTGCCTAAATTCATCCTTGCAGTTGGCTTGATTACTGTAAATAGAACTTTCCAAAACCAAAGCAAACAAATCATAATACAAAACAAAATAACCAAAACAAACTAAAGTAAAACAGCTGGAAGCAGACACCCAACGGGAATTTCAGCTCAGATTGGCAGCAACAAGAAAGTGAAAACTATACTAGAAAGCACACAGCAACAGTAACATTGGCTATGCTGATAGCTCACTATATATTTTTATTTACATATTGTTATAGCTCACTGTAAGGACTGAGGTGTTTGATTTGTCATGTTACCAAAAAACTAATTTAATTAATTCTTCTATTCAAAACCTCTCCCATCTGTGCTGTAAAATGCAGCAACCATTTCACATCAGACAACAGTTATGTAAACCCTTAAGGAAAACAGTACCAAATACTTTTTGTAATTGAAAGTCAAAGGGAACATAACAAGCAGCATATAATTATGTGAACTCAAATTTTACTTAGACTTCAGTGTTACCCAGTCTGCTTAAGTGATGAGTATCATTGAATAATGATACCAGTAACCACAACTGGTCATTATCCTAGATGTACCAAAAGATACTATATTTGTTGCACTTTGGAATCCCCTCAAATAGAGTTGCATGGCTCTGCTCCATTTAATTCTCTGTTTATTTTACTGTGCTTTTCAAGAGCCGCAAGTCTCATAATATTTCATAATACTTAAGATTTCTGGATTCCAGCTTATGAATCCACTTTTTGTTTGTATTTTGGAGCCATCCTGCCCTCAAGTGTCCCATGTTTGTTTTCCAAAGTTGCTGTACCTTCAGTCTTCCTTCCCACAAACACTGTGGTGAGATAAAGAGAGCAGTTCTGTTTTCCACTGAGCAGACAGACTTGGACAGCTCACATGGAGTGGGTTTGTGCTGCAGTAGTTAAACACCACCAGAAAAAAAAACAAAGGGAATGTCAGGAGTGGAAATTAGATACACTAACCCTAATGAGAATTCTGATTTGCTTTCCAGTTAGCTCTTTGGAGCGGAAAACTCCCACACCTTTTAGCAAAGAAATCTAAAGGAAACACAGGATTTTGGCAGAGATTTTCAAATGACCCCTGAAGAAGGCAGGTATCCAAGTTCTATCACACAGCATTGTGAGTCTTTCCCTGTTGTGGCCATATTTATGCTCAGTCTGTTTGTGAGAACAAGGGAAGTATGGGGAATGTCACATACAGGCACCCCCGTATCACCCCTGAAGGACATGTCCTGTGCTGGTCAAGAATCACTCACTTCAGAAAAAGCTAAAGAAACACTAGGGAGCGGGACAAAATATGGACAAAAATAGCTTGTGGTGGAATAGGTCCAGCAAACAGGGCTAGCAGACAAGAAGTCAGGGTGTTAAAATAACCACATCAAGCAGTTTTGCAAATTAGCTACGTGTTTAGTATCAGAGCGTTGGGGCTTGTGCCTGATGTTACCCTGACAAACACATCTGAGCATTCAACCTACATGCCTGCTCACCTGACTTCATGCAGCAGCCTTCAGACTTTCAACAAACACAAGCAAGGAGAGAGAGAAACCTGCTTATGAGTGGGGCAGGGGGCAGAAGGGTGTCTGGCACAGCTATGAGTGCCCATTGCTGGGTCACAGGTGACTATGGGGGCTGCTGGCAGCAGACCCTCACCCTGCCCCTGCCCAGGTCTCTGAGGGATGGGTGCGCTTTAGGGACAAGTGTATCTGCAGATGGAACTCCTTCATTTGAGTTCTTCCATCCCAAACACGGCAAGGCAATGGGGGTTGGTCTTAAAAGACTAAAATATCCACGGACCTTTCCAGAGCCTGAAGGGCTGGATAAGGAGTCTCAAGTAGGAGATGCCCACCCTGGAGCGGGGCACAGTCACAGAGGGGCCCCAACAAACAGCGTGCTGCCCCGGCACCTACACCAGCACAGCCACAACGCACAGAACCACAGGACTGACGGGGGTGGAAGGGACCCATGTAGATCATCTAGTCCATTACTAGCACCATGCTCTGTCCAATTGAGCCGAAACTTCGTCTGGTTTAGTTTACGGCCATTGCTCCTTGTCCTGTTGCTGTGCACTACCAGAAAGTCTGGCACCACCCTCTCAACACCCAGCTTTGATTTATATGCGTGAATGGGATCTTCTCTCATTCTTCTCTAGACAGAACAGACCCAACTCCTGCAGTCTCTCTTCATAAAAGAGATCTTCGATCCCTAGTCATCCTTATAGCCTCCGCTGGACTCTCTCCAGCAGTTCCATGTCTCTCTTTTACTGCGGAGCCCAAAACTGGACACAGCACTCCGCTAGGGCCGAGTACGGGGGGGTGAGGGGGGTAGAATCACCTCCCACTGGCCACGCTCTTCCCGATGCACACTGTGTACCACTGCCCTGCTGGCCGCAAGGTCACTGCCGGCTCATTGCCACCCTCTTGTCCCCCGCCGCCCGGCCCCGCCTGCGGCGCTGCGGGCGAGCCGAGGCAGGCCGAGGCAGGCCGGGCCTGGCCGCGGCCATGACAGCGATACGCACGCTCCTTCCGCCGCCGAGGGGCTGAGCCGAGGCCGCGGCGGCTCGGCCCGGCCTGCGCGCCGCGGAGCCCGGCGGGCACGGGAGGCGGGGCTGGGGCCGGGGCCGGGGCAGGGCGGCGCGGCGGGACGAGGTACGGCGGGGCTGAGCTGCGGCGGGGGGGCGAGCAGGCGGCTGGGTGGTGCGCCCGCCTTCGCCCGGGGGCTGCGCCGCGGCGCTGGGAAGAGAGATGCGGGCTGCGGGCCCGGGCGGGAGGCGGCTACGAAGGCCAGGCACATCAAAGGACCGGGGATCCCTGTCCCCTGCATCCCTGGCCCCCACTTCTTCAAACCCCGTTCGCCGGAGTGCCGTGGCCCCTAAAACTATCTTTTGTCCCGAGGGGTTACGATCTGGGGAGGAGTGGGCTCTCTGCGAGTTGCTGACTTTAAATACTAAAGGGTTGACATGAAATGCTGAGTGAGCGCTCTTTGCTACCACCCTTTAACACTCTGGTCAAGGACACGCACACTGAGATATAAAGAAGGATGTGCTTAATTAAGTGTGTGCTTAAGTTGGGAGGGGGAGGGAAAAGGTGTGTCCCACTGTCTGATGGGAGGCAGGCCGAGGTGCTGCAGAGAGCTGCCATTCGTGCTTTTACACAGTGTGAGAGATTGAAGGCCTTTTTGGTTCGTTGTGATAGATAGATAGATAGCCTTGAAACCCGATGCAGTCTAGTTACTATGTAAACAGATAGGTAGGTGGTTACTGATTGTTTAAGCTTGACTCAATAACCGGACGTCTCAGTAATTCCCAGGGCAACAAAGAGTACTGCGAGGTCAGCAAAGACGACGGAAGACACCATAACAACCGGAAGAACGTGTGCAAGGCCTATCACGTACCCGGAGACTGGAGAACTTAAGAGAGACGAACTCTAGGAAGGAGTGTGGCAGTTTTTCGGAGCACGGACTCCCTGCCACCCAGCGCTGACATTTGCCTTTGTCTTTTATAATTAATAAATTCTCTAAAATTGAACCGGAATATGGCCCCTTGTGCTCATTCATAACAATTTGGTGCCGTGACTCGGATCGAGACTGGGGGGGGGGGTTTCCCCTTGCGGGAAGGCGCGCCCCACCTTTGTTGGTGGTCCCGCGGGGACGGGAGCTCACTCTCTCGCCTCGACCGACGAACCTAAAACCCTAAAAGGCAAAGGCAAAGGGAAGAGGGCCCGGTAGACCCCTTAAAATTTGTGCACAAAGTCCGGAGGAAGACGCAGGACGCGTAAGTATACGGGATCCGTTCGGGCGGGGTCGGGATCCCGGAGTACGGTGACTCGATGTGTGTGTGAGAGGGGAACTGGCAGCCGGATTCCCCAAGCGAGTGCGGACCCTTAGTAGTGCGGTTCCCACTGACCCGCGAGGGCTTGGGCCACGAAACAGGGGAAGCGAAAGCGATATTTTGTGTGCGAGTGAAGGTACTCCGGAAGAAATGGGGCAGGGGAAGAGTAAGCCTCCTGCAGAGATTAAACTTCCACCCGTACCAAGAGATAGTCCCTTAGGGTTTTTATTAGATAATTGGGAACATTTTCCAAATACGGAAGGAAAAGATAAGGCTAGGATGATACATTATTGTGTGGAGGTGTGGGGTGGAAAGGAAATTTCAAAAAATGTGTTTTGGCCAATATTTGGGTCCTCTGAGGACTGGGTGAAACAAAAACTAAATATTTGGGTGAATACAAAGAAACCTTTTTGTGCAGAGGAGAGTGAGTACGCAAAGGTGTGGGTAGGCCGCCCAGAAGTATTTATTTTTAAGCTAACTGAGAAATCCAAGAAAAATAAAGAAAAGAGAAAGGGAAGTCGGGCCGAGGAGACGATTATAGCCCCTCCCCCGTATGTGCCTCCTCCCCAAGCGCAGGAAGCAGCGGGTCCTAATGCACCCCCAGGGGAGGAATCTGATTCAGACCAATCAGACTACACCGGGCCGACAACTCGGAGCAGGGCTCGGAAAGGGTTGTATCCTCTGAGGGAGATGCCAAGGGGGGGTCCACAGGCAGGAATAGGATTTATATCAGTACCCCTTAGTTCGGGAGATGTTAGAGACTTTAAAAAGGAGATGGGACACTTATTAGAGGATCCACTGGGAGTGGCCGAGAGAGTGGATCAATTTTTAGGCCCAAACATGTACACATGGGAAGAGTTACAGCCCATTCTAAACATTTTATTTACCGCAGAGGAAAAGAATATGATTAGGAGGGAGGGAATGCGTATTTGGGACATTACTTAAAAAAAAAAAAAAAAAAAAAAAGAGGAGAAAAGAAAATAGACCCTGAAAGGATCCAAGCAATTGTGTCACTACCAATACCAAAGAATAAGAGACAAATTCGTCAGATTTTGGGACTCACTGGATACTGTAGGCAGTGGATTGAAAATTACAGTAGCAAAGCCAGATTCCTGTATCAGAAATTAGCACAGGAAGGGCTGATGAAATGGAACCCAGAAGACACGGACAAGTTCCAAGAATTAAAGGAAAATTTGATCCATGCCCCAGTCCTGAGCCTTCCAGATCTAAAAAGACCATTCTCTTTGTTGGTGAATATAGAAGAGGGGGTCGCATTCGGGGTGCTTACTCAGGATTGGGCGGGGAAAAAGAAGCCAGTTGCTTATCTGTCAAAAATTTTAGATCCGGTAAGCAGGGGGTGGCCCACATGTTTGCAAATTGTAGCAGGATGTGCTCTATTAGTGGAAGAAGCTAGAAAAATCACCTTTAACGGTAGTCTCAGAGTAATGTCTCCCCATAACATTCGGAGTGTACTGCAGCAGAAGGCAGACAAATGGATCTCTGACGCAAGGCTTTTAAAATATGAAGGAATTTTAATAGAGGCACCCAATTTTACCCCAGAGACTACCACATTACAAAACCCAGCTGCCTTTTTATACGAGGAACCGGAGTATGAGCCTTTAACCCACGACTGTATAATTACCATAGAAGAACAAACAAAAATTAGGCCTGATCTGGAGGAGAAGGAATTAGAGGATGGCGAAAGGTTATTCGTAGATGGATCCTCTAGAGTAATAGAAGGAAAAAGAAGATCAGGATATGCAATCGTAGGAGGTCCAGACCTGCAAGTAATAGAAGCAGGCACTTTGGATAAGTCCTGGTCTGCACAAGCATGTGAGCTATATGCTATATTAAGAGCCTTAAAACTCCTCAAGGGAAAAGAGGGAACGATATACACTGATTCCAGATACGGATTTGGGGTAGTTCATACCTTTGGAAAATTATGGGAAGAAAGAGGTTTGATCAATTCGCAGGGAAAAGACCTAGAGCACCAAAAACTAATAATTGAAATACTACAAGCTTTAAGGGGACCTAAGAAGGTGGCTGTGGTTCATCTCAAAGGACACCAACGGAGCATAGACCTCAGAAGTAGAGGAAATAACGCTGCAGACCAAGAAGCAAAACGGGCAGCGATGAAGGAAATGGTCCTAAAAGAAAAAGGGGGGCAAGAGAACAAGAGAGTACACAATAAGGAAGAGACTAACCTAATTTTCACCAACGGAGAAAAAGAAAAGTTGAGGAAAATGGGAGTTAAAGAGGAGTCAGGAAAATGGGTATTAGAGGATGGACGGGAAGTGTTACCCAGGGCAGTGGCCCAACAAATATTATACAAACTACATCAGAAAACACATTGGGGAGCCCAAGGGTTAGTGGATCATTTTGCCACTAGGTTTATAAGTATCGGGCTCCACGATATGGCCAAGCATATTACTAAAGGATGCCCCATCTGTTTACGAGTGAACCGGAGTAACCTTAGGAAGCTACCTCATGGGGGAAGACCATTGGCAAAAAGACCCTTTGCAAATCTACAAATAGACTTTACTGAATTGCCAAAAGTAGGAAGGATCAAATACCTTTTAGTAATAGTAGATCACCTCACCCACTATGTGGAAGCCTTTCCAACGGCAAGGGAAAAGGCACGGACGGTTGTAAAGACCCTGTTGGAGGAAATAGTCCCTAGATATGGGGTACCTGAAACCATTGACTCTGATAAAGGGCCCCACTTCACATCCAAAATAACACAAGAATTGGCAGATGCATTAGGAATAAAATGGGAACAGCATACCCCTTGGCATCTCCAAAGTTCAGGTAGAGTAGAGAGAATGAATGGAGAAATAAAGAAACAACTTACTAAACTAGTATTAGAAACTAAGTTATCATGGGTAAAATGCATCCCACTGGCCTTGTTAAATATCCGAACTCAACCACGAGCAGAAGTGGGGCTTTCCCCATATAAAATGTTATATGGTATGCCATATAATTTACAAGGGGTACAGACTAACCCAAACCTTAGTGAACAATACATTAACAAGTACCTAGTAACCCTGATGAAGTTTAAGAAACAACTGTGGGAAAAAGGAATGTGGGCCCAGAAACCACCACTGGATCTTGCATTACACCAGGTGCAGCCCGGAGATTGGATATTGATCCGGAATTGGAAAGAAAATCCAATAACACCCAAGTGGGAAGGGCCTTACCTGGTGTTGCTCACAACGGATACAGCAGTACGAACCGCGGAAAGAGGGTGGACCCACGCGAGCCGAATAAAAGGACCAGTGGACCCATCCAAGTTCGCTAAAGACTCTGGTTGGGAAGTAAAGGGCACAGCTGGGGATTTGAAGTTGACTCTAAAGAGAAAAACACAATCCTAAGGAATACCGGGATACCTAAACTTCAAGATATTGCCGAATGGACTCAGGAGACATTTGGGTGGGGGAAAACTGGGTGTTGCAAAAAGAATTAATCGGACACTCAGAGCCCCCTGGATACTGTAAATATTTAGAAGATTTTGCTCAACAACCCTATTATCGACTTATTAGAATAGAATATAAATCTCAATTGTGGAATGGAAAAGGGCACGTAGATCATAGGGACATAAGAGTAAAGTGTAGCTGGTTAGATTGTAACTGTTATCCGTTTGTGTGTTTTTCTTGTAAAATTTGTAAAGAACTGTGGTGGGTTCACTGCCAGAGAGGGAGGGCTCCTAGGAGTGTGTGTCAACCCTGTTGGGAAGAACAACGGGAGCTGACTACCTGGGTCTTGAACCAGAAGGTAGCAGCGCGGGAGTTGAAAGTAGGATCTGCGTCTTGGTGGCAGGAATATTCAAAGGGAGTAAACCCTGACCTTTATTGTTGCCATCCTAACGAGCCCTTTGTTCCATTCGTTGTGGACATCCTAGAGGTAAAGTGCCGAAAAAGAGAAAAGAAACTCAGGTGCGATATTCCACCATTAAAGGGAATAAATTGGAACTCCAAAAGGAGAAAGTGGGAAAGAAGAGCCTATCCTGCCCCTGAAGAACATCCTTGCTGCCGAGAAGATGGCTTACCCCATGGCTCGTAGCAACCGAGTCGACGGGCGAGGCAGAGGGATGAGTTGTGGGGAAGGAGGGATCCGCCAGAATAAAAGAAGCATGAATACAGCACTCAAAACCTCAAAGGAACAGGGTTTGAGAGGAGGTAACAAAGGAAAAACAGTAGGAGCAAAAATAAAAAAGAAAAATTTATTCTGGCAGTGAATATCACCTAGTTCTAAGGGGATGTATAATATGGATGAATGTAATGTTAACATATGGGGCAGAACCATCGCATGAACCCTTTAAGTGGTCCTTAGTAAAATGGGAGAGACCAGACCCACCAATTCAAACACAGATTACCTCAGGGGCTCCCAGTTTCAATATAACTCTAGAACCATTGTTTGACAGATGGGGTGCCGGGGGTGCTTGGTCAATACCAAGAGGAGTAATCTACATGTGCCCAGCATCGAATCCAGGAAAAGGATACTGTAATTATCCCGGAGAATTCTATTGTGGATATTGGGGTTGCGAAACTATTTCCCTGGGATGGAAAGTTGAGAATCCAGATAAATGCTTAAAGGTAGAGAGGGGTCCACATGGATGTAAAAAACCCTGGACAGATCCATCGGGGGTAGTAACATATGCAGGAGATTGTAAATGGATTTACCTCAACTTGGTTGGTTAACAGGGAAGTTCTGGGGAGTGAGGCTATGGGAACCCGGAAAAGACAGAGGGGGGCATATTCTGATAAAGAAGGAATCCATCCCACATGACCCAATAGCCATAGGACCCAACCCAGTAATCGGAGAAAAAGGAGTAGGGTGGAACAATACAAATGAGATAACCAACGAAACTTCTAGAGAAGAGAATCAGCCTCTGAGCTGGCCCATAACCCAACCTACCCCGAAAGATAATTCTCTCTGGAAAATAATGCAGGCCACGTTTGGGATCTTAAATAACACCTATCCGAATTTAACCAAGGGTTGTTGGTTGTGTTATATAGTAAATCCACCATTCTATGAGGCTTTGGGATCTGCTGCAAAATCAAAACTTATTAATGGGACAAACCCTAGGGAATGCTTGTGGAAAAAGGGGAGGGACAATACTCCCGGAATATCAATGGCACAAGTAAGAGGAAAAAGCAGGTGCATAGGCAATGTACCCAGGGACAAGGACCACCTTTGTCAAGTAAAAATGTCCATAACTGAACCCCGAAAACCAGCCTCATGGATAATTCCAGCTGCAAATACTAAATGGGTTTGCAATACTCTGGGAGTTACCCCATGTCTAGCGATTAACAACTTTAACAAGACACATGAGTATTGCATACAAGTTCTAATTATCCCCCGAATCTCATATCACCCAAAGGAGTATGTGTATGAACAGCATATCACCCCGGAACATCATTTAGTCAAGAGAGAGCCATTCACAGCCCTCACTGTAGCAATACTGTTAAGCATCGGGGGAGCTGGGGTTGGAACTGGAGTAGCATCCCTAGTAAATCAACAACAGGGGATGAAGGATCTAAGAATGTCAGTAGATGAAGATCTAAGTAGAATTGAAAAGGCTATCGATGGTTTAGTAAAATCAGTAAGATCTCTGTCAGAAGTAGTATTACAAAACCGTAGGGGGTTAGACCTTCTATTCTTACAACAAGGAGGATTATGTGTGGCCCTACGGGAAGAGTGTTGTACATATGCGGATCAGACTGGTATAGTTATAGATACCATGGCTGAGCTTCGAAAACAACTGGAACAACGTAAGAGAGAAAGAGAAGCTCAACAAAGCTGGTATGAATCCTGGTTCAATCACTTCCCTTGGCTAACTACTCTTTTATCAACCATAGCGGGACCCCTAATTTTACTGATAACTGGGTTAACGTTTGGTCCTTGCATTTTTAACAAATTAATCAATGTAGTAAAAGGAAGATTGGAAGCTGCCCACCTTATGCTGGTACGGGCAAAATATGAGCCCCTAAATAGCGTAAGAACTGAGGACCACCTAGAGCTCAGCCGAAGGGAACTCCAAAGATACAACGAACAAAAATAAGAAAATAGAAAAAGGGGGGATTGTGAGAGATTGAAGGCCTTTTTGGTTCGTTGTGATAGATAGATAGATAGCCTTGAAACCCGATGCAGTCTAGTTACTATGTAAACAGATAGGTAGGTGGTTACTGATTGTTTAAGCTTGACTCAATAACCGGACGTCTCAGTAATTCCCAGGGAAACAAAGAGTACTGCGAGGTCAGCAAAGACGACGGAAGACACCATAACAACCGGAAGAACGTGTGCAAGGCCTATCACATACCCGGAGACTGGAGGACTTAAGAGAGACGAACTCTAGGAAGGAGTGTGGCAGTTTTTCGGAGCACGGACTCCCTGCCACCCAGCGCTGACATTTGCCTTTGTCTTTTATAATTAATAAATTCTCTAAAATTGAACCGGAATATGGCCCCTTGTGCTCATTCATAACACACAGCACTGCCGGGGAAGTAGGGACCAGCATCACAGCAGAACCTTAAAATGCTTTCTGCAGAACAGAAGCCCAACTTCACACATCAAAATGTAAAGGTGCAATAAAAGGGGCACAGATAAAGTACCTGTATGTATAGGTTCCCAAAACAGCCTAAATTTCGGTCTGGAAACTTTGAATAGTCTCTGAAAATTCAAATTTTTGCCCGGTGCAGGGTTTGTTACATGCCGCTTGGAATGCTCCAGGTGCAGTGTGGTTGAAAGGAGATGAAAGCACTGAGCTGAGCACTCAGAAGACCTGTATGTATCCACAGTGTGCACTCAGCTCAGCTGTATGGCTCAAGTGCAACAAAACATTCTTTGGGTGGTGTCAAGTTTCTTGCCTGCATACATGTATGTGTGACTGAGAAAAATGTATGCCACATATATCCCAAAAAATCCCCTAATAGAAATATGGTATACTCAGATACTGGGGTATCTGAGTAGGAAGGGCAGCAGTTAGTGACAGGATGGTACAGTACCCACAGCACACATACCTTCACCTTCTGAATGTTTTGACGCGCACGACTTAGGAGAGTGTAGTGTTATTTAGAACCCTTTAAGTCATTATTTCTTTTTTACCAAGAGGAAGGAATTTGTGTGCCTTCACTTGCAATATGATTTAATTTTTTTTTTTCCAGAGTTGGGACCATGGCGGTTGACTGGATTGGTTTTGCATATGCTTCATTGCTGGTGCTTGGAGGTATTGCAGCATACGGTCGTAAAGGTTAGTACTGGGACAGAAGGACTTGGAAATCAAGCATTTGATTTCTTCTATGCAGTGTGACACATGAAAACTTTGCTGTAATTAACACAGCTGTGTTTTGCATCCATCATGTGCTGCTGTAAATGCACTGAGTCTCATGAGATGTTCTTGGGCCATTTTAAGCATTTGAGTTTGTTTTCAGGGTAAAGAACGGGGGTTGTCATGTTATCTTTAACCTTAAATGCATTTTGGGCTTTCTGATCTTCCTTAAATCATTCCTGTGTTGAGCACAGTATATGTTTGATTAAAGCTTATTTTCTACAGAGAAATCCAGGCTTGCTTCTGATATTTCCAGACACACGGTGGGAAAAAACCCTTTACTTGTGTGCTCTGAGTTGGTGGTTAATTCTCTGGTACTGTTAGAATTGCGCCTTTTCACAGTGAGATAACGAGGTTTTAGGTGGCAGTGTACCAGCAAGCGCAGTTCCCGTGTTCCAGGGATTTTCGCGGTCCCCCGGATGGCGACGCCGTGCCCGAGCTCAGCACCCGGCAGAGGTCGCAGCGGTACCGAGGACGGGCTGCGGGCGGGAGCTGCGGGCGGGTTCCCTTCCTCTCCGCTGAGTCCCCGCGGCGCATCGATCTCCGTCCCTGTTCCATTGTGTCACCATTCTCGTGGGTTAGGGTCACCGGCTCCCTTCGCAGTGTGCACAGGCTTTGCTTTCGGAGACACGGCTTCACATCTAAATTTCTGAAAACGCTGTGGTTTTGTGTTTGCAGCCAGTTGTACTCACTGACTATCCCATTCACCTGTTCTCTTCGCTCTTTAATACTTGGTCAATCCTTGTGGCAAATCTGGATTATTTTTTATTGGTTATGATTTACATTTTCTTGCAAAGTTGTGATTAAAATTACTGAAAAGGATTGGGAGCTAAATGACATCGGGGGGTTCTGGATTCTTTATTTATAAACATTGGGGGATCAACTTAATTCAAATAACGTCTGCTGTGCAGATTCTACACTTTTATCATGTGGTATGAAGACAAATGTCTATTCAGAAATCTAAATATATTAAGGATATATCCGGGGTTTATGAACCAGTTTTTCAATAGCACTGCAAGAAGATGTCAAGTTACTTTTAGAAGTCCTGTTTTCATCCTCACTGCCATTTATTTGTTTTTTTCATTCTTTACTCATTAAGTGTGATGTTGATGATAGCATTTCTTATGACTTACGTCATATGGAAAGACCTGACATTATGACCACACATGTTTTCCAATTTACTCTTTATATATATTGACACGTTTCTACCATTTTTGGAGACTCCCAAGTGCTGTAAGATATAATTAAAATGAATAGTCAGTTCAGAGAAATTACAAAAAAATCCTTCTTAAGTATGATAGAGAAAATAGCCAAGTTTAGGGTTGTATTTTTCCCAGGCTGCAAGTACAACTGGACCCTGATCATCTCTCTCTAACTTAATTGACTTTGCTTCTAATGCCACACACTAGAATGACTCAGTTACAGAAATATTACCTCTAGTCACACTGGGTGAGGTAAGCTGGAATGGGGCAAAATCAGTTCCATTTTTAATATATTTGGATAATACTGTGTAGAGAGAAAGATTGAGCTTAAAGACATTATATTGAGAAATAATACTTGAATGATTTCTTGCAGGTAGTAAAATTTCTTTAGCTGCTGGACTCACCTTTGGTTCTGTGGCTGGTTATGGAGCTTACTGTGTAACATGTGATCCGAGAAATGTGAAGATATCATTGTGTAAGTGTTTCACTACAGTAAACAAACAAACAAAAAAGCAGCATCCTGAACTGCATGTGAAATTTTCTTTTTAGTAAATTTTGGGTATTGCTTTGGTTTAAATGTTGGATTTTAAATAGAGTTCAACACTTCAGCTTAGCTTGCAAAATTCAGAAGCCATTTACAAAGTAAGGCAGATCATTGACACAAAGCCAGTAGGTGTGTGTTAACCATCTGGCAGCACCTCCTTTCATGAGATGGTTCCCTAACATTGCACATACTGTGAAATCCAGCTGAGAAACAGGAGGTAGTACTACAATAAAAGCATTAACGTTACAAGTTAGAATTTTGCAATTTGAGCAGTAAAGTAGGTGTGGGATCCAGTGTTGCATAATGTAAGGTATCCTCAGGTCCCAGTGAATGGAACACTTTGACTTAGTGCTTTTCCTTTGCTTCTAAGAAAGACAGGATATAAACTGTGCAATAACTGTCATGGTAGCTAGTTTGCCGTGAAGCCCTCTTGGAGACAAAAAACTAAAATCCCTAAGGGGGACATAAACTTTGCACAAGTGATTTGTAATAAGAGCTGTTTGGAGCTTGTCTCACTCACGGTTTTAGCAAAGATGGATTAGGCTGTAGTTTCCCATGCAGAAATGCACTTAAAATACATGTAATCCAGATTGTGTGAGTACACAATTGTTTTTTCTCACCTTAGAATTTGTGGTATATTGTTCATTCTGACTTTGTGCTTTAAACCAATCACAGCTATAAAAATTTCCATTTAAAAAAAATGTTGTAGCACTGACAGCAAAGTGTTCCCAGCAAGTTCTTTAGTAAAGATGGTAACTGTGAACCTGATCTGCTCCTAGATGGCCTTAAATTGGATTTCCAGTTTTGCCACCATGACCTTGCCCTGAATAATTTATCCCACTGTTTAAAAAAAACCCCAAAACTATTTCTGGAATTAAGACATAACCTTAAATGTATGTAAATTTATAATCATTAGTGTGAGATGCTTTTAAGTAGCATATGGAATTATACTTCTATGGTTCAATTAAGTCACTGAGTTAGATGCAGAATTTATGGAACAGAAGACTCATTAAAACTTAATATATGTTGCCTGATTCCCAATTCTCAGGTTTTGAAGGGACTAATACAGAATTTTCCATTAATGTGCTTTTGAATGTCTGATGTCTAATAAAATAGTCAGTGTTTTGCATTTCATGTAGTTGTAGGCATGTGAGGACTTTCTCAACTGGAGAAATGTATATTGCTTATTTAGTAGAAGTTATGGCAATGAGATGAGGTAAAGTTCAATACAACTGCCTTAGAAAGTTCTTCTTACATAAAGTAAAAGGAACAAAGACTTCTTAAAGTAGTCTTATACAAAGTAATGTTTAAATTACTTTTCATTATAAATGTGCATTGCTTTTGTGGAAAACTAGAATTTTTCACTTAGGCCTAACATGCCAAAATGTGAAAAGCAGCTAGAGCACAAATGAAAGATGGAAATTAAGTGCATGGAAGAAAGTGACCACTCTGAATTTAGAAACCACTACAGTAAATTACAATGTAGACTAAAGCAAGCAACCAAACCTTTAAAAAGTTAGGAAATCTAAAAACAACCCATCCATCTGAACCATAATTACTGACAGTATTTTTCACCTATGCAAAACTCTCCTACAGTAATTTAGGCAATATTTTAGTACAAGACCTTGGTAGTAAGGTTGTATCTTGTCCTACATGCAAAGAGTGTGTAGCCTATCAGTACCCCAGGCAAATTCTCTTAGTTGTTTTATAAACTATTATTTCAGGCATTTTCCTACTTCACCTGAAATAAGATCTCTGCTTTCTTGGATACTTTAATGCATTAGATGTAGAAATTCAAATTTCGATATGCAAGAGTTAACAGCATTCACAATACAAGCTGATTATGATCTGAATATGATTCACTGGGTTGAATTTGTCTTGATTGAATTTCTTCGACTGGCTTAAGGTGAAACAGTGAAGGTGTAGCACTTTCTAAAATCTAAAAGTTGAATGTGTTAAAAAATCTCTGGAACCTGTGAAAAGCCAGATACTAGCAAATGGGAAAAAAAAAAGAACATTATAGAGTGAATATGCTTTGTAGCTTGTAATAAACTGTAAATATACACAGGACTCTGGCAAAACACATGCTGTGGACTAGTTCACTCTTGAGACACTCCTGAGAGGATTAAGGCTAGAAAAAAAGAGCAATGGATAATGGAGCATAGTATTTTTTTTGGCAAGGTATCTTTAATGAGTGGACATAGTTGGTAAGAGGTCTGTAAGATACTTGCAACTGTCAGGGCTTGTTTTATAATGGTGAAGTGAGTTTGAAACTAATTTTTTATACCTATCAATGCAGGGCTGGCCCAGGACTAGACAGTGGAATTTGAAGAGAATTGACCAGGTGGTTTAACTGCTCCATAGAAAGGGATCTGTGTAACTGCCATTATTTTGGCTGTGAGAGGGATAAAGCCCAGCTGCTCATGAGAAGTCCTGCCTCTCTGCCCACTTCTAGGAAGCATTTCAAGTGACAGTTCTTTAATGAAGGTAGCTATCTTTGCAGTTTTATGTGTTCTCCTCAGTCTTCTCATTTACGTAGCACTCTGCAGCCATAGTTCAAGGTGAAATCCCTATGCTTGAGGAGTTCATTGTTGCCTCCATTTTTAGATAAGACTACTCCAGGAAGGAGATGCACTTTCTTTCATGATTGTTCTCTGCTGCATGTGCTGTATTTATTGCCTTCTTGGGCTGCCCACCTCTTATCACAGGCAAAGATGGTTCTCTCATAGCAAAAGGCTCCAAAGGAATTGTAGTCATGAAAGAGATATTAATAGCCATATTCTGTAGCAAAAACAGGTGGCAAACCTTCCAATATATTTTTTAAGGCTCAGCAAAAAAAAGAACTAATATTCTAAAATTAAAACAAAAAAATAAGTTGAATGCTCTAGCTCCTTGAATAGTTAGAAAACAGCTGCAACAATCTAGGGCAGTAGGATTTACAAGACGCTAGGATTTATGTTACTGCTACGGCCAAGATTCTTTATACTTTGTTGGTATCTCCATGAATTTAGGTATGGGTGAGTAGAATTGACTGACTGATAAACTTACCTAGTCTTCATAGAATAGAGATAGCATTCTGCTGCACTATTTGCAAAAACTATTTGTAGCTGAAAGAAATCATAATGGTGTATTTTGGAAAAGCAAGAATGTTTTTGTAGACTCTTATTTCTGATCTAATGTTTCAATAAATTACAGTTCATAGGAAAACAGCAATGACCTTTGATTAACTCTGTGTGTTCCTGAGTGGTCCACTGAGAATGAGAACATAAATACACTGGATTATCTTTTACAGTTTCATCTTTTCTTTTGACCATCATAATGGGAATGAGGTTCAAGAGGTGCAAGAAATTAATGCCAGCCGGACTAGTAGCATGTCTGAGGTAAATACACATTGCAGATCTTAATGTAAAGATTTCCCTGGTTTTCAAATAGTTGCCATTTCACACCCGATTCAAGGCAGTATTGGTGGAAGTCACCATCATTCAGCAACTATACAGCTCACATGAAATTAGTTTGGAGGTCACAGTCCTGTTTCCAGTCAACAGCTTTTTCATCTCACTACACTACATAGGTGATAAGAAGTGACTTTCTCAGCACAGAAAGGAGAGGTCAGCAATTAAATATTAATGCGTATTGATAAGGCTTTTGGAAGAACCTAGAAAAGCCTTAGTGCTTTTGAACACATACACATAAAATTAGTCTAATTTCATACAGTACAGTCATCTTAAAAAAAAAGGCCAACACTTTGGTTTAGAAATGCTCCATTCAAAACTACTGGAAGCACAGTACTGCTGAAAACCAGGACATTTTGACATGACCTAGGAACTGTGGTCAGTATTAATGCAAATTAAAAAAAAAAATCCTGGCTGTTTCAACTGCTTCATTGCTGCTGTTTGGCATTCTGGTTAATATAATTTTCTGAATTTATTAATTTGGAATTAAATTATGGAGTAAGTTCAAATTTTTTTTCCTAATGAGTCCATAATGCAAAAATGTACATTTTCTAAGTGTAAATGAGAATCCCCATCTTCTGAAGGAATAGTAACTGTTGTTTTGTTGTTACCAGATTTGATATAATACCATTCTATTTTACTTCAGTTACATACAGGGAGCTGAAAATCAGAAGCAAATTTTCAAGATGCAAAATTTAAGAATCAGGACTTACACTGGAAAATGTTGTCCATTGTGGATTGATTTTCCAGCCTAGGTGGGCTGTTTTTCAAGACACTGAGACTGTAGATTAAGACACCTGAAAAGATGGCTTAATAGAGACTCTAGTGTCAGTTATTTATGAATACACTGATATTTAATGACTTTCACTGATTTTATTAATGAAAGCCATATTTATGTTTTCTTGTTTTGGGTTTTTTTTTCAGCCTTTTGATGATTTTGAGGCTTGTTTTTATGCTGCTGTAGGAGAATTTAGAACCGAATATGACTGCCATGCCCATCAAACAGACATTCTTCATTCTTGAAAGACAAGTTTGAACACAAGTCTTATGCATTTATATTTTCTGTAAAAGATCTGTACCTGTTGTTTGATTATTGACATGTGCTGATATTTTAAAAGCTTTTTTAAAAAAACGAAAGCAGGTGTTTTGCTGGTATATTTTGATCTACTTTCATTTAAGCTGTCTTAACTCATGGGATCTTTCTTTGTAAGTTTGATCTCTTTTAGGGGTGCAGAGCACCCCAGGAAATTGAATTACTCTTGCACTGTATCCGTGAAAGAATATCTATAAATACATGTTTATGCTAAAAAGGTGGCTTGTACTGAATTATAATTTTGAAGTATAATTTTGTAGTTTCTGAGATTAAACAGCTCTAAATCAAAAATTCTCGGGCCTGTACTGTGTTGCACTAGAAAATCAACTTGCTTTCCAACACACATTCTTGTTCCCCTGGTTCAAAATATAAAAAAGTCAGTGTTCAAAGAAAATGTAAAATGTTTGAAGCTTATCAGTTTTTTTAAACAGATGAGTGAGCCATTTTGCCAATGGAAGAGTCTGGTGCTCTACTTTATACTCGGTAGTGGCTTAAAACATGTACCAAGCTGTAAATGATGAGTGCCATGAACCATGGCTAAGGTTCATCACGCGGTACAGAGAGATTCTAAGCTCTCAGTACTGTGGAACAGGTTTGCTGTTCCAGTCTCACACAAATTATCTTGCTGAAGTCCCCCTATCCCCCCTAAGCAGAAGAGACTGTTCAGTCATAAACTGCTTTGATTTATGTACAAAATAAATATTCCTGGGTCTCAAAGCTTAGCTAAAACTGTCTTCTGGTGTACAGGGAATATCAACAAAACCATTAGGAAGCAGTATGGGTGAGTGTACTCTTGAAGACAAACAGAAATTTTGCTGCTTTTCATTTTTCTCATAACAAAGGTTGCTTATGAAGTTATCACGGGTATCACGATACCACCTTTGCGATGGTTCCTAAATCATAGCACTTGTTTGGAAGAGAGGAATAGCCCAGTGAAACGAGTGCTGTGCTGGGCATGGCAAAGCACTGCTTCCGGCTACTGAGGTGATTTTAATATAAACCTGTTTGGAACTCAGCAGTGACCAGGTGACTGGGGCACTTGTGATTTGTACCTCTGAGATGCACGTGGCTCTTCTTAGGCACAAGTCAGGAAAGGAGTTAATTTTGCTAAGCAGCAATTCTTCCTGTACACTGGCTGACTGCCTAATCAGTTGGAGTCCTACTGAGGAGAAACAACTAAGTGCAAAGGATGGTTTATAGCAATGTTCTTAAAAAAACAGCGATGGTTCCCATGAAATTAGGGTAAAGAATCTGACATAGTAGTGCATGCTTTAAGCACTGCTGAGGTAAAACTCACTCTTACTGAAAAGGTAAGCAACCAGTGCACTTGGTTTTGTAACTGTGGGAAGTGACTGCAGAAGGCAAAACCTTACAAAAAAACCACTCGGGGCATTTGCCTCACTGACCAGCCAGCCAAGCAGCAAAAAGAAGGGCATAGGTGCTTTCAGTGGTTGAAAACCACAGCAGGCCAATTAAACACAAGGACTTTGATCTTTCAGTGAAAAAAAACTGCTCCTGAGAGATTCATGTGGGGATTAAAAAAATTTCTTACTTCTGCCTGTAAACTTAAAAGGATCATGAATTTTAATTTTTTTAAAGGTTTTATTTACTTAATTTTTAAGCTGTGAAATACAGCAGGGAGACAGTGATCTTTCTAGGAGACCACCTAGAGAACCAACCAGAAGATTCTAGGCCTGAATTTAAATGACTTTTCAATTTTCATGGCTTGGCTCCTCTCTCCTGCAGCTTATAAAAAGGGGGTTGGGGATCATGTGGCTTTTCTACAGTACTCCAGAAGCTACAGCTGAACATTATACCCTACCAGGCATACACTGGAATTGAACACACACAAAGTGTTAGCATATTTTATTTCATATAACTGCTTCATGAAATTCTTTCTGGACTCAACAGGTCCAAATTAGCTTTTTACTCTAACTTAAACACTGTATTCACAGTGTATTGTTTCAACACTGGCCATATGCAAGCACATCTATGCAATTTACACTTACAAGGCAAGTTCTGGTAATATACTACAGCTGGGTTATCTTCGTCGCATTAGATATTGAATATTTTCCTCACAACAGCAACAAACTTCTCATCTGTTGGTGGCTTCCTCTGGCTGCCAGGCTGTAAGAATTTTTTGATGGTTGGAATGTTGCTGATTCTTCCTTTAAAAGCCTGTAAAGAGCAACAGTAAAACCAGGGAGATTAAGGGAGTTATAATTCCATCCTTTATATCTTAAAGATCAGGTGACTTGGATTTTTACTTGTCAGTCCGTAGTAGCTTTTTCTGACCTGTAATGCTGGTGCTATACCTTAGTTTCCCAGATGGGAATGGGAGAAATTAATATAAATGAGTTAAGATTAATCTAATAAAAAGTGGAAGAAAAAATCCACATCCTGGATCCTAATCCCACAGATATATTTGAGGGAAAAAAAAAAGAAAAGGAGGCAAGGACAGGAATACCTCAGTGCAAAGCACTACAGAAGTCAAGATATACAAAACTTAACTGCTCTTTGTATATGATTTCTTAAAAAATTAATTTTGCTGGCAGAAAGAAAAGGACAGAAACTGCAGACATACCAAGCTACAGACATTCCTTCCAGATGCTGTTGCTGTGTTTGAAGATATGTAAGTAGCAGTTAAAGGACTAAATTAGTAGCAGTAGTAAGTGAATTCCTGCCAGCTGAGAACAGCTGGGAAAAGCAGAACTGCAGAAAGGTGAGTCCCCAGGAGCTCTGGAGCAAGGCAGTGCCCCAAACTGAGTGCAGGTTTTTGTAGTCAAGACTACAGAAGTGTCAGTACAATGGCACAGAAGATGTAAATGTCCATTAAACTTTTAACAACAGTCAGTGACATTTGTTACCTTCCATACTGACACCAGATGATTACTAACCTGTAGCAGAGGGAATGCAGACAGTACATCAGGCTTACATTCTTCTGCCATTAAAATGGCTTCCAGCAGATGGACATCTGCCCAGCTTAATTTGTTGCCAACAAGATAATCCTGTCCATGATCTTTTAAGGCCTATAAAGTATGAACAAATAAAAATAAAAATCACATGGTATGTAACAATTCTGTCTAGGTATTTCATTGCAGACAAATTTCTAAAAAGACACAGCAGAGCAAAGCCATGCAAGAACCTATGAAGTTAGAAAGTGATAAATATTCTTTAAACAAAAAAAGTTACATCAGAGTTCATGTTTCAGTGTGTGTGATCCCATCTCTCCTGCTCTAGCCTACTGCACGAGGTAGCTGTATACCAAGTCCAATACCACAAGAAAGACTTAATCACACAAAGGAAAACATAACTAAAGTAACTGGAAGAGGTAGTCAGGCCAGTTTTCATGTAAGCACACCTCAAGTTTTTAATAAAAAACTGAATTTCCAGATGTTTCAGCAAAATTTGAGACTGCTGATTAGTTTGAAGTAAGTCCAGAATGAAGGAATACAACCTTCCCACCCTTTATCCTGTGAGGAAGGACTCCTTTATGGCAAAATGCTGATGCAAGAATCACAGCCTGCCAAAGCTACTAACAACTAGCAGACAAGTTGGGATGAATATTGCAGCACAGTTTAAGAGCAGTTACCAGCTCTGCAGCTACTTTTGTCCTGAAGACTATCACCCTCCTGTCAGGAGCAAGAGAAAGGCATGTCTGTGCCTAAGCCACACCAAGGCCACTCTTAAGTAATAAATGTGCAGTAAGACATCAGTTTGTGACTCTGGAAGCCAATTGCTTCTCTAGAACTGTCCATCTGCCAGTTCTACCATAGAGGCAGCAATCACAGGCAGAGTCACAGCTGACACCTTCATGTAGTTATTTTCTACACTGCTCTAACAAGGTCCACCACAGCTTGTTTATCTGACTGTATGGAAACTCCCAAACATTGCATGGAATCTAACTGCCTGCAGGTCTAGGCCGCTGAGTGGTTTAAGTGAACACTCCCAGCTAGGTATGTTTCCTGTCAGCTTGCTGAATGAGTAAGACAAAGACTGCAAACCCTAATAAGCTTAATCAATAGACATCTTAAACAGCTGGTACAGAAAGAAAATTATTAACCATTTTAACAAAAATTAACTAGGCTAAAATAATGGAAAAGTTCAGTTGTGTCTTTACCATAAGCAAACAAGGATTACTTTAAAGACTCTCCTACATGGAGCATACATGCTAAAACATATCACAGCAGTAATTAATGCTACCTAGGCATAGGCTTAGAGAATTTTGGTGCATTCTTTTATTGTTTAATAACTTAAAATGCATATCAAACTTCTAATCTTTGAAAGATTAGTAAGTGTAATCAATATCTCTCAGCACAGCCCTCCATTGGTAGGGCAGTGGATATATATGAACACTGATCACAGAAGTGCTGGATTATGTCACTTACACCATTATTTCACAGGACCACCTCTGTGGGTTTTGTTTGTGCAATTTAAGGTTCTAATAATATGGGACATGAAATTGCATCAAGTCCTGTATTTTTTTTAATTGTACTTCAGCTGCCTGGTAACCAAGGCTGCAAGCTGGAAACCTAGCTTAGCTCTGAAACAACACAGCTTTGTACTCTTGGAAGATTTCTGAGCAGACCACTATGCCCTGAAAAAGCACTGTGAGAAAGCACACCCACATGTGGCACAAAAGTTAAAAACAGAAGCAAACTTGTGAGATGAGCATCACAGCTGATTTAATTCAAACAGGAAAATTTTAACACTAAAATAAAATAAAATAAAATAAAATAAAATAAAATAAAATATTATAGGAGAAATAAAACAACAGAACAAACAGCAAGCTAGTAGAAAACAGAAATTCAATAACATCCAGGCAACGTTCCAGGGAGAAGAAAAGAACAATCCATCCCCTCCTGACCAACTCCTCCCTAGCCAAGAAAGCCTCTTCATGTGCTCTAAGGGGATGGCAAGCATACCAATGCCTTCCCTCACAGCTCAGGCTAACTAGCCAGTAAATAATTGCTTTATGATTTCTATGCTACATGTATCTGGCTTGCAGAGCCTCTCTGTGCACACCTAAGGATGCCCAAGTAGCAATTTAGAGAATGAAAATCATAGTCTCTAAGTATAATACATTTAAGTGACGGATTTAAGGATAATCATAGAATTGGATTGTTCGCTGTAAACTGTAAATATATTTAACTTTGAAAAGCAAGAATAAAGCAAGTAAATATCTTTAACTTTCAAAGTCAAGTAGGAGACCTTATTGCTCTCTACAGCACCCTGACAGGAGGTTGTAGTAGGCTTGGGGTCAGCCTTTTATCCCAGGTAACCAGTGACAGGACAAGAGAAAATGGACTCAAGTTGCACCAGGGGAGGTTTAGATTAGATTTTAGGACATTTTTGTTCATGTAAAGGGTTGTAAAGCACCAGAACAGACTGTACAGGGAATTGGTAGACCCACCATCCCTGAAAGTGTTCAAGAAACATGTGGTATGTCACAGGAGGACACAGTTTAATGGTGAATATGCTGGTGGTGCTGGGTTGACAGTTGGACTTAACGATCTGCAGAAGGTCTTTTCAACCTTAACAGTTCTATAACACATTACACTTCCAGACAATAAGTACTAAAGGCTGGCACAAGTATTGAAATGGTGCATTTAGGCAAAATGCTGGGAGCCATCAGCCATTAAGCTAGGTTGGAAAAGACAGCAAAGAGACCCAGTACTGAAACCAGCTGAAAATTATTTTGTGGCCCTCTTCTCCCATTGCTGGATACTGGCTCCATGATACATTTCTAGAGTTGTACTGTCACTTGCCTTCTGGAAAGTACATTAGTGGAGACAGGGGAGTGGGGTAGGAGGAGGAGCCTGGAACTAACTATCTTTGTGAACTACTGGTGATTTATCACTTACCTTTTCATAAACAGGAAAGTACCTGGTTGTAGCTCGTTCAATGATTAAGGCAAGATTTTTTTCTTTTGTATCAGCTGGTTGAAAAGGGAGATACATGATCATTCCCATTAGGTCTGTAGTTCCCTCCACGTACATATCAATCCTGAAACAAATTCCACATATATCATTCCAACTTTCCATTTTGGTTATTTTCCTGAAATACAGTGCTGAAGTGATCACTAAGTAAAATGTTTATTAGTGAAAGTAACGTATGACACTGGTTTATTTTCTTGGTTCTTCCACTTTGAGAAAACTTCCAGTTTTTTTTTCAAAGCACAAACTGGAAAACAGGCTCACAGTGTATGCAATAAGCAAGATAAAAGGGTGTAATTAATGTATTTGAAGTGGAATTCATGCTGTTTTCCACTGATAATCTATTCAGTCATGCTGTGGGAGAAAAGACTACATATGCAAACCACTTTAAGAAAAAAAAATAGTTTTGAGGTCTAATCATGAGAGGATGCTGGCTACCAATTGCCAGTCCGTAATAATCTCCACAATCTCTGGAGTTGCCCTTCCAGTCTCACAGAATAAACCCTCTACAGTGACAGTCTGTTAGGTATACTGACCTTTACCTGCAGATACTTCACAGCAACATTTTTTCTGTAAAAATTAACAGTCATGGAGGAGTGTTAGTAAGTGGTACACTGTTACCATACCAGGCTCTCTCCTTCAAGTCCTTCCCATAGAGGTTGTACTTTGCTGCAATATAGCTGAGGATGGCTCTGGTCTGCACCATCCTCATCCCATCGATCTCCACCATGGGCACCTGCTGAAACAGCAGGACTCCATCTAGGGAAGAAAAAAGAGCAAGCTACTGCTGAAGTACTACACTGAAGATACAGAAGAGACCTGGTAAGAGACCAAGACATTTACCATTCTCAGGGATGAAAGCATCCACAAGGAGACAGTTCTTTAAAGGTCACATCATATTGCTAAAACAATACCTCCTGTTGTTCTTTTGTTATATTTGTGTGGATTTATGTTTAGGGTATAGTTTACAGACTCACCACTGCGCAATTTTTCTAAGTCTTCTTTTGTTTCTATGAATTCTTCCTCAAACTGAAAAGCAGAAAGAGAAAACAGCACTGTCACTCCAAAGGCAGTGGAGAAGTGGAAGGAAGTCTGGCAGTTAAGAGTCCACCCCTCTACACTCTTCTCCATATTTTTCTCATTGTGTTGACCCTGTCAAGGAATCCATGCAGTTCCAGTAGCTGGCTGAGCAGCTGCAGTTCCAGCTGCTCATGGAGCTCTGGGAGCCCAAGGCAAGAGCTGGGAACTGCCACCCTTTGCACAACAAAGGGCACGGGGACCTGTGGCACTGGCCAGGTGAGACACAGCAGGAGCCCATAACCCCAAATCTTCACTTAGACTGCGAGGGTGTAAAAGACCCAGGGTTTCCTTTGTGCTGGGTCCCTGCTGGAGCTTGTTCGACCTATTAACTGTTGTTGCACCACAATTCAATTATTTTAAGGGCCAATGGAATGGCATCTGGATGGTCAGACAGAAAAGTTTCCTTAACAGACATCCTATTTCATCTCTGCTCCAGCAAGTAACCCGAGACTTTGGTGTCCCCAACCCCAGAGGGCTGTGCAATGCATTATGCTCCAGAAAGAATGTCCTCATTATAAAGACCAGAGTAAACTGCATGAACCAGAAATGGATACCAAATCACTCTCTTAAAAAGCAGCTGATGCCACATGAAATACTGAAAAGCATATTGTACATTATGCCTCTCTTACATGGCATTTATCTCCCTCTTTACCCCACTGGATTTTTTATGGTTTTTTGAATGAGGACATTTGAATGAGGACAAGATCTTGGTTTCCTCAGCACTTGTGCTCTGCAAATTCTGTCAGCAATATTCTCAAGACAACACCATTTTAAAAAGCCTTTTATTTCCAACAGAGTATAAATAGTTTCAAAAAAGCATATTCAAACAAAAACTTAATGTAGAAATTAAGATGTCTTAGGATGGCCTTCACCTGATGTGAATCTAGAACAGATCCCCTAACCCTGCATGTGGGGCAGATCAACTGGTTTATTCTACTCAGATCCTGACCCAAGGAACAAAAGGCACCCTGTTTGGAGAGAATGTTCAAAACTTTTCATATGCTATGCATGGTCTTTCAGTGGAGAAGATTCATGAGATACAGGGAAGTTATAAGCATTGAGAAAA
Source organism: Cinclus cinclus (assembly GCF_963662255.1). Classification (NCBI taxonomy): domain Eukaryota; kingdom Metazoa; phylum Chordata; class Aves; order Passeriformes; family Cinclidae; genus Cinclus; species Cinclus cinclus. Next base: position 23,183,141 of record NC_085048.1, read on the forward strand.
AAATCACAGTTTTGTATGTAGCAACAACTTACAATCTCAGCTTAAAGTATGTTTCAAAAATGACATCCATTAATCCTTTTTGTATGCTAAAATCTCTTTACTGTGCAACTATTGCTCAAGGAATACATGAAATACAACACAAGAGTGTCTCACTCAATCTAAGCATTCTGCATCACAGTATGGTGATGTGCATATTCCGAAGCACAAATGCAATTGGGAAACTCTTCTAGAGAATACCTGTTTTAATCATAAATCACTTTATAAAAAAAAGGTACAAACCTCAACCCCAGCTGCTGCTAACAGCCATCGGATTGACTCCATCTTCCCCCTTCCCTTGGTGTAGTGCAGCTTGGGTTTCCCTGCCATGATTTTAGAGTTCTTGTTTCCTGATAAAATCAAGATGATGATCTTATAAGAAGCATGCTTTAAATTAGGATTTTGAATGTCCCACTCCAAACTACTAAATACAGTTGGATGAATGTGAAGGTACAAGAACAGTCAAGTCCCACTTGCGCTTGATGCAACCAAATTTCCTGTGGATTATGGAATAAGAGAAAAACTACACACTACCAGACTATGCAGCCATTCAACTACATCATGACAATAAGCATCTCCTAAATAATATTTTGTTGTAGTTTTAACAGCTTACTGGAGTTTTACAACCAAAGAAGAACTGTAGGGTATTTCTGAATTAACACATATTTAACCTTGCAGTGATGCAGTCTATTCAGTAGGTGTTAGATTCTGCCATATGTCATACCATACTTGAAAAATGTACTACATCAAATTAATGGCTTCCAAAGAACATCAAAATTAGTGTTTTCACCTCTCTGATATGACAGTTTAGAGCCCTGTGTTCCTGTGCCTTTGCAAATATGCTTTTAAAAGCAACATATCTCACCAGGCTTATTGCATTCCCTATTTAGCTAGTTCTGCCACAATCTCTAACATGGATTTGTATTCTGTCAGCCCTGAAAACTTAACTTTAAAACCAGAAACCAAATGGATGGGACTGACCTCTGTTGGGCAGATAAGGCCTGGGCAATGCCCCTGGCAGCAGGGGGCACAAGTCAGCCCATTATATGATGGCACTGGGATGAAACACTTTGTCCTTTGAAATTTCCCTACCACGTGCAGTCACAAGCCACTGTATGACATTGGCAGCTGATGTGAGCTTGCCTGATGTCAGAAACAAAGCTAACACTGTACTCTTATCACTAATGGGTCACAGAAGAATGAAGCAAATTTCATAAGAGGACAGAGGCACAGACTAACAGAATGCTTCACTGTTAACTCAAAGTTTTATCTGTTCACTGACAGGCTTATTTATGCTTGCATAGACTTCACAATACATAACTGAACCACAGAGTAAAAATTTTGGCCATAATCCCAAGGCATCAATAAAGAGGCACAAACAGCACAACAGTGACAGGGGAGACTTAGCCCTCTCCACTGAAGTCCTTTGTGTTGGGTGCTATCTTCCACAGGCTCTATGGCACACAGTTGTCACTCTATTAGGAACTGGAGACTCCCAGGAGAAAGAGGTGCCCCCATTCAAAATGCAGCTCTTCCAAACCACTGCTCAGCTTCCACCTAGCCCTGGCAGTGTCTGTGTCCCCAGACACCTCAGTCTCTTGCAGTAAAGTTCTCCTGATACAAAAAGATGTGTTTGTCAACAGATTATGTCTTGAGTGGAGCTGGCATCTAATCTAGTGCTGCTGGATGCCTAGCTAGATTCCTGACGCCTGAACAGCAACAAGGCACTCAGAGAAGTGACCTGGCACAGCCTCCCTTACCAGGCCCTTACACATAAGACCACGACCTACACTTCATTTCTATTTCCCGTGTATGACTTACATTATACAAGTAAGAGAGCTCCTGACCTTCTATACTTAAAAAATACTTTGTTCCCTCATGTTCAGAAAGTACGTGTTGGTCTCAACTTCACCAGAGAGCTGCACTTAAACCCTCACAGACTGGGCCAACACTCTAACCTCCGTGAGATCAAAGCTGATAAAGACACTCTAAGGACAGCCTAGGATACTCAGATAAGAGAGGTCCTTGACTTCTCCACAAAGTAGAGCTGGAGCTGATAAAATTCAGCCCACCCAGAGCCCTGATTGCCAGACTCAACTCAGTGCTCCACTCAGAACAGCCAGGAATATCTTCCAGCAAATGCACTGCTAAAGGTCCAAATTTGGGGTTTAGGCTAAACACTTACATAGGGCAGCAAACTATTTGGTGACCCTGTTATGGCTCTGTAATGAATGTCCCTTTATAAAATAGTATGTAGTAACAAAAGAGTTGCAAAATTGGTAAATTGTCTCTCTTGAACAGCAATAACGGACCTGAAAATTAATCACAAACTTTCTTGATGTTTTCGTGCATCAGACCTTTCTTGGGCCACAAGCACACAGGTGTCAGAGAGGCAGCTATTGCTGTGATCGCTGTATTAAAAACCCCCAACATTGTTTTGTCGAAAACAATTCAGGCACCAGGCTTTCAGTGAGAAAAAAATAAACGAAGTTGGCAGCAAGATCATAATCTCTGATCCAGGATCTTGAACTTTCTTCCTAATTCGATATGGGCCCCACAGCAGTTCGCAATGCTTTGTTGCTCGACCCCGTCCCGCACGGGGCAGTTCCACAGGACAACCTCACAGCAGAGCGCTGCACCGCCCGGCTCGGCCTCCGGACCGTCCTAAGGCTGCAGCTGCTTACCAGCGGGTGGTTTCTACTGGGGCTCGGGCCAGGCCCGGATTCGAAAGCTTCCTCCCATAGCCCGAGCCAGGAGGAGTGTCTGGACGATGGGAAAGGCAACGTACTCCCAGAGATTGCAAAACGTGTACTCCAAAGAGTAGTTCCTCCTCAGCTCCCCCTGATTCTACCCAGAGGCAAACACAAACCCCCCCTGTGCCCACCCAGCCGCCGGTCTTGGTCCCTGCTGCAGGAGAGAGGCTGGGTAATAACCCCTGGCCAACCTCTCTGGAGCAGAACGACAGGACGTTCCTCGAGGGCCAGCCGGTCTGTCACGCACCTCGCCCTTTGCCCTCCGGGCATGAGCCCTGATCCCAGAAGAAAACACACACTGCACCCGGCTGGCACCGCCCGCCCCCCACCGCCGCCCCCGCCGCAGTACCGCCTGCCCGGGCCGCTCCGCCGCCTCAGCACCGACAGCGCACCGACAGAACACCACAGAGGACGGACACAACGCCCGGCCCCTCACACAGCGCCCGGCCCCCGGCACGGCGCCCGGCCCCTCACAGCGCCCGGCCCCTCACCCGGCGCCCGGCCCTTCACAGAGCCCGGCCCCTCACCCAGCTCCCGGGCCCCGACACAGCTCCCGGCCCCTCACCCAGCTCCCGGCCCCTCACCCAGCTCCCGGCCCCTCACCCAGCTCCCGGCCCCTCACCCAGCTCCAGGTCCCTCACCCAGCTCCAGGTCCCCCACACACGGCCGTCCCGCCCCTCCCCTTGGCTGCCGCCGCAGCCTGGCCGTGCCCACCGCCCTCTCCAGCTGCCGAACCGCAGCTCAGGGAAAAGTCACTTCAGCCTTGTCCCTGCAGTCTTGCGGGGTTTCTCTTGCAAAATGTGGAATATGTAAACTCTTTCTTGAGAAAGGCTGTGCTTTGATGAAAAAGAAAGAAAGAAAGAAATTCTAACCCGTAAATCAGAGAGCAGCTACCAAACAAATTCTAAGTGATGTCCAGCTGTGGGGAAGAGAAATTACTTGTCAGGAGAAGGACCTTGTTAAGGGTTGAACATATTTTAATGATCTCAACCTGGGGAGAGTTTAACAAGGCTTGGATGTTTAACATTCTTTTTAACTTCTGTTTAACAACAGAAGGATGTATCTCTGATAGTGGATACATAAAATGCATAATTTACGGACCACAAGGGGATTTGGCAGAACTCCCAAGGAAGAAACTAGTAAAGCCCACTCAGCAACTGTGCTGAGATCAGCTCCGACGCGGTAAAAGGTAAATCAGGGAGAGAGATTCCTGCAAGAAATTCAACTCAAATGAAGAAAAGTACTGAGCGTGCAAATTAATTAACATAAGAGGGAGAATCATTAACCAATAGAAGATAGAATACTAATTTTTCAGAGAACTAGTAGAAGAGAACTTGTAGTCAACGAACAATACTCCTTTACGTCCTAAAAATAATAAATAGTAAAAAATTGTCCTGAATTATTGGAATTTTTGGAGCAACCAGGCTTGCACAGCTCTGAAATTAATTTAACTGAAATTGTCAATATTTCTCTTAAGTGTGTAATTTTTGGTTTGTTCTGCACCAGGTAACAAACCCAGGTTTACTGGGCAACATTTCCACTGGGCTGGCTCCGAGGCAGCTGCACCTCAGGGGCATGGCCAGGACACAGTGGGCAGGGGACAGGCTTGGAAGCCCCCGAGGCAGCAGTGATGCTGTGACAGGGGGAGGCTGGGGCAGCAGCCCCTGTCAAGGGATGCCAAGCACTTCTTGTGCCAGTGGCTCTGGCTCTGTGTGGTGGAATACTGGGATCTCTGTGGGTGATCCTGAAACCACATAGCCATTCCTGCAGCTTCTCCTGGCACGGAATCAGTAGGCACAGCCCAAGTTTCTGGCTTGAGATTCTGACAGTACTCAGCAGCTGCAAGTGTTGTCTGAACACTTCAGTGAGGTGGATGGGAAGCAGCTTGTGCAACAACTCTCTTCAGTACATGCTCTGCTGCTGAAAAGCATGGGTTTATTTCCTTTCTTGAGGACAAAAACCAGTTCCAGCTATATGGCATTTCTTGTGAAGAAACTGTTGGCTTTAGCAATAGCTACAGTGCCCTATGTTTGCCCAGCTGAAAATTGCCAGTGCTCTGGTTTTAGCTGGCTTTAGGGCACTGGCTCCTTCATTTACAAACTTGGTTTATTTCGGGATTAAATAATATCACAGAGTCATAGAATGGTTTGAGTTAGAAGGGACTTTAAAGACCGTCTAGCTCCAACCCTCCTGCCCTGGGCAGAAACTCATTTCACTGCATAAATGCACATATTTATCCAAGTTCAACACTCTTGCTAACCTCAGAAGTGGAGCTTGATTTAAGTGATGAAAATAAACAACTCCAGTACAACTTGGAAAGAACTTGGTTTAATATAATATGATGTAAGTCAATATGTATTCCTGCATTCCAAATATCACTTGACACCATCCTGATTCCTCCTCCCTCATTAAGTTGTAAACTGGTGACAAGCATTTGTTTCTCAGAGTCTGCAAAGTGCTTGTAGCTGCTACAAGAAACATTCTGATACAGGAAATACTGGTGAAGCTGCAGTACAAAAGTTTACACGTCTAGTGACAAAACAGAGGTGCAGTAGGACCTCTGATCCAAGCATATTCCAAGTTAAGCTCAGAGGAAAGCGGAATCCAAACCTTTCATCCTGACCTAACCAGAACCTGCAGGCTTTTCCTGGCATCTCCCAGAAAGAATACATGACCTACTGTTTGGGATAATTTCTCCTGATTTTCCAACAATTCTTAGGAATGCCAGAAAAACAGAACCAGACAGATCTTAGGCACAGAAGTAGCAGCAAGAAATCAATGAACAGCTGGGTTTGAGTGTCAATAGTAAAATTTTATTTCAGGTATTCTCTTTAGTTATTTAAGGCATCCTGTGTTGCCCACTATACATCCTAATCACTGAACTGTATCCTCTGCTGGTAGGCTCATGTAGCTTTACATTGAAGACTCTGCAGTAGGCTACAACCAGTCATGTAGCTAAGGAAAGAGAGATCAAAAACCTTTTTTCACTCTTTCCATTAATTTTACTTGCTACTATCTGCAGAAACAGTGAAAGAGTTCCTGTGCCCTTGGGATGCTGCTCAGGAGCGGAATATTTTTATTGCTTTGGCTATATCTTCCTCTCGTGTTGGAGGTTTCCTCTGGCTGCCAGGCTGCAGGAATTTCTTTATTGTGGGGATATTGCTTATTCTTGCTTTGAAGCTCTACAAAACAAAACCAGAACAACACAGTGCTTAAGAATCACTGCAACCATCTGACATTTCAATGTCATCCATGCTTGAAAGTCTCATTATGGCTTGATGCTGCAGAAAAATCTATATGCTTCCCTCTCTTATGATTTTGGGGTTGTAGTGACAGAAGGTGACAATAACAATGAGTTATTGTGAAGCCAGCTAAAAGCTCTAAGGGTATCTGATTATTTTGCACGTCACTTCTGACCATCCCACTTTACCATACTTCTCAGCTAGTTTAAATCAGTGGTCCTTTCCAATTCATTATCCATTCAAACCACCCATTCATTTACCTGCAAGAGAGGAAATTTGGCAAGTATATCTGGTTTGTACTCCTCTGCCATTAAAATGATTTCAAGTAATTGAACATCTGCCCTGCTCAGCTGGTTGCCAACAAGAAAGTCTTTTCCATGGTCTTTCAAAACCTGAAACAGAGAACCAGAAGGAGATGATGTCTTCCCTCGTTACTTGATATGATCAAACCAGGGTCACACACTGCATGGAGTTGTCTGTGGAGTAATGAAATGCACTTCAAACACTTGTACTACAAACAATGACTGGCCATGCTAGGCATAATCTATCACCTCTTCTACATTTCTGTTTAGCAGTGTCTTCTTGAAGCACATTCTGTCTCCTCTGAACTGTCCTGTCTCTACCTTACTGTAAGAGCCACTAAAATGAGAGCATTAATATTCCAGTGGTAGATTTTCTTGTTTTCCTCCATAAAACTTGTGTGCTTTCAGGGTGGCAGTTCAAGGTAACAATATCAATTCAGCTACAACCTCTTTGCCACATACCTTCTCAAAGACAGGGAAGTATCTATTTTCAGCCTTGTCCATCATATTAGCAAAATGTTGCTGTTTTTGGTCTGCTGGTTGGACAACGTGCATCATGAGTAGCTCATTCAGATCGAACAATCCTTCCACGTACATATCAATCCTGAAAGGATTAGATTCACTTGGTCAGCTCAAACACAGTAGGTCTGAACAGCACAAAAACTCTTGGGACAACCTTACTGAGATGCTGGGAAATCCCTGTCTCTTCCATCCCACACACACACATATCCTGGCAAAGATCCCCTGGAAATGCAGTTGCACTCAGGGCAGGCAGAGAGCACCTTGGATGAAAGACAAATGCAAAATTCCTAGGCAAAACCTAAAGACTGTACCCCTTGCACTTCTCACTAGGACTGACACTTCTCTGGACTATGGGTTTTTGAACATGACTAAATCATTGTCTTGTGTGCCATGACAAACTTGTGTCAAAAATCCAATCAGACAGGATGAGTTTAACAGCAGGTCCATACAAATACCTAGCAAATACCTTCACATGTGTTTACCAGTGATTATTAATTTGAAACATTCAAAAATACCTCAGGTCAAAACATGTGCCCCAGGAGTCCTGTCCTTTGATAACCTGCTATTAATTCTAATTCTGGTTATTAGAGAGAGAAGATTTTTTTGTTTCCTTAAAAGACATTGTCCTGAATGTGATGAGGAGAAAATGATGCTGCTGACTACTGTAGGAGAAAATGAAAAGCAGTCTCCGGAAGACAATCTGCCCCCCTGACTGCTTTCTTCTGATCACTGCATTGACCTCTGGTTGATGATTCATGGGCTCACTTGCCCTGTCTAGCCTAGCTGGCTATCACTGCTGTAGACATCACCTGCAGTCACAGTCATCTCATGCTGCACAAAGCTCTGCTCTCTCCCGCTGAATCTAGCTGTGAGCTGGGATCTCCTTGTGCTACACTCAGCTACAGTGTGAGCTGGGGTCTAACAAGCAAAGGTGGTACTGTCACAGTACAGGGCTCTCTCCTTCAGGTCCTTCCCATAGAGGTTGTACTTCGTTGCTATGTAGTTGGCAATGGCTCTGGTCTGCACCAGCTTCATCCCGTCGATCTCTACCATTGGCACTTGCTGAAAGAGCAGGGATCCATCTAGGGGAAAGGGAATAACACAAGGAGACCTTCAGTCCCTGAATGAGATCCACAAGCATGCGTTAGGCAAAGTAACCATATGTATTATTTTTATTTACAATCTGAATCATTTAGGCTGGATAAAAAACATCCTAAGGTCATCAAATCCAACTGTAAACCCTACAATGCCCAATTTCAGCACTAAACCATCTCCGCAGTGCACATCTACAAACAGTGACTCAGCCACTTCCCTGCACATTGTGTTCCAATGTCTGACAACCCTTTTGGTGGCAACCCTCCTCATTCTTACTCGAAGGTGTGGAAAATGTTCACCATGCAACCACCTCTTCTTTATCAAATGTTAATAACTTCATACTATAGCGATGAACTTGTGGAAATTTCAGATCAGAGGAATCAGCCAAATGCAGAAGTTTTTTAGTTGTCACACACTGAAAAATGCATGCACTGTGTGGCTCAAACACAGGAGATTTTCATGGGGGTTAACACAGATGAGAAGGACTGAAGGATCTGGTCCAGCCAGTTTCTGTCATGCTTTGCTATATGTATCTGGACTTTCTAAGCACTGTCCACACACAGTGTGAAAAATAATGAATGTATAAATAAGAGTGAATATAAAAGCACAAAATGTCTTTGTGACTACTTTATTGACTTCACAAATGGCATCTTATCTGTACAGGCATGAAGTGGGAAAAGTGAGTGAGTTCCATGGGATTCCTGCAAGACCCAAACATCACTTGGACTGAGCCTGGAGCCATGCAAATCATCTGCTAGCCTGCGGAAGCCTTGTCCTGAAAGAGGTAAAAAAACACCTCCAGAAAGAGAGTATCAGACCACAGAAGTGAGTGAGAGCTTTTGCTTTATGGAATCATATTTCTTGACTCAGATAACTCATCACCTATGTCCCTCTTTGTAAGGGTGCATTTACCTTTATGCTTGTGTCCCAAAATACTTTTTGAGAAGGCAGCCTATAGCAGGGGGACCAAGTCATTATTCCTAAAGGACAACAGGACTGCAAATGCTACCCCTAGCCCTGACTTCTTTGCACAGGCCACGTGAAGAGTACACACATGTAATTTCGTTTGGAGGAAACAAGATTACCTTGTTCAGAAAGATGGAAGCTGAAGCTAACTTGGTGCATAGTTGCCTTGGGGGCAGGAATGCAGCCAAGATACAGGTAAACTCAGAAAGCTGGAACTCTCTTTTATAAAACAATAGCTTTGTAGGCAACCTAAAATGCTAATGAATTTCAAGATGACCTGATGACAAAAGCCTCCATTGCTATAAGATGGAAGGCAATGGGCACAAGCTGAATCAAAGGAGAGTCAACCACCTGAACTTAAAGAAAGCCTCTTTGACTGTGTGGGTTGTCCAGAGAAGCTGTAAATTCTCCAGCCTTGGATGTACTCAAAGTCCAGTTGGACATGCTCCTGGGAAACTGGCTGCAGGTGGCCTTGCTTGAAGAGGGGAAGTGGAGCAGACAGTCATGAGAAGTCCCTTCTGATCTCAGCCCTTCTGTGATTCAGTGAAGATTGAAGCAACTGGGTGGATGATACCAGCTCACACACTGCAGTGTGCACCTGTGAGACCTCATGTACAATCAACTAAGAGGTTTTCTTTTTAAGACACTGAGCCTTAAGAATTATTGGGTGTTCTCAAACAAGTAATTCTAATACCAATTTTAACTCTAATTCTGATTCTAATTCTAATTCTAATTCTAATTCTAATTCTAATTCTAATTCTAATTCTAATTTCAATTCTAATTCTAATTCTCTTATTTAATTCTAATTTAATTCTAATTATTATTTCTGCTCTTATTATTTGAAAGTGAAGTAATCTAAACTTACCCTTCTGTAACTTTGTCAGATCCTCCTTTTTCTCCAGGTAGGATTCTTCAAACTGCAGGAAGGATCGAAGAAATGTTTTGTTGTCATTCTGTGTTTTAGCCTCTTCCTCATTTAGGTAAAGAAGGCCTAAAGAATGTTTTGGGAATTTTCTTTTTTAAAAACATATATCATGTTTGATATCTGTCAGACATATTGGTCATTGCGGTACCAGAAACCCACGGCTCTTGAAACATACAGCTTCCCATTCTCTGCCTCTGGTTTGTTCTCAGAATATGTCAGATGTCACAAAACCCCTCTGTAGTTTGTAATATATAGTACCTGCAAAGGTGAACTACATCGTGGCAGCAATAATAACCTATTGCTACTTTGCACACTGGAATTTAACTGAAGGTACTCAGAATTGCAGGTGCATAACCACAGTGATCAGAAGATAAGAAGTCAGGTTGTGCTGCTGGGGTTTTAAATCTTTCTTTCACTAGCTACAGGGGAGAAGCATTTGTGGTGCTGCCAGCGGGCTTTGCGCATGATGTGTGGAAGTGAGACAGGAACGTTCTCCCTGCTTAGGGTGAGTTTGTGGTCACTGTTGGCTTGCTCAGCAATGCACTAAATGCAGAGTTTGAAACTGCTGCTCAGTCACACTTTTCACAAGGAAGAGTAAAAGCACATATTTGTCACATGATCTCAGTATAAAAGACCAGATGCAAACCTCAACCCCAGCTGCTGCCAGTAGCCACCGAATTGGTTCCATTCGGCCTCGTCCATTGAAGTAATGCAGCTTGGGTTTTCCAGACATGTTTCCACGTGCCTGATTCCCCAGTATCTGCAATGAAAAAGTACATTTTGCAGTTTTGAGTCTCTAAACTGGCTCTCAAAGTTATCTTGTTCAAAACCATCTCTGTACTTAGAGCCATAGGACCACTCGGAGAACCCAAGTCAGTGAATCAAAAGCATTTGCATCCAAAGTATTCTGTTCTGACCAAAGAGCTGAGGGTGCTTTCTGTGTATTTTGGCATTATCTCAGAATACAGGTTACTGTTTAATCGGATACCTGCTATAAACTCAGCAATTGCTGTGCTTTCTCCAGCACCCATCATGCTCCATTATAACTGGCCAGGAAAGAATTCTTTCCCCCTGTCAACCTCTTTTACAACTCTCCCTGCTTCTGTAATTTCTTTACACAAGCCTCCAAAGACATGGCAATTAATTTTGCCTCTGGTAACATCAGATTTGCCTTTACCACAGGCACAGCCACAGGGCAATGCTTGCTTGGTCCACTTCCAACTCTGCTGCAACTTCAAGCAACAGCTTCTAGGCAGGAACTTAAAGCATCAGGGGTTTCTAGGCAGACTGTCACCCACCCCACTCAGAGCCAGCGTGCACATCAGCACCAAACACACTCACACAGTGCCCAGCCTAGACCAGCCTCACAGCTCTTGACACGCTGCCAGCAACAAAGCTGAAACATTAACAGCAGCAAACCCGACCACATTCCCCTTGTAAACCACATGTCAGCTTCTCTACAGGAGGAAGGAGGTGGTGAGAGGAAACACTCCCCACTTCTGAGATCTACATTTCTTTTTCTTACTTCTGTACACCTCAAAAGCAGCTGATTAAGAATTTAACATTTGGTGCACATAACCGTGTCAGTAAAGATAGTACATACACACATTTCATCTATAAAACTCATTCACTGACTGATTTTCATGTACAAGACCCTGTATTTTTAGGGAAAAATAATGAAAAAAAATCTCACCTTGTGCACAGTGCAACTCTAACTTCTCAGCAGTTCTGCCTTGAGGTTATATAACACTGTAGCCCCTCCTACACCGAGTATTCTGAAGAGTTCTCTGCAAACTCAAAATCTCTCTCTTAAGCAAACAAAACCAATTAGCTCTGTTTAGTTACTTCTCACCTACATAAAAAAAGTACTGACTAACGCTGACTATGCACAAATGTAAGATAAATGAGAGATCATGAGCATTGGAAACAAAACTTCTGTGCCACTACAAAATGGTAATATGCTTCCTACTTTCCTTGCTTGGTAACATGCTAGTTAAAAATAATTGTAATGGCTGAAGAGGTCCCTCAGTTTAAAAGAAAACTGCTATGGTAATCACACTTTTATTCCAGTATTTTATGGGTTTGGGGTTTTTTTTATTTTTAACATATTACTACTTTACACAAATCACATCAACAAATTCAGCTCGAATCTTTCACAAGCTTCTATGCCTTACTTAGTGTACATTTCTGCACGACACCTCAAATGAATTTCATCTCTGGACATCTGTGTTGGTTTTTTTTTTTCCTTTTACTGTGAAAAATGTTTCCCTGAATATGATTCAATGAAAATACACACCAAAGACATTTGTAAGAGACACTGAAAGAAGTGTGGCATCCAAGGGCCAGCTATACTCTGCACTCCTGACTGCTTTCTTTGAACAACTGAATGCATTTCAGAAAGTCAATACAGCATGCATTCCCATGCACCATCCTGCCTATCTAATCTACGTGGTTGATGTTTATGTAGCCATCAGGTGCTGTTACAGTACAGCAGGCTGTCTCCATGTCCTTCCTGTATGCATACTTCATTGCTTGGTAGCTGAAAATGATCCTCATCCTATCAGTCCTCACTGCTGGTACTTGTTACATCAATATGTTCCACACTTGACAACAAAATAAGCTTAATCATTTATTTAGAGAGAGAACCACAGAAGGACAGGGTATCAAAAGAGTTAACCACTGCAATGGATTGTCTTTTAGGAGGTTCTTAGTCCCCAGGTGGAACATTCTAGCCCATATGGCACATAAGGGGGAGCCAGGCTTCACAAAAGGGGACCCCTGACTGAGAGCACCTCTTGTAGCACCCCATCCTGGTTAGGGCTCTATGTCGCTCTGCCTTCTCCTTACAGTTTGGGAAGGTCTTCTGTCCAGCCTCTGACACTGCTGAAAACAGTGTTTCCCATGCTTTTGGACACATATGACTTATGACACAGAATCCAGGATAATGCAGGAGTAGATTGAAGCTCTTCATGCAGTGACACACGCACCAAGGTGCATCAGGCAGTTTCACAAACTCAAACTCCCTCTGAGGTAGCTTGTCTGGATTTACCATTTATAGGCCTGCCCCTGATAAATTCTAGGAGAGATCCTGGGCCTAGTGACCACCTGGTAGGAAAACATGAGTTCAAGCCTGACAGTTAACAATAGTGTAGGCAACTGGGGAAAACTCATCTCGCTAACTTCGTAGACACCCCCATCTGGTCTAGCTGTCCAGCCTCCTTCCCATAGGTCCAAACTCAGGAGGAATCCCTCAGCATGCCCTTCAGTTACATCTGAACTACTCAAAATGTCTCAACTGAGGGAGTTCAAAGTTTAAATGAAGCCAGTGCCTTCAGCCTTCCCTCAGAGGTAGAGTGTTGAAACTCAAGAAACCTGGGAGTTTTGAGCTTTCTGTGCTTTCTGACACTGACCCCAGGAGAGCTTTGGCCTTGAGGCCTTGGAGAAGGCTTCTAAGTTTGGATGATGGAGTTAGAGGCACGGGGGTGTAGTTAAAATAGAAGTATGTGATGTCACATAGTGAAGGGTTGTGAATTTGAATGTTTTAGAACACAGTAATAGGTAAGGGACAGGATGGAGGGTTTTGGGTGTTTCTTTTTCTGTCTTCTTCCTTCTTCTTCTTGATTTCAGGTAGTAGTTTGTGGTTGGATAGTTAGTCCTGCACTGTGGGTCACATGAGTTTGGTTATTGGTTCAGAAGTACAGATAATATAGGTGTTAGATCTATATTGAACTGTCTGGCTTTAAAAGACCTTGTAACTAGCTAGGTTCACCTCCATTTTGCTAGCTTTTAGCTGGTAGCTAGAAGTGTTGCAGAACTCTCTGTGCTTTAGATAAGATTTAATAAACAATGAGAAAATTCATCTCCTTTGAATTTTTAATCCCGAGTCTGAGTGAAGACAAGATGCTAATTAAGTGGTGCAATTACTACACCTACAGGGGAGAGGAGCGCAATTCTTCAGATTGTGATTTATCCCAACACTGACATTTCTTGCTCTGTCACAAGTATTCATGGAGATTTCAGGCAATTAAGTCCAATATCATCTGTCTCCTAACTTGACTTTCAGAAATGTCACTTCACTGAGCTATTTTGGAAAATGGTATTCTTCTGTTTCCTCCCTCAGGTTTTGCTGTCCTATATTTTTTTCATACTTTTTTTCCACTCATGTCACAGACTATTAAGCAGCAGATCTAGTTACTGACAGTTGTTGGAACAATTTCCTTCTAAGCAGCTGCTTCTCTGTTGCATCAGGCCACTTCACAAGGCTCTTACTGTCTGTTGCAAATATTTTTATTTGGAATTCAATGGAACCTGAGTATCTCTGTTGCTCTGTTTCTATCCTAAATGTATAGAAATAAACCACCTCTGCCTTGCCAGAGACTGCACCTTTCTCTCACAACACTTTGCTCTCAAGACATAATGCATTTGTAACCATCTTGTGAGTAGTTGGTATGATCATTCACAAGGTTTGAAATACCTATTTATAGACAAAAATAAACAGCTCTGCAAAATCATTGCTGAGAGACCTTAAAAATCCAATTCACCTACAAGCTTTATATTTAAGAATGGAAACTTGTAACAAATCTATTTCCTTAAAGGGTAAGTGGTGCTGCGAGTCTTCTCTTTCTTATCTGCCACAGCTCTTACTCTGAGCTTCTTTTCATGTAGAATATGTCTTCTCCAATAAGTTACATGCTGACAGTACTAACACTGCATTTTTCTTTTCCCAGATTAACAAATTCCGTACCCTAGAAATAGTTCTTTGCCTCCATATGCCTTTGTTTTCATGTTTTGCCAAGCATTTGATATCAATAAAGACAAAGCTGCTATCACATTGTCAGTGAATGCTTTATTTCTGGTATAGGTTGCTTTGTTTCTCTAGCACTGGTTTTAACTAAAACAATACTAATTTGCTGAGCTTCCTTCTCCTTTGGCTTAGGATTTGGGGTTGCAGCTCTGCTTTCCCCCACTCTCCCAGCACTTTGAGTCTCACCGAAGGTGGTAAGGCTTTCATTTCTTAAAAATCTTCAACACAGTTTCTACATAATGGGCATCTGGTGGGGGCTTCCTTGGGCTGCCAGGCTGCAGGAACTTCTTAATTGTAGGCATATTGCTCATTTTGGTTTTAAATACCTAAGGAAAAAAAATTAAAAGTACAGAACAAGAGAGAAACTCTGGCCACAAAAATGTGATTTACCAAGCAGGGGAAGGTGATTACTTCAGGACTGACCTCTAGCTCCTGAATACAGCATGCTCAGTAATTAAATTACCTGCAACTGAGGAAACCCTGAGAGCACAGCAGGAACTTTCTCCTCCACTGCTAAAATGGCTTCCATTAGCTGAACATCTGCCCAGCTGAATTTGTTGCCCACGAGAAAGTCTTGGCCATGTTGTTTCAAAATCTGGTGAAGACAAGAAAATGTGGGTTGCAGATGAGACTGGGGCATATGGGCATCCTTGTCAACTAAGCCTCACAGCTCAGCTGCAGAGCTGAGCAGAAATTCTGTATTCCTGAATTCTGAAATTTCAGGGTGAACTTTTCAGCTGTAGCTGAGCCTAAATAATTTCATTATTGCTGGGAAAAAATGAAAGTTATGTTCATTTTGTGTTCTAGTACACAGACGACAAACTTTGGTCACTCAGTAATAATGAATGATGATGAGCACCCAGAAGAAAAACAAAACCATGTGCTTAAGTAGACTAGTAACAGTCCTAGAATTAGAAATAGGGATAATGGAGGAAGCAACAATCCATTTAAGGAATTCATATAACTCGCCTTTAGATATTTCATGTGAAGTGATAGCCAATTCTGATATCAGGGAGCAAACTTAGAAATGCAGAATTGCAACAGCTAAGTAAAGAAAATCCCTGCCTTTGGGAAAAGGATATTTTAGTGCTGCAAACTTATGTTATGTTCAGCCTTTATAATTTTTTCCAAGAAAACTAGATAAATATTACAACATGGGAAATATTGCCAGATGTATGAATCATATGGGTTGGGTTTGTTGTTTTATAAATCTGTGACTGTTGTTTTATTAAAGTACTCCTAATCGCTCTACCTGATTTGGGTGCAAGGGATTTTTGCATTCCTCCAGTGAAACTTTTCCAAATGAAAATAAATATAGCAATGATATGGGCTTTAAACAAATATAAGTATAGAACTGTTCCTTCAAGTAAAATAATCACATGTGCTTTCTTTCACATTAGTGAAAAGCTCTTCTGCACAGCTGAAAACATAGTGCTTTGCAGATGTTCAAATACCACACCCTTACAACCCAAGCCAGCAAAGAGGGGAAAACGTGCTGCTGTACTTCCCCTTCTCTGAGACAGCCAAAAAAGCTGAGGATTGGGAACTGACCTACACTACAAACACATTCTTATTTTGCAGAAACTTTTTTTGGATAATTTGATAGACACATACTTGCTGTCACTTACCTTTTCAAAGACTGGAAAATACCTGTTAGTTGCCCTCTCCTTAATTGACTCAAGATTTTTCTCCTTTGCCTCAGGTGGAGAGAAAGGAAACATCAAAATCATTTGCATCAGATCTGATATTCCCTCCACATACATGTCAATCCTATTGGTCAGAGGAAGATGGTAGAAAAAAACACAGAAGTTATTTAATTTATTTTCCAATTAATTAAGGCAACTTATAGGAACTTTGTATCACCAACATAATGCAAATTTTCACAGCCAAAACTAAGCATGAACAAAACCTGAATATTTTTCAAAAAGACTAAAAGCCTGTTTCTGTTAGAAGCATTTGAGAAGCAGTGTTTAAATCTTACTGTTAGTCTTTTTGATGCCTTTATACTGGATTTACAGGATTGAATTTGGTTTCTGTAATGTAGCTATCAAATAACAGACTGCTCCATTAGTGATAGGAGGTGTTACGTACAGAGCTCTCTCCTTCAAGTCTTTCCCATGGAGATTGTATTTCCCTGCTATGTAGCTCATGATGGCTCTGGTCTGCACCATCTTCATCCCGTCAATCTCAACCAGGGGCACTTGCTGGAAGAGCAGGAATCCATCTAGGGCAGAGAGGTGAAGGAAAGCCTATCAGTTCCTTCTAGACTGCAAGGCATACAGGAGAACGAGGTACTGAGCACATTTTTCTTGCAGTGTAGAGTGAAGTCTTGCTCTAACTGTAAAATTCACAGCACTCAACTAACATTGTAGGGAAGATCAAACAGCCTCCATCACACTCCTGTAGCAAGGTCACCACAGCACAGTCAGGCCCTGGGCTTGACAGCATTGCCAGAGCTTCACTGGCAGGTAGGAGTTGGCCCTGCCTGTACCTCTGCACTTCTGGAGCCTGCCTCATGCTGGCAGGAAAAATCGGAACCAGCACTTCCAACCCAAGGAATAGGAGGAGAATAAAGATATGTGATAAATCTGAACTTAAAAAAATCCAATTCTTTTGAATGAAGATCAATTCCCTGTCAGGTACATACACAAATAGTACCACAGCAAGACCAAGCTCCTGGAATACAGGAAGGGGTCACACCACTTTAAGCATCCTGAAGCTACAGAGTGAGAGGCAGAGCCTGTGACAGCTGTTGGTGTTTGAATAAGTTTCACACATTCACTCCAGGAGGAGAGTTTGAGTGTCCCCACAGATTTTACAGGTCTAGCCTCAGTGCCATTCTGCAACAATTTAGGCCTATTTAGAAGCATCTTTGTAGTCCTATCTTCTGCTGGTGCTGGTAGGAGCGATTGTCTGAGTTTCAACGAGGCAGCTCTGAGAGCTAAGTACACAGAGATTTAGCATTGCAAAGTCAGTCTATTGTAGACCAGTTTTCTGCTGGACTAATTCACTGTTTTTGGAGACATTCCCTCCTCCATTTACACACTGAGGCCATCCAGAGAACAATCCTGTCCTGTTTATAATCAGAGCAGAGCTCCAAATCCAAATAGGCAGCTGCCACTTGTCTTGCTTAAAGTTAATGATTTATTTTAATTGCTCAATTTATATATATTTTGTGAATCTTTTTCAGACATGAAGGTTCATTTTACAGGCACATCTGCCTGCCTTTTTCTCCAGAGCTGTTAAAATACCTTGATAGGCTAGAAATAATATTCTTCACTCATTCTATTTTATTAATTTCTAGTTAAAATTCAAAGAGTAGCTCTCTCTGCAGCAACAAATAGCTTGTATTTGGTTCTTGTAAACATTCACAGAAAGACCATGTCTGTTCTTGTCTTTCCAGAACACACCTCTGCATCTTAAGAAAGAAATATTACCTGGTATCTACCTAGCAGAAACAACAGAATGGGAAAACTAATAGATCTGGAAGGGTATTTTTTAGCAGAAAGATGTGAAGTGGAAAATAAAATTTGTCTTTCTGGCCCTTGACAAAATATAAAAAATATAACTGAACTGAATACACCATTTGTTTCTTATCTACAGAAAAAAAAGGAATCCCTCTTAAAAATCAGTAGTGGAGTGCCTCTCCTCCCTCATTCTGAGGGAGAACCACTTCACATAACCACAGTGCAGAATACATATGCAGGATTAAAAGGAGTTTAACAGTAATTCCATGGATTAGATTATGCTGGCCAAAGATGGTGTGTGGAGCACCTGCTATTTGTAACCAACCAGCAGAGCTCACTGATCCTGAAGTACCACTTGGATAACCTTTGGCTGCACAGATTGTGCCTGAGGGATGACCCTCATGCCAACAGGTACAGGTCTGCCCAGACCAAAGCTGTTTAACTCTCTGCCTCCGAAACAGCTGTCTCTCTGCAAGCTGCCTGTTGGGAATAGCCCCTGGCCCAGGCATTGTCCTGACATTGCTGAGGCATTTCCAGGAGGATCATCAGCTGGCACGGACCAAAGTCATGTCTGAGCCAGTCTAACACTGTGGTAGTGTCTAAACACAGGAAACCCTGTCAAAAAACATATTGGTAGGGAGAGAAAAACAGTTTAAGGCAGAAGTGATATGGAGTTCCTCCTGTTGAGTCCTGCCCTGCTCAACTGGCAACATTCCAGAGGTCCCTTTTTCTGGATGACTAATTTATCTATTTTTCATCAACACATTCGAACCATTTAACCCATATTAAACCACATATTTTTTTGTCTTCTCACCATCTTAAGATCAATACATAGACATAAAACACTTATCTTCTTTATAAAACTTCCCTGTCCTTTTCACCACCATTTAATTCTTCTCTCTGGATATCAATAAACTCAGATACAATCCTCATTACAGTATCGCTCTCTCTAGATACCCTATTCTTGTGAAAAATATACAGATTTGGGCTTTTAGTACCTGTGCTCTTACAATTAGAGCTGTAATTTGTACACCGTACTATTCTCCCACATTGTAAGAGTTCCAGCCAACCAGGCCTGCAAATTTAATTCTGATGTACTTAATACCATTCCTATCTTATTTTTGGTCATTTTAGTTTTTCCCGTCAGAATTTCTTTAGACACAGCTTTTTCTTTCTGAGCTCAGCCACAATGCAGGCAAGACATATTCCAAGTCTTCTTGTATGGCTTGGCAAGCTCAGCCTGCTCCAAACCTTCTCTTACATGTCTTGGGCAGCAGGTAAAACTGTGGGGCATGTGCACTCTCTACTGCTCCTCATTGTCCAAACTCCTTCCCCACTCTGGCAGGAAGGTATTCTCCTTCCAGGGTGTCTGTAGAGAGGCTCACTGCTGGATTTCTTCTGACCAGATATCAAGAGCAGTGGCTAGGGGTCTGCACTAGCGTGTTAAAGAACTGGTCTTGCTCCCAAGGTTGGCATGAAGCCTTTGTGTCATGCTGCTTTGACCATACCAGGCTTTCCATGGGTCTCCCTGCAGGCCCCATGTTTTTTAGCTAGGGGAAGCTTCACATCTCCGGCTCAGGGAGTTCTATTTGCCCTGGACCAAAAATGTGCCAGGTACCACAGTTCAACAGCATAGGTAAGTAAGCTGTACTAAGTAGAAGTATTTCCTTGTTTAATGTACTATAATAAACACAATCACAGAAGCTCTGGATTTTAGCTTATAGCAGTTATTTGGCACTGGAAATAACAGCTTATGCAAAACTAGTATTGCACTATTCAAGGTGTGCACCCAGAAGTTTCGACTGGTTTAAATAAACTATTTTTAAACCATAAATTTAGCTAGGCTGGACAATTATTTTGACGGACTATGCCTCAGGTGTCAAGATTCTTACCTTTGATTAACTTGTCATACTGCTCTTTTGTTTCCAAATAAACCTCTTCAAACTGAAAAAGGAGTGATAATAGTGTCACATGGCTGTATTTGAATATTTTTCTTCTGTAAAGAAATAGCACATAATCATGCCCAGAATTACTGAGTCAAGCAAAAGGTAATGGGCCAGATCTTCAACAGCACTGTTTAGGTGCAGATGTCCTAAGGATCCCACACATGTCCTGACAGCTGATAGGGAACAAAAGGAGGGCCTGGACACTTCTGCATCGGGGCACTGATTCAGAAATAACCCAAGACCAAGCACAAACAGAGTGCAGGCATCTACAGAAGCAAGACAGGTTGGAGCCAGTACCAAGGGAAACACAAGATACACCAAATATTTCTAACCTCACCCCAGCTTACTCACCTTGTAAGTGCAAACTTAGCAAGACTGAGTTAAGGTTAAGGTTTAGCACAACTAGATAAGGTTTAGCACAACTAGATAACTTACGATTAATAAAGGCCCTTTAAATAAATCCCCATTTTCTCCCCTTATGATTAATCACTTCAGGAGATTGATACAACTTCTAATAAACTCTAAATGCTTAAAATAAAACTGAGTTTGCATCCCAAGGATCAACTGCAGAACAACGTTGTTACAAACATGCAGTGCCACTGGACCAATGAATTTAGTCACCTTCATGCAGCTTTTATCCACCACATGCATGTGTTAAATTGTACCTCACTGAAGAAAGTTGAGAACACCAGTCTGTAACACTCTACTGAAAATGTAAACCAACCTCCACACCAGCTGCTGCCAACAACCATCGTATGGACTCCATCCGACCCCTTCCATTCAAGTACGTAAGCCTGGGCTTTCCCGACATGTTCCTGAGCTCCTGATTCCCTGAAAGATATTAAGCAGAAAACAATACCTCAAAACTGGTGTGAGCACCATTATTTTGAGGGGAGATAGCACCTTTTATTCTCATTATGCCTGCTGAAGTTAAAACATCATTTGGTTCAAAACATAAAATGAGAGACAGACCAGTGACACCACACAGCCAGTGCTAGGAAAGGAAAGATGTGTGAATCTGTAAAGCCTTCCCCAGTGCTGCCAGGGAGGTTTCTTACGATTGCAAGCAAACACAGACATGTTTAAACAAGTGGTATGACTGCCTAGCTACAGGGGGAACACTGCCGCCTATGAAGACAATTATACAGAGCCACTGAAAATCCTCATGGAAAATTACTCACTTTGCTTCATTGCCGTCATAATTGAAAAGATGAAAAGAAGGAAAGGAAAAATGTGTTTTACCAGTAGGTTGAAATTAGTCCAGTTTTGTTTGCCATATGTGCATTTTGCAGCTCCACATGCAATCCATTTCTTTCCTCCAGTGAGGAGGAGGCTAGTGAATTGTTGGTATTCCCTTTATTCCATGAAATAGCATGAACTTCCTTGGCCATCCTGCATGGCTACAGCCTGTTCCCTTGCTGCTCACGACAGCCTTGAGGTGTCCCTCGAAGCTAGATGTGGAACCTAGCTGCATTGGCTTCATGTGCCCTCAGAAGTATCCCCTGGGACACGGGGGGCCTGTGTGCCCAGGGGTCTGGCACACTGAGGCTGTCCATGCTTTGCTGGAACTGCGCCTCTCCCAGAGTGTGCGGCAGAGACAGCGCCTTCGTACCGGGCTGTTTCAGACACAGAGACAACCACTGGGCTGGCAGTGCTCGTATGTGAGCATAAGCATTTCTACATCCAGGCCTTAATTCCTCTGTGCCTCACGCCCGAATTGCTGAAAGAACACGAACAGCATTCCCATTCACAAAGATGCTTCAGAAAGAAAAAATCCTTTAAAATACATATCCTAATCACATCCTAATGGCTCAGAGTGCCTCACTTAAAAAAATTTCCAGATGACTCCAGTTTTCCCAGATTTAAAGCCAAAGCTGCGACATTACATCTGTCACACCTTTCATCCGCTTGACATTGCTTAGTAGAATCAGGCTCAGTACACTCTAGTGGTGTGTTTTCTTCAAGACACAGTGCTTTATAGGTGTACTTAAAATAAAGTAAATTTAGAACATATTTTGTCAAAACTTGACTTTAAAAAACAAGACTGAGAGCTTTCCCTTGAGCAATTCCAGTAAGAACCAAACCATGTTACTACAATAAATAGGGATATTTGGGGTAATTTAGTAAATACAATCCAAATACACAGTAAGGAAAAAAGTATGTTCAGTTTAAAAGTGTGAATAGATGTTCCTAATTACAATGTTCGGCTCTAGGGACAGTGTTTTGTTAGTTTCTGCACTTTGTGTGACTACTTTTCACTGTAATGCAGCTTATCAACATAGTTCACAACAACTAGCTAGTGCTTCTTTCATTATCATTACTTTTCAGCTTTACTGCATCTGTTTAATTTCAAAACACATTGCCCCAACTTGTACTGCACAGAAACTTACTGTAAACAAGATTCTTCCTTTAACTAAAGAAGCCAACAACTGAAATATCAAGTATATGAACCTCAATCCTCCTGGAAACATTACCTTCTGTTTGCAGAAGAATAAAAGGAGTAAGAAGCCTCAGGTATCATTTTATCATTTCACATGAACAGAGATTCTATGTGGCATTAAATTATGTGAGAAGAGCAATGACATAGAATTATAATTTGCCATAAGATTTTTTTCTTAAATTAAAAATAACTCTAGCGGCTCTGAGTGAATTTTAGTTACCTTAAACTTCCAACACAGGAAAAAAAAACACAAACCCAACCAAAAAATAACCCCAAAAAACCCTCCTGAGTTTTGGTTAAGTCACCTCAATCTTTAGATCTGCTGAATGCATCTCCATTGACTATACAGGGACCTGACACCTGTAGTTCACATACAGGCAGCTGCCCTCAGTTAGTGGGTCTCAACCCAAGTCTTGTCCAGTGGGCTCAGTTTAGTTGCTCATTGCCCTGTGAGTTCTGACACCTGAGATTCCCTAAAGATCAGAAGGTACAACCCTCAACTAACTGGAAACTTGGCAACTTCTACCTTAAAAAGGCAAATATATTCATCCAGACTCTCAACGCCTTTTTTCATTTATTTGGGGAAAGATACAGCCCACAGAGCCAAGGCCTCAGGATTTCACTCAGACCTCCAGTATTTTTCTAGTTTTACTAAGAGACTTTGAGGATATACTGTTTTAAAAAGTTGATCCATTTTTGACAGAATATGTTGATGCTTTATTAGCAGCCAAGTAATCTTGTATAGCTGTCACCCATTCCTTACTCTCTGCCTTAATTAAAAATGGTCATTTGGCCTATATAAGTTACAATTCGTGTAAGAGAAGTATAGAATATCTATGCTATATTCTTCAGCATGATGAGTAGCTGCTATCTGAAAATAATATTAAAATAATTCAAAATCTTCCAAGACCAGGTACTAAAAGCATTTTGCAGAAGCTATAGCATTCTGCCACCACTGGACAGCTCTTTCAAGGAAACAGAAAAGCCCCTGATACTGATAACCTAAGGTGATGAAGAACCTATTCACAGGGCAACACACAAGGTGGACATTCAAGATTTTGAAGCTAGCTGCACTTGTGCTGGGACTGACAGACTGTGGTAAATTGTTTATCTTGTTTGCACAAGAAGGGCAAGGAACAGCCTCTGGGACGGTAAATGACACGCTGAATCCCACTACACTACTCCTTCCACCCAGGAAAGGAATGACATCACACATGTGTAGTAACCACCCACAAAGCCTGAAAGGCTCAAGCAGATTAAATAGATGCACTGTTTCTAAATCCCAATCTGAATTGTTATTTGTGGATGGTCATTATCTCAGCAGCAATTGGAATACAAGTTATTGACTAACTACTGGAATACAGGTTATTGACTAACAACAGTGAATTAAGCAGTGGAAGCTTCACCACTAAGTCCAAAGCTGAGCACGTAAGCAGCTGAATTAATTGCATTAACAAAGGTCTATCGGCTGTTCAAAGAACAGACCGTAAATATTTATGCCAATTCTCAATACACATTTGGAGTATGCCATGCCATTGGGCAGCTCTGGAAGCTGTATGGATTTATGACTTCTAGTGGAAGCAAAATATCGAATGCTCCATGAATTACTGAACTGTCAAAAGCTATACAATTGCCAGAGAAACATGCTATCATTCATCAGCCAGATCATATGGCAGAAGGATAAAAAAAGAGATAGGAAATGGTCTAACATATATTACACAAGAGCACTACAAACCACCAGGCTTACAAGTAGTCTGTGGTCTGAGCTTGTGTTGCTTGCTCCTGAAAAGCTATGTCTGACTGCTCCTGCGGAAGAAAATTGACTCTGCATAAGGTACAAACAGTCAAATGTCCAGGGACTGTTGAGAACAGACATGGAAAAGCTTCTAATTTTAATTCAGTAATATCTGATTCCTGTAGCCAAAATACATCCCTACTCAGGGCATTTGGGGACTACTGCACTAACTCAGACACTGCGAAGAAGTGGTTCATGTCATGAATGTATGCTGCAACAAAATAAATAATCACATCCTACATACACAGCCCTGATATCTAGGAAAAGCCTCAAGACAAAATTCGACTACATAAAATTATTTTTATGGGTTTGGTCTAAAAATCCATATTTATATTCTATTCCCTATTGTCTTGTGAGCCTTAACAACATTCCTGTCCAGAATTTCTCTGAGTATGCATCTCAGGGCTGCAAGAAGAATTTAAGGGATCATCATCTTTCAGAAACAGGAGCGCTCAGCATGAAGTACTGTTTTGCCCTGGAGCTAGGATCAGAGTCCAGCATATCCCACAGGCCAGCTTTCCTGCTCAAACCTAGAAGAAGCAACACAATGCTCAAGGCTTGCACTTTGTCCCCTCGATTGTTTTATAGCTTCCTTGGTCAGCTCTGGACTGCACCACAGAATTAACTTCCTGGTTAAAATACATATTTCTCTGGCATTTTCTCTCCTACATAACTATTAAGCCATTTTTAGTCTGCCTAACACACAGACAGACTAAGGAGAGCAGAGAATTTACACTACACCAGCAGCTACCCTAAAAAAACTTAGCTGTTTTACTTAAAAATAATCATGCAAATGCTTTAGGAAAAGGAATTCGTAAATTCTTACCTTCTGACCTTAACTCAGGCTCCACCCAGCACAAGCAGGTTCCCCAGGGCTGTTTAAACTCTGCAGCTTGGGGGAGTTTCCAGCCATACCCAATTAGAGAAAAAAACTCCCAAGACTCTTAAACTGACACTATCCAGGTTAAAGACATAGGGCTCTGAAAACTGACACCCAAGCAGAGACAATCTTTGTTTTCTGATTTGTACCATGACACTAGCCTCACAGTTTCTATGGTAGCCATCTCTTCGAACTGTTCTCTTGGAATTTTGGAGGCATTTTACTCAAATAAAAGGGCAAGACATTTGAAAACACTGAGAAAATTATAGATTTTTTTTTCTGGGTAATGTTTAAGGTAATAGTAATAATTTAAAGAAAAAACACTAACATTTCTAGGCTTATTTAATTATTGGACAGATTTTTATTTTTGCTGCTGGATAGCATAGAGAAGTTACTCAAAGTATGGGATAACAGGGTTCAATTACTTTGAAATGCAGTATCAAGCTTATGTGATATAAAAAGTATTATATATATTAGGATATAAAAGCAGTTTATGTCACAACCCACCCTATGTCTCAAGGCAACAGAATTAATTTTTGAAATTGAATGTACATGGCCAATACTCAGAAATGAAATAAACTAATCTTTCCCAGGAGAAGTAACTTTCAGCTTTTCTATCTGTACTTCAGCTAAAAATCCCAAAACTGAAAGTGGGTGTGAATAGACACAAGGATTGCAAATGGGCATAGCAAATGGGAAATGGGATTTGGGTGCCAAGATTCTTTCCTCTAGCACAGACCCACATGTGATGTTGGGCATTGCTTTACTTCTCTGCTGCAGGCATCAGTACAAATTATCTGAAGATCTGTTCACAGAACCCACACTGGTATCAGAATTGTATTTTTCTGTCTAAAGCCATGGCTGTACTAATATAGCACTTCACTATGGGGAATCTCAGGACAAAAGTCTCCAAGTAACTTTTTCCTCACAGTTGGAATTTTGTAATGGTTTCTCTCCTTGGCAATTGCGGCAGTTTCTGGCAGTTTCTTCTAGAGGATGCACTTCCCTTAAAGGCTTCCTGCAAATTTGTAATTTATGTGCTTCAGAGGTTGATGCTGTCAGCAAAACCCAATTGGTATGGTGCTTCTTAACACTTTGCCTAATATCAACTCTCTCTTAAGTTCATAATGTACTGAATAAAGCATAACACTAAATGAATACATCTGTATCTTTTCTATAAAAAAATACAAACCCAGTTATTACCAGGCTACCCTACAGAAAATTCCAAAGTAAGGGTTAGAAGTCCACCAGAGGCCCAGAACAGTCCCCAGATGGCAGAAGAGGGTACCCTATTTTGGAAGATCTGAACATTGTGTAAATGCATGCTGTACCAAGCATGGGCATGGTGATCCCTGTGCAATGCAGATGTGGCTCCATGAGGAATGCAGCACATACACAGATAGCTGAGTAGGAAAGGAGCATTTGTTCATACCTATCCATGATGGCAGTATTGAATCAAGGCAAATCTATCCCTGTTTTTGATGTCTTTGATATCAGCACACACCTGAGTGCAAGAGTTGGTTCAGGAACAGAGACCACAGAAGAGAATGCATGTAACTACAGTCTCTTTCTCGCCTCTGCAGTCTCAAATGCTGCCAAGGACAGCTGTAGGCTTGGTGGCAAAGAATGGGAGAGACTGGTCCCTGATTTAAGGGTCAGGGATGACTGAGTGGTCAAAGCACCCTGATACTTTTTGGATTTGCTTAAAATGGCCACATCCAGATTTGACTGTTGTTTCCCTTCTACCAATTTCCATTCAACAAAAAACTTTCTCCCTTGTTCTCTATTTAGCTTCCAGCACAGCCTTTCGTAATGTAATTACAAAGCTCCTTTGGAATCTGCAGGTTATCACATAGAGGAGGTTGCTGCTATCTCTAACTTGAATAGGTGTGCTGTAAACCTCTAGTGTGGAAAAGGAAATAAATTTATTTTACACATGATTTGCTAAGCCACACCCCTGAGTATTCAAGAATCAGGCATGGGGCCCAGGTGCTACTGAAGTGATCTGGGTTTGGGCAAAGGCAGATTTTACCTAGTGAGTATACCTGTCCTGGCATGACACCTTCCCACTGTGCTCTGCAGACACACTTTGTGCTGTAGATGAGGTAAATTCAAAGTCTTCTCAAAATGTACTTACCTGCAATCCTCACAAACCACTAAGCAGCTGGCTTGGGGAATGATGCCTGACTGTAGCATCGTCTCAGAGATGAGCACATGGTACATCACTAAATGTCACCAAAGAATTAAACATGCAAGAGTAGGAGGATTCTCCCCATGCTGCTTATTGCGCTCCTAAACTGAAGCATGACACCACTGTAATAAAAATTACTGGAGTCCACAGGAATAGTTCAAACAAGTCATGCATCACCTAAGCCTTGCTGCAAACCTTCAGTGACTGCTCTAGTTCTGTGCAGGAAGCTTTAATGACTGCCCAAAGCAAGGTTAAGCAGGCTTGTAGTAACCCTCACACTTATTTCACTGAGCTCTTTGGCTCTCAGCTGGACCACTGGCATAGGAAAGTCTGAAAACAATAACCCTAATTCTGATTTACACCCACTGTAGTGTTGTAAGGACAGTTTAAATGGACAGCTGGTTTGCAGTACAGTGTTTAGTCTTTATTGATTTAACTATCTCAACATGGTCAAAGGGCTGATTTATCAAGGCACGAGATAGGCAAGATCAAGGTTTCAAAGATAACTGAAACATACCTTTAGTAGTACAAATTTCATTGTAAAACATTTAACTTAAATAGCTAATTTATTATAATTACTTCATATTTTGATAGAAACTTGTATTAGTGTATGCTTCCTGTATTTTGTATCTGTCGCATTCTAGGAGTCTTTCTAGGACTCTCGCTTCATGTGAACTATTACAACTAAAACTACTAATAACCTAAACTTTAGGTTTAAAGAATCTTTTTTATTTTCTACTACTAAGAATAGGGGTGGGAAAATCTTTAATCAAGCCAACAAAAGGCTGTGAAATCAGCTTCATCAAATGGTGGCTCAGGACTGATGATGAGGGAGGAGGCAATTTCCTATGAGCAGATGGTCCAACTTCAGAGAAAAGCAGATGCAAGTCAGATGGTACAAGCCTACAAGGCAAGGTATAAAACCATACAGTGATCAATACTGGGATAACCTGACTTTCACAGTTTAATCTTTTTTGCACTGGAGAGCTGCTTAGCCCCTAAATGTTCAATATCTTTCAATATTTCACTGCATTCATTATATCCTTCATACTACTTTTATCTATTTAAATTCCTGGCCTCAATGACATCCTCTAACAATGAGATCCACTGTCTTAGTGTGAAAATGTTGCTTTTATTGGCTTGTATTTTGTTGCTTTTACTTAATTGTGTTATTCCACTTCTATTAGAAGATAGAGGAAATGAAAGCCCTTCTCTGTCTCTCGAACTGAAATCACATGCATAAAAAATAATTTATCTAATAATTTTTGTAACTAATTGATTTTTAATTCACTTCTCACATGCATTTCCCAGCTCTGTTTTTTCCTTTTGTATTCTTTGTATTTTACTCTGTTGTATTTCCCGATTCTCCCTTGATTACATCTGCAGTCTGTAAGAGTGCAAGAAACTGCCAAGCTTTCTGTCTTCCTCAAACTTGAAATGAATATGTGTATATAACTGATTTAATTTCCCACAGAAAAGGAAACTTGGAGAGAATGGAGGGCAATTTCTCTTCTACCATCCGGACAGCTTCCATCACCTGCTGGACTTCTGTCCACAGAAGTTTTACAGGTATGAAAGATTGGAACCAGCTTGATTCAAGAGGAAAAATGTTTACAGGAATTAAAAACCTAATGACTTCTGAGTTTTGCTCCAGAACAGAGGCAATGAAGTTATTAACAATCTAAACCTTCACTTCAGGTTTATTTTGGCATCCTTAGTCAGTTCTGTAGGTTGCATATGTACAACAGTTGTTACATTTCCATAAAAACTACAAATGCAAAAATACCAAAATAAATTGGCAGTACAGTACAAGATACATAAAAAGTGAAGGGAAAGACAAGTGCTTTGGGTCAGATGCAAACTTTCACATGCTTTTGTTCTGTTGTTCTCAAGGGGAAGTTCTCAATGCAAGTTTGATAATGGAATAGAAATCCAGTTATCTTGCCCACGCAGTTAGCAGCACTATAGGCCTCAGCACGCAGTTCACAAAGGCAACAGATCTCTTACACACACCTCTTTTCATCAGCATGCAGGGTAAGAGGTTAAACTGAACAGATGTACACAGACACCTGAATTGTCCTTACCATAGCATGAATATGGAAAGATGGCTGTGGTGTGCTTGAGAACCATGCTGAAACTGCCTATGGTCTTTATACACAAGGCAAGAAAGTTGTAATAATAAAATACAGGATGTACACTCACTCATGTTAGAAAAGTGTTGAGGGGGATGTGTTTCACTGCTGAAAGTGGAGATTCCTAATCTTCTAAACTGGAATGAGCAGAAAAGACACAAAAATCTTTGGGGCCCAAACCTATACAGTTCAGTTGTCTGTCTTGAAGAGGCATCCCTCCTGCTTCAAGTAGAGCGAGGACACTATCCAACTAGTGAAGTCTTACTTGATGTTTTGTAGGGTAAAAATGACCCCCAGATCCTGGAGATACACGTTCTTCAGCCTCAGCCCTACAGTGCCTTCATTTTAGCACCAGTTACTATTAGCAAAAAAGCACAGTGGCACTAGAAAATACTGTGTGCCTATTTAATTAAGATGCAAACACTCCTGTCACACCTCTGTTTTGCTGTGGGAGCATACTTTGGGAGAATGTAGAACAAGAAGATGCTCTGAGAAGTATGACAGTTACACTGCTTATTTCAAAGCTGTCTCTGTGCAAACCATTCTGAAATTTCTCAAAAATAATTGCTCAAATCAGGTTTTCAAAGGAATCCAGAAGAGTTGTCTCCCAGATCACCTTTGACTAATGTTCCGCAGCAAAACTATCTGCTGAATAACAGCAAGAGTTAAATAAGATAACCATGTCCTTGAGAAAGCAAGTGGAAGGATATTCTCTGCTTGAACTAATGTGTATCCAAGTGGGCTGACAGGGCTGCGATCATATGCTGACAAACGTCTGGCATCTGAAGCTGAATGAGGAGATTTCTCTTGCCAGAAAGGCGAGCATTCCATTCCATCTTCTCTTGGATGATGTTTCTAGGTATGAGATTAAATGGTACTGCTGTAGTGTTGAAATTGGTCTGAAATGCAAAGTAGTGATTGTAGGGTAAGCAACACATAACTAGAAAATTGTCCCCAGTTCTGCATTTGGACTAAGTGATGCCTACATCTAGGGAGCTCTTAGATCAAAGTCAGAGTCAGACATACAATGAAGCTATTTGAAAATTTCTACTATACAACAAGGTCACATTAGCATTTTCAGATGTCAGTGGCATGCTGGAAGCTGGCAATATGGCTGGTTATCCACCATGTTCTTCAGCTCCTCTTCCTCTGAGTTGCTGCTTCTCACATCAGTGAGAACTTAGGCAAAGAGTATTTAACTAGACTAAATGTCTCTGGTTTATTAATCGCTGTGTATGGAATAGATTCAGATCACTGAGTTTCAACTTTCCTATCTATTATCACTTTATTTTATTTACTATGAAATGGGCTAATTTTTCTTTTAGCCCTTTCATAAAAATGTGAAATAGTAAAGTGCCAAGGATCTGGTTTCTCTTCACCTACTGAATATGTAGTTGCAGAGAGGCCAGGACCAGGCTCTCCTCTGAGGACCATAGTGAAAGTAGAAGAGACAACAGGCACAGGCTGAAGCATGAGAAATTCCAACAGATATCCGGACTAAAACAAAGCCTGAAAGGAGCTGCTGAAAATGTGCATATGTATGCTTTTATCTGCCCCGCATTTCAAGGTGGCTTGCACACATGCTTCCAGTTAGGTGCTCAGGGGTTAACCATGCCTTAAACTGCATTCTTATAATATTATTTGTTGCCACTGACTCCAAAAGTAGTCACATGTTGAAAACGAGCATGTGGTGCTTAGAGTTTTGAAGTTTGAGCAGCAGGGCCTGTCCTTGAGGTCCTTCTCACGGCGGGTGCACTTCCCGGGCTGTGGCTGAGGAAGGATCCGGGATGCACCGCCTCCCTGCAGCAGCTCCACCGAGGGCACCTGCGGAAAGCGCAGGGCCCCACCTGGGGGCAGGAAAAGTAATGTCAGGCTAATTCCGTGCCCGGAGTCCCGACTACTTTAAAGGGAGCCCGGGGACACGCCCACGTTGCAGTAGATGTTGCACGGGCAACTTCTCCAAGAAGCGGCTGGGCCTGCAGAAGTTGCCTACGAGTCATTTTTTTCCCCAGCAGCAAATAAAGCAGCCTTCCCTAGGAGCAAGATTGGGGGTTGATGCCATTTCCGAATTTCGGGTTCCGACTGCAGCGTCCCGAGAACTCGTCTGCACCAGCAGCGTCCAGGTGCCCTAGTGTTCACGTCCTACATCCCTCTGGAAAGGGAACTTTCCCCTCTTGGACCTCTAAAGTGTGGCCAACACCAGCAGGTCCCAGTTGGTCCCCAGGACCCGCTCGGGAACCCGCTGGGGGAAGCAGCTTATTAAACCAGGCACGGCTGTACATTGTGTGTATGGGATCCATGGGGGATCCATGGGGGATCCGGGAGGGGAGGGCGGGCCTGCCACAGCCGGATACAGCCGGTTCCAACCGGATCCAGCCCGTTCCAGCCGGATCCCCTCCCGGGCGGGGCTGAGCACGGGATGTGTTTAACAGGGGCAAACACTGCAGGGAGAAACAGTGAAGAAAATGCCTTGTGAACATAGGAGAAGGAGGGGAGAAGGCAGAGTCGGGAACGCAGTGAGGAGGTTGAGTCTGGGAAGGAATGGGAGGAAAGTGTTCAAGTTTTTGTTTTTCTCACCGACCAACTGTATTCATTGGTAATAAAGAAATTTTCCCCAGATCGAGTCTATTTTGCCTATGGTGGCAAGTGGTAAGTGATGGTAAGCACAGGAATATCTGTCAAGTGCCTGCTAGAAGCAGTGTTAGGAATACTGCAGTCAGTCAGCCTGGCTCGTTTTCCCTGAATCTGGCATCTTGATTTTTTTTGTTTGTTTTGTCAATGTTGCTATAGTCAGGTGTGAAGTGCCACAAGAAACATGCAGGAGACTTCAAAAATTCCTATGAATAGCTGATGCTTCTTTTGCACATTCAGATGTGCTTAAACAAATAGTAGAGTTCCACTGGAATTAACTGCAATCTGTCAAAACATCAGCAAGCACAAGATCTCATACAGTCATCAGAAACCATAACTTGCAAAGCAAATGTCGTGTACTCACTAGTAAATCAGTGAGAATTTCCCAGTGTTTTCAATGGAAATGAACTTGTCATTCCATTGGCAGAGTGTTTTAAACCAAAAATGGTTGTATAGAATAACAACCCTTACCTCCACTAAGCAAAATTTACTTGGATATCAGAATGCTCAGTTTGATTTGTACATAAGTAGGTCTTAGCAGAGCAAGAGTTGAAGAAAACCCCTAACCCTTCTTGGAGAACACATCAAAACTGCCTAACACCTAAGTGTTAGTGACAAGTAAAAGTGAAACCAATCCTGAGGTTATGATGTGTTAACTGATTTTTAGCCAGGAACTACTGGGCTGTCAACATTGAGAGACATAGGAGAGAAAGCAACATCTGTATATTTTACTTGTTTAGTACTGTCTTGAAGGTTGGTAACAGAATTGAAGAGCTCATACGTGTTGTAAAAGCATTACTGAAGTCAGCTAAAACCCTAAATAATTACTACTAGAGTGCTTACCAGGACTCAAGGTTGCTCAGTAAAATAAGATACTCTGTGAAAGGCTTAGATTTAAGCTGATTTCATCCCAGTTTGCTCACAAAATGGAAGACACAATAATAGTCCATAAACCTGTTGCTTTTCACAGGTTAGAAAGTAAATTGACAAACCTGCATGGAAATATCAAAATAAGATTATCAGACGAAGTTAACCCACAGCACTGTGTCATACCATGCAGCCCTGCCACCACAGCATAAGCAAACGTGGCTTTAGATTTTGTATGGAGAAGTCCACATGATATATAAATGCTTTCAGGTGTTTTCATTTCAAAACAAAACAAGAAAATAAATAAAAAATAATGAAATAAAACTAAATTCTTAAAAGCAATTTACTGAAATATCAGGAAATGAACCATCACTTGGGCCAGACCTGGAGCCTTATCGGTATGTCTACATTAATGGTCTGGAACAGGAGGATGTTTTAAAAATTAATTTCTTAACTGAGCTTTAGCTCCCATCACAGAGTGATCTTGGAGTGCACAAACTGGATTCTTTCTGAATGAAATTAAACTGAAAATTGTGCTCCAAGAACGCACCAAATGCTGTTTAAGTGTCATTCAGTCCACACAACCACTCTTGAGCTATGCTGTAGTTAACCCTGTCCCAAACACATACAGTGTTCATGGCAAGGCTTCAGTGTCAACTGTCCTTCTGCTCACATTCATTGCTGCTGTACCCCTCTATTTACTAACAGGAATAATCATCAGCTGTTAGGCTTATCACCAACAAGTACTGGCAGAGGAACCTCCTACATCTGCTGCATCTTTGTTTGTGGAACTCTTGAACAGCATTATACCACAACTTTCCTCATTTTGTGGAGAAAAAGTTCACTCAGCAAAGGAATTATGATCAACAACTACAGCATTTTCCAAACTTTTCTATTAAGCTAATATGAGATCAAACCAAGGACTGAACTGTAAGTGCAGTTCACATATTACTGTAGGTCAGTACAAACTTTGTATACCTGGCAATGAGGGGAGAGTGTTTGTAACACTGAAAACTTCAGTCACACTGAAGCTGGGGAGTCTGGTGAGCTCTCAAGTGGGCAACTTGTTCATGAAATATCAGATGAGTGTACTTACTACATCCCAATGTCAAGCAACATCTTATTCCTCAACCCATAGCTAACACACGAATAAACCAGGGCCATTAAAGATGGAGCAAAGTCTTTTCTTGTAAGCTATGTCATTAATGTAGAACTATAAATAACAAGTATGAAACACTAAGGTAATATCCTGCAGAGGAGCTTTTCAAAGCCTAAGTGCCATTTGTTGAAGTGCTTAACACAATTTTAAATTCCTTTGTCTAGTTGTCTGTGGAAACCATATAGTTAAGAGAAAAAGCAACATTTTTGTGTTTGGTTGATACTAGATAGGAGCTATATCAGGTTTGTGTGATGGTTTACTACCTCTCCTTCACATCTCCATTCTCTTGTTTATAAACACAAACAAAATATGCCTTTCCATGAGGTATGTGGGTTAACAATGACCTTCCTCATACCAAATATAAAGAATTTATCCTCCAAGTAAAAATTATGTTGCAAGGCCCAACTTTCATTCATTAGACAATGTGACTACATAAAAAGTTTATTTGATTAATACAGGTCCTCTAGATACAGCAGTTAAACAAAAACATCATTTGGCAGTCATTTTATTTCCTAATTCAATAACAGAAGTGCAGCTTAGTTATAAAGGCATAGTGTTAACATTTAGACAAGTCACTGATGTCCAGAAGAAGTGGCAAGAGAACGACCTCACTCCTACTTCCTTTAAAAATTACTTGTTTAATTTTCAAACAGTGATATTAAAGAAGAATAAAGGCCTACATTGGATGCAATTCCCAGATAAAATTCTGACCTGCATCTAGAAAAAAGTCCTCAGAAATAGCATAACATACTGAAGCTATCAGTCAACAACTCAACATTTCTCTTTTCTGCTGTTCTATAAAGTCTCTAGGAAGGCAGTCTGCTTGCTGCCATTTCACTTGCTTAAAATTACCAGAAAAAAATCTCGAGATGAATGAAGGAGAAAATAGGCTAGTGTTGAAGTGTTGTAAAAAATACCTGCCTACTGTATTTTGTGTGAGAGCATGACCTCCTGCCCATTGAAACACCTCTTGAATACCCCTTTGCCTTCCTTTGTGGTGTAACTGGACATGGGCAATCTGGCAGTTCTCTTACAGCCTGCAGCCAGCCAAATTAATTTGCTTTTACATCATAATACATGCGGAGAACTCTCCTGACAGTCTCTACATATTTATCATCAGGAACAGGTTTCCTCTGGCTTCCTGGCTCAAGAAATTTCTTGATTGCAGGGATGCTGCTTATTCTTTCCTTAAATGCCTAAAAGACAAACAGTATTTTTAAATACCAAACATGGTATTTAAAGAACAGAAAGTAACACAAGAAAAAAACCTATTTTACTGATTTGTGTAACATTCTTTAACAAGCTGTATGTGGAGACAAGACAGGAAATATGATTTTAGCTGTAGGTGAATTTTACGCCCACTCACTTCAACCCTTTTATTTTCCACAGCAACAAATGAGCCTTCTGTCTTGTATTGATATGGGATGAAGTATTAACAGTTATCTGTGGTTTCTAATATGTACATTATTCAGATCAGTTCTTGTGATTCAGAAAATGTCTTCCCCTTAATGGTATCACAAAACTGGTAAGAGTCAAAAAAGTGAGGGTGTGTTTCTTTAGATATGTACAGCAGTTATTCTAGAAAATAAGTTTCTCTAGATGAAACATCTTACAAGGCTCTTTCCAAAGCAGGAAAATGAAAAAGTAAATGAAAAAGTAACAAATGTTTTGTGGAATAATTTACACATTAACAGACTTTGAATATTATTCATCACATTTACAGCCATATGAGAATCTTGTTAGTGCAAGGTACCTGTAACTGAGGAAAGCCTGAGAGCACATCTGACTTATTCTCTTCTACCATTAAAATGGCTTCAAGAAGATGAACATCTGCCCAGCTAAAATTGTTGCCAACAAGGAAGTCCTGCCCATGGTCTTTCAAAACCTAGAAATGTCATAGATGAAAACACTCAGGTGTGGATAGCCAGTTGAGGTTCATGTTTTCAAAATGCACAGGCACACCTTCTTTTACAATACTACTGTCTCCTTTTCACCCTTCTCTCCCATGCAGCTAACAGGGAACGGGGGATGTGCCATCAGTCACTGATCATTTTACAGAGAAATCTAGAATCCCAGGGTTCTTTCTTACTGATCTTTCTTACTATAGCTCTAGGTAACCCTGTGTACTAGACTATAGGGTCAGATACCTTCTTGGTGTTCACACCTTTCAAGTCGAATTTAGCTGGAATTTTTCTATATGTTTTTACAATTTCAGTGGGAAAATAGGGAGTATAAAAGAGAGGTGATCAGGCTAAAGCATTAGGGTTAAGATGCAACAAATGGACTACAGGGCAGAATGCACCCTGGCAACCACCAACAGGAGATCTCACAAAGTGAAAAACTGTCTTTAGTCTTTAGAAGTGAGAGGAGGGAGCTATTCCTGCTAGATCATCTTGTCCACGCATATTAATTTCCATTGAGAGTACCTCTTGGGTCCTGTCTCTCAAATTACCAGTTAGAAAAACACCAAGATTCCAGTATGGCTAGAAGTCAGCAGTTATAGCAATGTATTGTTGTTTTTAAAAAAACCCAATGAGATATATTCGAAATGTTAAACAAAGAAGACAATTAACACTGCTTTTGCAATACAAATTACTATGGTGGGTTGACCCTGGCTGGGCACCAGAAGCCCATCAAAGCTGCTCTATCACTCCCTTTCTCACCTGGACACGGGGAAGAAAATACATTGAAAGTCCTTTGGGTTGACCCAACCCACCCCAACATATCTGATACTCCTCTGACCCCACCTCCAGCCAACAGACAGTATAGATGTCCTGGTGTAAAGTCCTGCACTGACACTTCTGCTTCTGGTTGTGGTAAAATACCCAGTGTGCCCATTGTTATCCCTCCAGAATCAGGGAAAAAAATGATCCTCCTCCATACCTTTTCATACACAGGGAAGTACCTGCTTGTTGCCTTTTGAACTATAACAGCATGTTGTTTCTCTTTATCCTCTGCTGCTAAGAAAGGGAACATTATCATGAAGTCCATAAGGTCATCAGTTCCTCCAACATACATATCAATCCTAAAAACCAAAGCAAACAAAAACCTTAAATAGAAGGTTTCACAAGCAGAATTAC
Organism: Cinclus cinclus; assembly: GCF_963662255.1. Classification (NCBI taxonomy): domain Eukaryota; kingdom Metazoa; phylum Chordata; class Aves; order Passeriformes; family Cinclidae; genus Cinclus; species Cinclus cinclus. The sequence goes on from NC_085048.1 coordinate 23,220,374, forward strand.
CTTAGATTTGTTTGAGGATAGTAAACACTGAATTTCCCATCCCCCTGTCCTGGTGTCTTCCCCCACCCTGCTCCTTTTCAGGCTGCAGTGTGATCTGAAAAATGCTTTTTAAAGCAATCTCAAACACACCTCCTCATGGAAATAATTTCTGCAATTAAAAAACATGTCACACTGGCAGTCTTATTTGTATTTGCAGTGGTTTTGGCTCTTTACTTCCTTTGTTGTTCAACAATTAAACAGGATTGCACAGAAGTTAAGTGTGTAACTTTGGTGTTACAAATGACTTCACAATCACCAAAGAAACACTCAGCACCACAAGGAGTCATTACCAACTGACTTAATTGTCTGGATGTATCCCACCTTCAGAATTTCATCCAAAGTCCAAGTAGAGCTAAATAGATAAATAATGGAGTTGGAAGTCTAAGGCATACCAGGTTCTTCATCCAGCTAAATTATCACTACAGCACTTCTTTGGATTGTCCCTGTTCCAGAGCTATGAGAGCAGGTTTTGTACTGTAGATGGACATTTAAAATGCTACATACCGAGACAGCTCAATCATACTTTTTTTCCTTCACAGACACAACATCAAGATGTAATTTCACATGGATGTTATTTCACATTAAACCAATAGTTTTTCAACAGCTTTTAGCTGTTCTTTCCCCAGCTCCCAAAGATCTAAACCACACAATTTTTACAGTGCCATTTTTACAGGACATCATGCAACCACAGATAATGTCAATGACAGCTCTTATTTTGCAGCCAAAAGTTAGAAACTAACCACTTCTTTCCAGAGGTTTCTGGTTACAAAACTAGTTCAGCATCTACATGCCAGTTACATCTCGAATACCTGTCAGTCTGTATTAATCTTTCAGTAAGGCATAATAAATCCATGACTCAAATATTTTTTTGTGAAAATTAACTGAGTTAGAACAAATCAGTTGGGTTTCATCTAACTGTGGCCTCTCAAGGTCACTGCAAGATGTGTATCATTGAGCCCACAGGTGATTGTGTACAAGTGTGTGTCCAACTATGCCATTAATTCTACATGCATGTGAGCTAGTACTAAATTCAAGAAGAGTAATACTGTTACATACAAGGCTCTTTCCTTCAAGTCCTTCCCATAGAGGTTGTACTTTGCTGCAATATAGCTGAGGATGGCTCTGGTCTGCACCATCCTCATCCCATCGATCTCCACCATGGGCACCTGCTGAAACAGCAGAGATCCACCTAGAAGGAAAGACACACATTATTCGACCAGTCTAGTAACTCCACATCAGGTTTCTTGCTGTCTTCACAGGAACATTGCTTTTATGGTGAGCTTGCTGTGGGTAGTCATTGTATTGAACTGGAGTTCTTCCATGAACAGAATAAATTACAGTGGTGCAGATAAAGTAAACTGAAAAACAAACTTGTTGTGAGTTACCATCCTTCCTTAAAAAAATTCACTGAAGTTGCAGTCAGGACTGTGTACAGCAGCTTTTAAAATGAAATTGAAATGCAGTGGAGACAAACACTAAACATCTCAACTGAGTAAAGTGTCTAGTTCTAAACAATGTAAAACAAAATCTGCTTCATTATTCAAACACTCTTTGAAGGAAACATTAGATTCACAGATTTCTCTCTAATGACCAATCTTTAAGCTACATCAGGATGTAAAATGAAATTCTGGGATACATATTTTCTGGTTACTGAAGCCCATGGTAAAGTTTGTGGGACCAGGTGAGATTGTAGACAAATGGAGAACAGAAGAATTCAGAGGCTTGGCAAACCCTCCACAAAGATAGTCAGTTTGCAATTTCATCTGTCCACGTGTGGACAAAAACAGCCTCTGCAGCAGTTCACAGCTCTCAGCTTTACTTTTCTGTGTGGAAGACACAGAGTCTTCAAAGACTTCACACATCTTTTCCAAGTCTGCTTACACTTTTCTTGGGGTTTCACATGGACTTACCTTGCAGGAGCTTCTCATACTGGTCTCGGGTTTCCAAATACCCTTCTTCAAACTGACATAAGACAGTGAGGAAGAAGAGGAAGTAAAAATCTTTTTCACATTTCTAGAAGAGATAAACTTTTAAAGCACCATAAAAGGAAAAGAATATACATCACAGTTCATTCCATTTCACAGATGGCTATAAGGGAGAATACACCAAGGACAGAAGGGCTGGCAATATCTCCTGGGCTCTCACACTTGATAAGTGCTGCTAAGGGCAACCCTACCAGAAGAACAGGTAATAAAAACTTGCGTGAGGATGGTTTGTTTAGTATCAAACAGGCAGTGTAATGTGAAACAATCAACACTGCAGTCTAGGCTGTCCTTAAGAGGCTTTCTGGAATGTGCAGGAAATCTGCTGTGCGATATTTTGATTTGAGAGCTACACAGGAACAAATTATTTGGAAGTTAAAACAAAGCATTTACAAAATAAAGTACAAGTAGCAAGCCCTGCAGGAAGTTTAGTACAGATGCATGTTTCAGACACCTGAAGATTAATTATTCACAAGATGAGAAACAGAAAGATACAGAACTGCTGGTGATCAGATGGATGTAGTTGCATTCAATACGGTTGAGGATGGCCAGTCCAGTCAGTGTTATGGAGAAACTGAGTTCAAGATTAAGACAGCAAAGTTAGACATCTACACATATGTGTTTGCATGTACCATACATGTTGTGATCAGTGCAGAACCTGGAGACTAGAAAAGAGTTTATGTTCCCAATCCCTAAATGCCTTGCTCAGTCAGCCTCTCTCATAACATCCGTGCAGCTCATGTTAGTAATTAAGACCTGCTATACAAGGGAAACCCCAGAAGATTAGGCATATTAACATATTGCCAATGTTCAACCATAGCAAGTGTGATCACAATATAAAATTCAGAACCCAGGTTTCTGCTGATGAGAAGCTGAGAAAAGAATATTCCAAGGAAAATAAGTAGTAATTGGTATACTCATGGACAGCCTTTTTTTAAACTTTAAAAAATAAAAAGAGAGGGATTTAAAACATAGGAACAAATGATGGAAGGAAGCAGACAGTTCTGTCTTCTGCAAGGCCTTCAAAAAAAGACTGGTAAAAAAGACTTGTATTCCTTGACTCCATAAACAAATAACTGCATGTACTCTAACAGCTTATTGTGTAAAAGAGGACACTCAAAGCAAATACTAGTCCTTTGTGTCCTCAAACTGTACTACCAGCTTACCACCAAAATGGACAGCAAATGAATAAGTAAATTACATACAATCAGAAAAAAATTAAAGTGGTATGTTTCTTCTCTGTTTTATCAAAGTATTTTTCCTCCTGCACAGAGATTTCTAATTTCCCTACACATGTGGGTCAGTTTTGCTCGCTTCACCGTGCAAAGTTTCATCAAAATGATGCAAGACAACAAATTTTGTGTTACAGCTTATTATGGAGGATGCAGCCAGTGGAGTGAAAAATAAAACAAAAATCTCTTTGTGAGCATTCAACTGAAAACTGAAAGACTAGATAAAGTAAATTGCTGTTTACTGGGCACAGATAACACCTATGTGAGGAACACATCTATCATCTCAGCAGCTCTGGGTCAGTAATCAAGTGCTTAATTAATGATTACACATTCTTGTATTAAGCAAGTGTCACTGCTTACAGTGTCACTGCTCAGAAAACATGTAACTCGAAGCCATGCTTTTGTATGCCTGAAGTAAAAGTATTTAATTACACTGAATAGCCAACATTCATTTAGTGTTCATCTTGGGATGCCTTCTCTTTTTTGACTAATAACATGTGATCTGCCTCAAAGACAAGCTTACCAATGTGTAGCTAGAAGGTAAAAACTCTTAAAACAAACCTCGACCCCAGCTGCAGCCAACAACCAACGAATTGATTCCATCTTGCCTCTTCCATCAAAGTAGTAAAGTTTTGGTTTTGCAGACATGTCTTCAAACTTTCTGTTACCTAGAAGAGTTATAAGAGATAGTAAGTTAATAATTATACAAAAATCTGATGGGACCTGTAATGGTTCACAGGTTACTCACAAAACAAAAATTTAAGTTAATTTCTGACAAAATATTTTAGCAAAGTTTCAGTCTAAACTGATTCAGTTCTATTGCTGCACAGCCAAGTCAAACTATTTCATAGACTTTTCATCCCCCTGAAATTCAGGGAAAGTAAGCATCAAGTTGCTAAGTAGGAGATAACAGAAAAAAAAAATTAAAAACACCATGCAGAAAATCCTTAAAACTTTTAGAAAATACAAGTTTTAGCACTGCAGTTACTCACCACTGAAAGTCAAGCCTTGGTCAAAGAGAAGAGGCAGTAAACCGAGTTTCCAAAACCAGCAGACCTTGTATCAAGGAATGCCAAAAGTATCTAAACATTAATTCTACACATTTAGGTGAAGCATGGGAATGTACTTTTAAGCTTCTCACTTTTATTTTTTTTCTAGCTGTGGTGATCCAGCAATCAGTAGAAACTTTAAAAGTATCGCAATGTGATCCAGCATCAGTAGGAACTTTAGAAGAATGGTCTGTTTCTTCTGTAATAATCCAGATTAAAATACAGTGCTCCAGAGTGTTGCACTACTTATCCTTCTACAGGCCACATTTCTTTCTATTAATAACCCTGTTGCTATGCAAAACTTTGTAGACTTTTCAGATGATCAAATGCTGCTTTGCAAGTATCATTTTAGTTCTTTAATGACCTCATAAATGAGGCTATTAATTGTTATTTTTTGAATAGACTAGTGTTTAGGCCTCAGCAGGAACTGGATTCCACTGTAGAACCATAAGCCAAGAGAGCAATCAAATTTAGTCATACAGGCATTTCACATGCAGAACTCCCTAACAGCAAGTCCTTGCTGCAACTGAGAGCTGTTTTCCCTCTGTAAGGTGATTTACGGTCAATTCAATCCACAATTTGAGTTATTCTGGAAAAGAGGCTCTTGGCATGTGAACAATAACCTCCAGTTTCCAATGTTCCAAGAGCTCCTTCATAAGCAGAGGGAAAAAAGACCTTGAGCATGCACAAAGTGATGTGCTTGCTAGCCAACAGGCATGAAAAGAGAACACAAAACATGAGATGCATCGGGCCATGGGAATTCAAACAAGCCAGGCTATTCTGCCCCTGCCTGCTCAGGGGCCTCCGACTGCTCTTAGCAAAGTCACAGGGAACTAAAACACTGCCAAGTAGTATCTCTACCGCGGATAAATATAGCAGTGAATAGGAAACACACCAAAAGACTGAAGAAAAGTATCACTGTGAAATACACACAAAAAGAACAGAATGGAACAGGAGCTACTTGTAATATAGCTACATTCACAGAGAAAGAAGAGAAAAGCCAAACGTGATTTTTAACTTGTAGTTCAGAAAGCTAAGCAAACAGAAGAGTCACTTTTCCTCAGTGCCACTGCCTGCTCTTAGCAGGCCAGCAGGCAGGTCACAGGACATAAGCAAATCACTGATGCTCAACGCACCTCAATGCAGCAGAGGCAAAAGGAAGGTAAAGGCATGGTAGGTGCTTGCTTTGTAAATGCCGGGGGATCAACAAGCTTTGAAATGAGCTGTAGCATTCTAGACTCCTAGGACTGAGCCTGTTATGCCATACTGGAAGAAAGTCCAACCTGTGAACTAATATCTGATGGAAAGAGCACCCTGGTGATTGGCAAAGAGCTTCTCCTTTCTCTGCCCTTCATCAGAAAGAGGTTAAATGGCAATTTGAAGCCAGGAGCTGCAATTGCTGGTAGACTGCTGTCGATTCCTCTCAGCCTGACATCTCAACAGGAAACGGGACTTTGTGAAAAATTTGCTCCCTGGCTGTGATTTATGAAGCCATCTGGGCTAACAGGGGGAATGAGGGAACCTAAATATCAGTGCAAGAAGCAATCGCTCCCACGCGTCTTCCTAAGAGGGACCATCAGAACATCGGTGAAGAGGTCCGGGGGACCAGCTCTGCTTCGCACGTCCCGCAAATCCAGGACTCTGGGGCCCGATATTCCCTGCCTGCATTCAGCAGGAACCACTGGAACAGCGTTTCCACTCTGCAACACCAACCCCGGGGCACGTCCCGTGCTCGGCGTGTGCCGGGCAGCAGCCCCGGGGCCATCAGCTCCCTGCCCTCCCGGGGACAAGCTCCCGGCACACACGAGCGGCACGGGCTGTGACACGGGGAACCCGTGACCGAGCCACGGGCACTGCTCGGCGGGGGAAACGGGAAGAGAGAAATGCCAGGGGCCCACATTACTCACACACACGGAGGGTTAAGCGGTGATGCCGAGCGAGAGCACGACGAGCCAAGGCAGAGCAGCGCCGCCGGGCCCAGCGCAGGCCACGGGGCGGTGACGGGAGGAGCAACCGCCAATGGGAAGCCGCAAATCTGCGTATTTCGCAAAGCCTTCTGGAAAGCTGTCTCACCACGAAGAATTTCGCTAAAATTCTTAAACTGAGTTAAGAACCGGTTTCTCCCGGAGGGCTTGGTCGCTGCAGAGTGCTGATTTCATGCGCTGTGCCGCTGGTTCCCAGCAGAAACTGTCACCATGGCACAAGAGCGCTGGCAATACTGAGGTATAAATAGCTGCTTGCGAGAGTAAGTCGTCTGGATGTGAGGGCGATCTGGCTGCGACATCTGTCACCCCATTGATCGCCAGGGTTGATTCGGCTGATCTGGCTGGCTAGGCGGGTGTCCCCTTCCTCCCTCAACGCTCCATGTGCGTCCCTCCCGAAGCTGCGCGCTCGGTCGAAGAGGACGACCTCCCCGATAGAGACGGTACCGTTCATCGGTCAAGGGTATACGGTAGCTGCGCTCCCCTGCTAGAACCTCCAAACAAGCTCAAGGTCCATTTGTAGGAGAACGTAGGGTAGTCAAGCTTCCAAGACTGCAGACACATCCAAGTGAGGCGCTGCATGGGGCAGTTTGCCATTGTTTTGTGCCTCGCATGCACATTCGTTGTAGTGAGGGTGTGCGTATGGAAATCCTGTCTATTTATTTCACTTTATTGCTGCTCCAATTTCCCTGTCACCTACGAATCCGTGAGCTCCTCACATGACACCCCCCCCACCACGTAAAACTCGAATCCTTGTACATGTAAATGTATTTTTCACCTAGTTCTTCACATGTGCAAGTGGTTTTCAGCCCACTTAAACAGCTAACAAAAGTGCTGGGCTTGTAAGTTATAAACTGTCTTCAGCTTTCACTGCTTTGAAAGCCAAAAGAGAAGGCTAAAGAGGTAACACAAGACACTGAGAACAATATTGAATAGAACATTAACAGAACAGAGTAATTTCCCTTGGAAGGGACCCACAACAATCTACATCAGCTGCTTGTCCTCCTGAAGTGTTATGCATATTATAATTCAGTCTTGCAGGTAGTTTCAGACCTGACATGCAAGGCAGAGTAGGTGACCAGTTTTACAGGGAGCTCACAGTATATTGCAGGAATCACATGCTTGGACTCAAACCATGTGGCCAGTGAATGTCCAGTGCCAATCCAAGACAGCTTATTTAAAAAACCAAACCCCAATTAAAAATACCCAACCAAACAAAAGGCAAAAAGTGCTTTCATTAAAAACTGAATAAAAGAGCAAGTCAGTCAGTCAGTACTTCTTCAAGGATAACTTTATTCTGGGCAGGACATTTGACACAGAAGGAATGAAACAAGCATTTAGAATGTTTCTGAACAAAAATGCTGAATAAACAAGAACCATTATTTTTCCCCATCTCTGAAAACTCTACCCCCTTCCTCCACATTAAATTCTAAAATGTTCTTTCAGTTTGTTTTCCTCCTCATATCATGGAACATCTTGCTCATATCAACAGCCACATCAGGTACAGGAACACCAAGCAAGTGGGTTTTCTGGCTTTTATTTTTTTCCTTACTAACATCATGGCACACACCACTTTCTGGAAAATCTGGATTACAGGGGTGAATGAGTCTGCTGTCAGACTCTATTATTATTACATGTTATGCCTAAAGCCTGAGAAAATGTAAACAGTACAATTCTAGAAACATTTTCCACAAAGATGCTGCTAAATATTAAAGCACAAAGTAGTAGGTTACGTATCATAAATTCTCAGATATGCTGCTTGGCCAGATTTCAGTATATAAAGACCTCCATCTTTTCCACATCTGTATTGCACAGAGACAGCATGGTAAAATATATAAACTCAGCTCCGTCCTGCTCAAAAAGAACTTTTCCAGCTTCAGTGAGAATTTGCTTGAGTGAAGAACAAAGCCATTACATACAGCTAACTTTTTTCTCACTAAGTTAAAACTAGCTGTGATTCCGAATGTCAAGATTATTAGCTTTATTCCCCAAAATAAAAGGCTTTAACTTAGGAAAGAAGACATTAAAAAAAAAAAAAGAAAAGAAAATTAGTAGTACAACTTATTTTTCTAATCTTTTCACTGGACTAACTAAAGCCTGAATGCTATAGTCAAAAGAATCACTGACAGTCTGATAAAGGTTCAGAGATTACAGGCCAGGCTCAGATTCATCCTGTGTTACTTGAATCTCACAGAGTTGTCCCCATCCTTAGTGGAGAGACTCAGTTTTCTCCAGAATGTTATTATGTTCTCAAACGAGACAGATTTCTTTTGACATGATTCTCACTCACCAGGGGTGAGCCACCTCACAACAAAGGAGCTCACACTTAGGTATGATGAATCCAAGCCTCAGCTGCCTGCTCTCATGACTTGTCTCCTTCCAAACGTAGGAACAGAGTGTATAGACCAGACTACTTAACCAGCCTACTTATGTCTAGGGATACTGGGATAAGTTCAGGGTGTTCATTCTTGAGACAAATTACTTGGTGATAAAATAAATTAAATTATATGTAGACATAAATACAGGTATTTATTTCCACCAAGAGAAACAACTATCTTTCCAGTTCTAACACAAATATACATATTTCCCTTTCCACTTACCCACAGACACCCATCAGTGTGTGCTTTAGAAATCAAATGTCTGCTTTACTGCTAAGCACTGGCATCACTACTGTGGAAGCAGTTAGGTATGGAGTTAGTTCTTGCTATGCCCAGATAACAGAGCAGCAAGACACAGATGTCTTTGGCAAGTGCAAGTCTTACATGCACACTTTTGCTCCCTGTTTGCCTTTGAACTGTCTCACTATGGGCTGAGCCCATAAAAGCTAGCAGTGACCAGTGCTCCCTGTGGTCCCCTCTGTAGCACTGAGCCAGCAGCCTACCCTAGGGTACAGTTTCCTCAGAATCCCACACATTCGCCACAGGAAGCACCAAAAAGGTCAGAATCTGTTCTCAGTCTCAAGACCACAGCAGCTGTCCCTTGTGTGCTGGCAGATCCCATGGAGAGGATCTCGCTGACACACAAGCCATTCACTTCCTATGAAATGGCTGGAAACTGAGAACTGCACCTGCTCTGATCCCTTTAGGTTGGATTTAAGTCTCATAAATAAACAATTTTCCTGAGCTGATCACACAATGAGCTCAGAAAGATAAGCATTTCTGCACACTTCTGCAGGGAGATACGTTTTCTCAGCACACTTCAGCTTTGGCAGCACTGCTCCAGAACACAGCTATGGAAGGTGTTCTCCCACAGCACTGAACACCTGTATCTTTCTTCTTCAGAAGAAGGTGCAGGAACAGACAAATGCTGACTGTGATCTAAAAGAATCTTCTGCTGATGGTTGGACTCTGGCACTCCTTTCAGAGCAGAACTAAACCAGATTATGAGGCTACTTCCTTTTTTTCTCTAACTTGATATAACCCATACTATCATAAACTGATACAGTTCTTTGAAGATCAGTTTAACTCAATTTCAGTGAAATCAACTACAGTTTTACAACATTTCCTTAAAAGACCACATAAAATCCCATTTTTTCCTCTAGAGCCTCTGGGCCTAATTTATGGAAGCTGACATATTCTTCACATTGTAAATGAAGATGTACTGAGTGAAGAAGAACTGAGTATAAACATAAGTAATATTAGACTGGCCCATTTCCTCTGGTTTGTTTTGGTTTTCTGGATTTTTTTTTCCATTAAGTGATTTAAAAGAGCAGCAATCTAAAACAGTTGTGAAAAGTAAGTCAGCTGCATAGATCTTGTTTCCTTAAACTATGCTGCTGGCATACCATTCATATTTTGTTACTCTGAAACCAGTTTTATTAGTTTTATTAATTTATTGTTAATATGGTTTTTTATATGTCTTCAGCTCTTACATTCGCAACAGAAGAAAAAGAAGAAACAGAATTTGTTTTTTCTCCTTAGAAATCACTAGACCATTTACACGAATTTAACAGAGGTAGGTCCACATTCTATTTCATAGTGAACAATGCTGAAGAAAAACTTTTAAGCAGGAAAAAAAGGAACACTGTGTGAAAAAATAGATCTACAGAACAGTATTTACCCTTCACCAAACAGGAGTCCTCAGATCTGACAAATTTGAATAGCAGTCCAACAAAAAACCTTTTAAAGGCAAAAATAAATTAAAAAACAAAAGGTGCCTCCCACTATCTTTCAGCAGTCTCTCAGTGACTGCGAAGGAGAGTTTAGACTGTTAAGTCACTCACTCCTCTGATGTCAGTACAAAACAATGAGCATAGGACAACGGAAGTGTGGCACTGAGACATGGCATCACTTGAAATTACACAGCCTCAATTAGCACATAAACTTCAGAAAACGTCTAATGAATGCCCCTTCCTCAGTACTTCTCCTTCACTACAATATTGCACCATGGTTTTTTTTTCCTTCTATAAAAAAGTTGAATCTAATAAAAAAGATAAATTTTTTAGAAGTTCATTATAAAAATTTGCTGTATAAAAATGCCAAATTCTCTAAGCCTTATTTACAAAATGTATCACTTTTGTGAAAATAATTGGACCCAAGTATGTAACAAAACATTTTTATACAAAAAGGTAGAAGACTGCATTCAGATTAATGCAAATAAGTAAAAAAAAAAAACCCTTCAAAATGTCTCATCCATGGAAGATGTGCTCCTTTTAAATGTACAGGCATAAAAACCAGGGTGAAATGGTCTCACGTCAGGCACCATTTCCTGGGAAGCACACAGTGGCCAGAGGGTACTTCCCAGGTCACCGGTGAGCGCCGTACTTCGCAGACCAGTCAACGCGCCCGTGGATCGGCTCCGCTGCCGCTGCCGGCGGGAGAGGCATTAACCTCGGCGAGCTTTTGGCAGGCGAACTGAACGATGGCCATCCAAGAAGGGGTCTGACTGATGTCACAGATGCAAAATCTGAAGGAAAAAAAAATCTGTGATATAAAGGTTCAGTGAGAGCTGTCCATACTGAACAACAACTGGGTGCAGGTCCAGATCATTACTTCACCAGGAAATAAGCCTCCTTTTTTAACAAAGTTTGCTGATGTGAAACAACAGTGGATGCAATCCCTAAAACCTTAGCAGACAAAGAGTATTTACATCACTGATTTGACAAGTGTGAATTCTGTGCCAGCTCTCACAGCAACCTCTAGGTCCCACTGAAATAAGCTGTAGATAAACCCAGATATTTAATTAACAAAAGTAAATGCAAACCAAATCTTTCTTCATATGAAGTTCTGCAAGGTTACAAACAATACTTCCAGTCATATACTGCCAAATAAAATAAAGCAAAGATAAACAGCTCAGTGCTGCATACATACAGCATTACTGGAGTACTGACCAAGGGACCCAGAGAACTTTAGTACAGGACTTACCAGAAGATGGATCCATAACTGGTGCTAACTGAACCCTCTGCCCAGCAGAACCTACTTCCTTCTTCAGAAATGAAGGGGCGTAAGCACTCGTTAGACCACTTGATCCTATGGGCCCTGAAAAAAATGGCAAGGTACACTTGAACACAATGGATCTCCCATAGTGTCAACAGGTGACAAAGGTGTGCTCTGATCATGTTCAAGACCAAGACTGATCATGGGCTGAACAAAATAAGAACTTAATTAAAGGCACTTGAAATCCACAGCTCCTATATATACACCTGCATTCAGGAGACTGTCAGTATCACACTGCATTGAAGATGAATACAAAACGGGTACAAATTGTACCCTGGCAGGGAGAATGACAATCCTCCCTGACATCTCAGCTTTTTCAAGGTTTCTCAAAGTTTCCAGAACTTAGCATTTCAGTTGGAATTATCTTGCTTGACTTTCTGCAACTATGTGCCAAGAATATATTGACTCTTGGTTTCTATGTACTGAGTCTGGGGCTTTGGTGCTACACAAAGCTCTTAGTGAAGCCTGTGAGGGTACAACTTAAAAATGTGGGACAGATTCACATTTTAAATTTCGAAAGCCAGCTACAAAACTTGTCCCTAAGATAAGCAGGAAAAGATTTAACTGATCTGTAGGAAAAGCCACAGAAATGGAACAAAACGGTCTAGAGTTATTGCATGGAGGGACACTAAACAATATGTCATGCACAGAGCAGAGCCAACACACATGTGCCTACGCTATACTAGAGTAGTGGCAAAGCCTAATGTGGGAAACAATGGTAATAAAATAAAAAGGAGAAAAATCTAATGATTTATGCTACAAAAGAAGCAAAAACTTCTAGAAGAGCCAGGAAGGAGATGTACTACATATATAAAGGTTCTCATGTAGTTTAGCTATTTACAGTGTCCTCCCATATTGAAAGAACAACTTCCTGATTAAATCACATCCAAAACTTTCAAGCTGTTGTTTTGCGTTTTTTTTTAACCTGAGTTTCTAGAGGCCCAAAATGTTTCTTTGGGCCAAGACTCAACACAAACTTTGGCAATAAAACACTTTAAAATACCATATGCAAAAGCAGCATGGCACCGCAGAACTCTATCACATGAAAACCTGAAGCAAGGGTTTAGAAAGAAAATACATAGATACAATCTAAAAACATGTTATATCTGACAAAAACTAAAAGTCTACAAATTAATTCAACTCAAACAATAGTAATTAAATACCTGAAATACCAAATGGCAAAAAAAAAAAACCTGAAGAGGAAAAATGGAAGAGATTTTTGTTTTTGTATGAACTTTTAAAACTATAATTACTACATTATTTTAAACAACATCAATTGGAAGACATAATGATAGATTTTCTTTTCTTAATTCTTCAAACAAGAGTGGTGTGTATGGTTAGTTCAATTTATATCAGCTTCCTCCTGTAATGACAACCATTTATGCACCAGGTGGACTAAAATAATTTGGAAACCAGAAAACATGACTCAAAGAAACTGAACAGGGAAACTGAAAACAGGATGAATTATTTCAGGTTGAACAGACCTAAGCTGTCCAGCCTTCTATGCATGGAGTAATTCAGACTTGTGAGGATTCATTAGGAGAACTTGCTATATTTCAGTTTAAGGCAGTCTCCCAAAGAAGAGTGCTCATAACTGATTTTAACACATAGACAAGACAGAGTTAGCAAGTATCTCTGGATTGGGAATGGATGACTCCAAAATACACTGGTGGGGAATTGCACAGACATGACTTCTTATCATTTCTCAGAGTCTTAGGCACACCTTCTTACCTGAATTCATCCTGTTGCTAGTACTTCCTCCAAAACCGAAAGTTTTCCCAGACAAACCAGAACTGGGCCAGTGATTAGATAGAACAGACTCTTTGTTTGAAGTGGAGACTATGCTATTCCTGGTGCTTATTCCTATATTGCAAAAATTCAAAGATTACTTCACTAAAATCCATTTTGCCACACAGGCCTTTATTCATTCCACCTGAAGCACAATCTTTGAGCAGATGTCTGGTTCAACTTAACCAAAACTTCTCCCTCTCAGTAACTTTGAGTTGCTCTCCAACCCCTCATGATACAGAAATGCTGTAACTATAGCCACAGGCCCTAATCCTGCAAACCTCACAATGTAAGTAGTTCCACTAGCATCAATGGCTGCTTGTATCACAGGACATGATCCTTACATCAAGGCCACAAATTATTCTCACGTCACAGAAAGTGAACCTTGCTATGTACATAAAATCTGTGCTTCCTATAAAAGCCTAACAGCAACAAGATAACCTGAGAGGCAATAATGGCAATTCCATTTCTCATAGTACTGTACTCTTCTTCTGTACCTCAGATTATGCAAACAGTTTGCACTACAGTTTGGATGACACCTATTATTTGTATTTAACATAGATCTCATTTTTAAGCAGGGTACCTAACAATCAAGGATGCACTCACAATTTATGATATGGCTAAAGTAGTCTTGGCATCAATGTGTTTTACAATCTCCTCTAGTAAAACAAGTTTTAGCTACCAAAACTTTATCTGAGACAATCTGAAAGTCAATTAATTGTTTCAGGAAAAAAGACTGAGTATGCTGTCAAAATACCTTCTAGTTTCCTAAATAAATTTTGAAGTGGTATTGTTTGTAAGCAGCACTTCTCAGTTGCTAGACTACTAGAATGTAGTTTGTGTCATGGCCATCTACATTAGGAAAGCTCTTTCTGTCCTCATGTTCTTTGAGCAGTAGCCCCCCTCCACAAGTTAAAAGGATAAGAGGTAATGTATCAGTGACTATTTCCTACTCCTGTTGGAACTGCAGAAAGAAGAGTAAAGCATTTTTTACTAACCAGGTCGATACCTAGAATGGTTTAGGTAGTGTTGCTTTGCTGCAGAAACTCGCAGTGTGGGAGTGTCCTGCCGCAAAAAGGTCGCATGGGAAGTTCGTGCACTGCTGCCAGAGCCTACAGCATCCAAAGGCTTCAGGTCCAAAATGCTTTCAAATCTGTAATTCAAAAATTGGTACATACAGTTCAATTCTTACAGCATATGTTTATTCACATTATTATTCAACTCCACCCCATCTCCAGGAATCATTTCCTTGTAATGTATTTGCTACATCATAAAACACAGACAACAGGGAATATTATCAACCCAAAGTCATACTAATGCCCCTGAAAATCAGATTTGTGCTTCTAGTTCCCTTATACACTGCTTTTAAAGTTTTTATAAATCACTCGGTAAGTTTTTCTCCTCTGTACACCATCCATGGAAACTGCAGCTTAGACTGACTTGTCCAAAACAGTTTATATGTGTGGAATATGTCAAAATGACCCACATGCAAAATTGAAAGCATATAGTCAAAAATCAACTTGGAGAAACTTAAGCCAGTTATTATTTTCAGTGGAAAAAAAAAAAACCAAACACAAAATTGTATAGATATACATTTCTAGATACGAAGAAAGTGTGAAGAGCAACATTACTAAGAAAGAGGAAAAGGCCAAAGAAATAAACCAAATAGCAAATACACATAAAAAACACCCTTACCTACAAAGAGTTTCATCATTCTGCTTCTTCTTGTTTTTCAAGTCCATTCTCATAATGGAAGAGCTGAAATCAAGATCTTCCAAGTCATCCCAGTCTTCAGAACTCTTAACTGTCCTGGGAAGATGTCCCCATCTTCGCCTAGGTTTTGGTTTAAGCTCACTGTTTATATTCTCAGACCCAGCAGATGTTTCCTGTTATAAAGATTGAAAAGAAACAAACCCACATGCTTAGACTGCCAATTAGGTGACAGGACCAAAGAGGACTTTTTTCCCCTCTGTCTCCAAGAGTCATAGCTGTAGTTGACCTGTAACAACACTATCTTCAACTTCCATTAAACATGCTAAGAACACAAGCTGAAGCCTGCTGATATATTATGTATCTTCTGCATTTTGTCTTGTAATAAAGCGTCTTCTTGGGTCTCAATTCCAATTCTATTCATGTTTCAGTATGCACCGCCCAAACTATTACCTTATACTCAATTTCTACTCAACCCATTTTTTCGACCCATGTTGGAAATATAAAACTGCATGAACACTTATGTTTCCACAAGCCTGTGTCTACACAGTTGATCTTTTTTTTTCTACTGCAAGACAGCACAGGTATAAATTTGTGTCCCTTCAGTCATCCAGGCTCAGCAGTACATTTTGACTTTGTGTGACGCTGTACAGTACAGACCCTGCTTATGACTGACCCTGTAGCAGCAGCATTCCCACTGTCTGCTCTCATCACCTACTTTATAAATCCAGCCTCCTCATTAGTAGACAGAAAGGGTACATTCTCATGCTGCAAGAAGGATCTGTTGGTTTCCATGTCCAGTATGGAAGACCAAAGAAAGTATTATTCCCAGTCAATAAACTGGATGCCTTAAATGGACGAGGGCAATAGTCTCCCTCATTTCAGTACTATTTTGCTTAATAGTTTTCTCTCTGGCATCAATCCCATTAATATTTTGAACACTGTACATCCTTTTTACTCATATGAAATCACTGTCATCTTTTAAGTGGTGCTTTACAACAAAGGGAAGCAAAAAGTGATTCTAAAACAAGAAATTGACTTGCTTGTTTTATAGCAAATGGACTTAGACTTCAACAGAGGAGCTTCCAGTTTCTAGAAGAAAGTTGGAATTTTGGAACCATTTCTTAGTTCAATTCACTGTCCTTTTAGTGAAGTACAAGAACTTTGAAAGAGAACAAGAAAAAGAAAAGGCAGTATATAAACAAGCTATTTTATGCTAGATGGATGTTTACCTGCTGAGGAACCTTATTGTGAAGTGCAGGCAGAAGAACCTGGTTAGACTTGTCCTCCTGTAAGTAGTTACTGTGCTCAGTCCCAGAGTTGTCTGTCTTGCATGCGTACACCACACGCTGAGAAGACTGGCTTTGTTGAAAAGGCCTTGATGAAATTCGGGCATGAGGTTTCGGGGGCGGCTGTGCTGGAGGGACAGGCTTAATATGCAGAGACAATTTATTATGCAGCTCCTTTTGTTTTCCCAGCTCCTGAATGCCCAGGGCATGCCCAACCTGGAAGTATGAGTATCGAAGTGCCTAAAGAGTAATAAAGATGTTAGGCTTAGAAAATTAAAGTTTATCATTTACCCCAGCCCTATGTATCAGTACAAAATTAATTTCCTTTTTCTCTGGGGTAGGAAGCAGCAGAAGACCCATCTCTCAACACTAGAATCTAGTGACCACAATCCACTTCAAAAAAATAGTGGAGAAGTTTCAAAACATACTGGATTACCAAATGCTCTGTGGGCTAGTACAGAAGGAAAGGTTCTGCAGAATTAAGATACTTAACCAGGTATATGACATCTAAAGAGAGGTTTAATTGCATGCTGTCACTTTGTATGTGCATGTGCAAACACATCCCCCTCATCATTACAGCTTCAGCAAGCAAAACTCAGTGACCTCAAGAGACATCCCATCTCTTCCATTCTCCATTTCCAAGACTGAATTATTAAGTAAATTAATGGAAATTAGCCTCTACCTTTTCTGACAAGTTAGTAAAAGTACTTTTATCCTGCCTTATAAGTAATTAGGAAGTTGTCAGTAAAGGCAATTAATCCATCTTATTGTTTCAGGCACACTTACTTTCCCTTCCCCAAGACTTCTTACTGCAAAAAGCTTCTATAAGCTCAGATTCCTCACTCTAGTTGTACTTGTTGGGGGTTGGTTTTCTTCCTTTCCTCTCTGTGGAATATTTTCATACTGACATGCTAAGAGGTATTGATGGCTAAGCCCTAGCACTGATGACTAGTGGCAGGGGCAGGGGGGACGCCGTTCTTTTTTTCAGGAGCTGACTTTTCTGCTGTTGGACCCTGCACTGCTGTCTTCTCACTTCAGCCAAGCATCCTGATGGAGCATCGGGACCAACACTGTGAACAAAAGTCCCTCCTCCATCCCTTTCCCACCTGGGACACCGCTGCCATCACCCCCAGCCCTCCTGCAGCTCCCAGCGGGACCTGCCCCTGCCCAGCAGTGGCACCTGCAGCATAAGGAAGGGTGAAGGGAAGGGGGAAAGGGGAAGGGGGAAGGGAAGGGGGAAGGCTGCCTGTGGCCGAGAAGAACTGGGACTGGGTTACTGCTCTGTTTGGTATTAATTTCACAGTTGTTGTTTCGTTTGTCTTGTTAGATACACTAGTGAAGAATTGTTATTCCTACCCCCATATCTTTGCCTGAGAGCCCTTTAATTTCAAAATTATACTAATTCAGAGGGAGGGGTTTATTAGCTCCATTTTGAGGAAAAGCCCTGCTCTTCCCTAGCACACACCTGACTTTTTAAACCAAGACAGTACTTTACTGTAAAAAATTTGTTAATGCTCTTAACACTGTTACAGTCAGTGGTTTTTTGTTCTTCATTACCTTTGACAGTTGTTAATCTATTTCACTTTTTAACTGCTTTAATTAAATTTCAAGCTTTTTACTGCAATTTGTACTGAAGGTCTAATAAAAATCACAAAGGTTCAGCTATGACCCTTGAAGACAAGTGTCAGATTTGAACCCAGAATCACATCTGTTTTCCAAAAGCTGCACTGCTCATTGTATTAGCTGAGTACTAGCCGAAACCAGCAGCTACCACCACTGTATGTGCAATATTGATGACTTGGGCAATGCTTATGTACAGGATGTTGGAATGTATCTGCAGTGCGCTTGAGCTGAGGCTGCCCTGCAAAAGCAAGCCTTACCCAGGCAACACTGGGCTGGAGGAACAGAGAGCGAGGTGAACTGACAGCTGGCTGAAAGGCCAGGCCCAAAGGGTGGCAATCAATGGAACAAAGTCTTGGTTGAAGGTCAGGACTATCTGTGTTCCCCAGAGGTCAATACTGGGGCAAATACTGTTGCAACACCCCCATTAATGATGTCCCTGCTGGAGCAGAGGGCACCCTCAGCAAGTCTGCTGATGTGACAAGTGGAAGGAGGGGCTGACACACTGGTTGGTTGTGCTGCCACCCTGTGAGAGTTTGGCAGGCTGGTGAAATGGGCCTCATCATGGAACCTCATCAAGTTAACAAATATAAATACCAGGAATAACCACATGCACCAGTACATGCTGGGGTCAACTACCTGGAAAGCAGCTTTGCAGGAAAGGACCTGGTAGACACCAAGTTGAACATGGAAGGGCTACCAAATACACCCTTGCTGAAAATAAGACTAACTCCTGGGCTGCCTGAACAGGAGTGTTGCCAGCAGATCAAGAGTGGTGATCATTCCCCTCTGTTCAGCACAGATAAGGCAGTGCCTGGACTGCTGCATCCAATTTTGACCTCCCCAGCAAAAGAGAGATGGACATAGTGGAGAGAGTCCAGCAAACGGCCACAAAGGTGATTAAGGGATTGGAGCATCTCACATATGAGCAAAAACAGAAAGCTGGGACTGTTCAGCCTAGAAAAGAGAAGGTTCTTGAAGATCTTATCAAAGTGTACCAAAAAAAACAAAGGGAAAGTGTAAAGAAGACTGATTCTCTTCAGTTACAATGGGCACAAACTGAAACACAGGAAGCTCCTTGTGAAAATCAAGAAACACTTTTTTACTCTGAGAGTAACACAGCACTGACACAGATTACCTAGGGCAAGGTGACTGAACCAGATTCCAGTTATTCTGTGACACACCACAATGAAACAACAGCATCACAGCCTTCAGCCATACATCCCACCTTCACTCTGCCGCTATTCACAGTGACTGGATTATGCTTAATTCAAGTGTATTGTGTATTTACACGCTGCAGTCACATCTTTAAACATTGAGCACATAACCCAAGAAGTTGATGTTTCATGCAAAAGACTGATTACTCTCTCTTTATTACCCTCCTTTGTCTTGCTAATTTTTCTTGGATTCTCCTCTTCTCCCTTCTAAGAACTGCACCTCTGAGCAACTGCTAAATGACTGTTCCTTGCAGTAAAAGAAAAAAAATCGCAAACATAGAAAAAGAAACAAAATCAAACCTGACTAGCTGTTGGTCGCTTTTTGGGGTCCCACTGCAGCATGTCTCTCATGAGCTGCACGGCTTCACTGCTAGCATTAGGTATGAGAGTTTTCAGGTTGTTAGGTACACATTGAGGCCAGCGAAAATTCATGGAAGCTGAAAGTTGGTAGCCTTCAGGCCAGTCGTTCTGGAAGAATAAGATTTCCAAATACAAAAAAAGTTCAGGTGTAAATATCAGTTCCTAAGCACACTAGCACATACTCTATCAGTAAAAACCATATACTGTGTCCAGCTTTCTCTGGTCTTATACTGAGAATTTCACTAAAAATCTTCACCTCAAATCTCTGGTGAGAGGTGAATTTCGCTGTACATGTGACAGAGTCATATGCACAAAAGGAATCACGAAATAGGAATCTTGCCATGATTCCCACTTTTAGCCTCTTAAACCATAGGTTTATATGCAAAGTAAAAGAGAAAATTAAATTCTCACCTAATGAAATCACAGTCTAAGGACTAGGTTTGCTGTGCAGGGGTCACTTTCTCCTCTGTGTCAGATTTTACAGCATAATTACTGCACAGAGATGCTTACTGAACAGAAAATAAGTTTTAATTTAGTTTATTGTATCTGAAATCATTATCGTAAATTAACAGTAAGCAGAAGATTTATTATTTTTATGCTTACTGCTACTGTACCACTGTGTATTGCAGAACAACTCCAGGATTATTGCAGTCAGTTACCTTTTTTGGCGTCCCTAAGACTTGGCAAATTTTGAATATAGTATCAATTTCACTGGCACCTGGGAAGAGAGGCCTCAGCGTGTAAACTTCTGCCATTATGCAACCAACAGCCCAAATATCTATTGGAGAACTATAGCAGGTGGATCTCAGAAGTACTTCAGGAGCCCTGTACCTGTAGAGGAAAGGAAGAGTAGGAAATCCCAACAATCTACAGAATTCAAACATACATTAAATTGCACACCTCTTCATTCTTTTCTATTAAGAGCAAATATTCTTTAAAAACCTCCTTTCCTCTCCTGTATGCAGACTTTTTCTTTTTCTGATTAAAACTACATAAGCTTCTGTAAACTCTCTTACACCTTCCTGACACAATCCTAGCATGTTCCCACCTGCCTGACCACACCCCTGCTCTGCTCCTGTGCTCTGCCATCTGTAAACTGTCTTGCACTAACTGAAGCTTTTCAAATTACACCAAACTTAAATAAAAGTTTCATAGCCAGGAGAAATCAAAAGTAGTATAAGAATCAGCACAAATTTAGTACTGTACTACCTTCAAGTGTTGACTGCAAGTTCCTATAATGTAGGTGAGTACTAGCACTTACCATCTTGTGGATACATAATCAGTGTAAGGAGGTCGAGATCGGATTTCTCGGGCTAAGCCAAAATCTGCAATTTTCACAAGTTCTGGTCCCATGCAAAGCAGATTTTCAGGTTTCAAGTCCCTGTGAAAGAATCCTGAAATTCAAATGAAATATTGATGTGGATTGCAATTTCACTCACAGCTATATTCTTTACTTTCCAAATGGATTGTTTTACTTTAGTTCTTAGCATTGAAGCTGGAATAGCACAACACAGACATCAAAGTCTTATGTGATCAGCAGAGCTGATCAGTACTGTGTTTACTGTGTTGTTCAGTTAGATTGTGAAGAACAGTATACAGAAGTTGGCTATCTTGTAGCAATTAGAGCATTTATTCAGACAGCTCTCTTTCAAGTGACTTCTGTAACATAGAAAAAAAACTTTCACCATTTTGATTCTAGTTTCATTCTAATTGGAAACTGTCCAAAAAAGTTATCAATCAGTTACATAAAATAGTAAACAGAATATAAATTAAAATGGGGGGTTTTTCTGCACTTTGAACTTCTTTTTAAATCTAAGAACATAATCTGCAAGCACTCAACACCATGTAAGATGATCTCAGTGTACTTTTTTAGTGCTCCCTACATCCAGCAAAACTGATCATGAATTAATGTTTGGCAAGAGCACTTTTAATACAAATGGGAGGAGAGGGCTGGTGTATTACTGACTACTGTCTCTGAACTTTGCTTCCACCATTAGCCCAGAAATCTTGTCCTTATTCTTCTTTCTTGCAAGTGTCTGAACCATTGTTCCTAGATACAGCTCCCTCTGTAGTATCTAACTGAAGCTCTCTGAGCTCCTTTTCAGATGCCACTATGCCTACTTTTTCCATGGCTTTGAATATGTTCCCACAGAAAATGGACTGAACATAGCCATAGGATGTGTCTACATTGTCCAGTATAACTAGATTAGCTTTTCTTTGTTAGATTAATGTATAACAGCAATGAAAACATAGTGCTGTAGGTATCTGCTAACCAGGAGACTGCATCCTTCCTAGGTATGTTGATACTCTGGTGCCAGCTTGAACTACTGCTTCTTTGTGAAAAGTACCAGGCAAAGCAATCAAAGCTGTTCTTAGCATTTATATAACCACTTCTGTATTTTGCTGCAGAGACATGAACCAACAGAATGCTTGTGAGGCAATTTATTTCATGACAAACTTGTAAAAAGAGCAATCCATTGTGTACTCGAATATAAAAAATGCTTAAGAGTTTGGATGGACTAAGAAGGTAAGAATTTTACTTGACAAGCATTTCTACACACAGGAGCAGAACAGAGAAATACAGAGAGGGAAAAAATGCTAATGTGATTTTTTTTTCCAAAACTGTTGCGGAGAGAATCTTGGGACACTCATTTTTACACTGTGAGCCACAATATCATCACAACCACCCTACTGGGCTTGCCAAACATTTCCAGATGCTCTCAACTACAGATTTGCAACATCTTGGCAGAAATACAAGTCTAATGTGGTAGCAGGTTAGTGAAAAGGACAGTTCTGACATAGAACTGCTCAGTCTTCACAGCTATAATAAGTTAAATAGCAATAAAAGCTGTTCTGAAAGGCTATAATCCATTTGAAATTTATTGAAAAAATCCGGTTTAGATTTTTGAAAATCAATTATATTTTTGTTTTTACATATTATGTATGTCACCAAAACAGATGGGAATTTAAAGTTAGGTTTCAGATGAGTATCCAAGCCCCATCAGAAGAGTGAATCAAGCCATTAGCTGGAAAATATTTTGCAAAACACAGTTAAATGTGCTCTTTAAGGGAACTGCACTGCTGGTCTTTATAAGCTTCCAGGACTTTGGCCACCAATGTCAGTTCAGAAGAGGGTTATCTCTTCTGATAACCCAGAGAGCTGCCCAGCAACAGGCCCCACAGTGTATCTAGCAGAATTGCACAGGTCAGCAAAAAACTGGGAGGAAGCTTTTGTTAAAATAACGTGTTTGTTTTCAGATCTTTTTATTAGTTAAGGAGGTCTTGTTACTACTGGCTGGTGCATCAGCTTTAGCTTTTATCATTGTTGTAAATATTAGCTGGAAGCCCATACAACAAAAGCCTGTCACTCACACTTCATTACTTTAAATGTATCTTACAGACAAGGTGCATTTTATTCAGATATCTGTGTGTACCTTGAGAAAAAGAGTAATTTCTTTTTTATTCTCAGTCTCAGGGGACCTTTAAATCTATCAAGAAATGTGTTCATTAACACCCAAAGAATCTGAGAGCAGCCACCTGCCAGACTGAGAAAGTGGAAATCTACAGAAAAAGAACTGAGCAAACCTCCAGAATGAAGTATTAGGCAACTATAAAATACAGGTGTTTTCAGCAGTCTGAATCTCTCATACAGAGACATTCTTTTGATTATTCCTTCTACTAAAGTTATTAATGTAATTGATTATTAAACAAAAAACTTACACAAACAGTATCCATCTCTAATTCAGAATGTTTATAGCTAAAATATAACCTACCATGCTTATGAATAAATGCAAGCCCTTGCAGGATCTGATACATAATATTCCTAACTGTAGACTCAGGGAACAGTTTGTTTCTGTGGAATAAAAGGGAAGAAATAAATATTAATGATTAAATTCATACATTAGCATATGCTATCTAACGAACCAAAGATAAAAGGCAGTAGCAATGACAAATAAAACTGTTAGTCAGCTTTTCATATCTGACTTTTCATTTTTCTACTTTCTTTTCTAGCTACAGAAGAAATTCTTATTTCCCCTACAGTCCCTTGGCACAAAACTGGCCATTTAACTAAGAATTAAGGAAATAAATCACTTTCTTAAAGGTTTGACTTCCTCAATGTTTATCAAGTCCACAGCCTAGCTAAACTGTAGAGAATATGATGCAAAGCATACTTTTAGAGACATCTGGACTTCTAGTTTTCATAAGGTAGGATATCAAGCATCTCTGTGAAATTCCCAAAGATAATTGGTTTCTGTTATAGACTTGAACCATTTTTTCAAAGTTCATTATTTCACATAATATATATCCATATATACATAATTATGTATCCTTACAGATGTGCCAAATTAAATTAGTTTTCTATACCTGTGCGTACATAGTAAGCATTTTTATGCTTAAAAAGGCATTTTATGTAGCAATCACATAGATATATTGTAACAACCTTACTTTGTTAAATCAAGGAAGATTATTGTCATCTGCCAGGATGATACTGTGGTTCATAGAAAGAAATAATTCAAAGCTGGAAATTTTGTCCTCAGTTATCCTCTGGTGGATGTTAACATGGCCCAAAGGCTAAAATTAAGACTTTACTAATGCTCCAGCAAATACCAAAAAGCTAGATTTTATTCAGTATGCTGACATATGAAGCAAGCAGTCTTTGGTCAGGTCAGTTCACACTGCAAGGAAAAGTAATTCCTGGAAGCACTCCAAAATTTGACACCTTCTGATTACTGTTCCAATTACTTTTTATTTATTCATTTATTTGAGGAAGCCATAAAAGAGGTGGTGATACCATTCTCTTATAAAAAAGTACCATTAGAGTACTTAGAAACTGGAGGACTCAGAAGTTCTAGGTCCAATGCCTCCTCAGTGTGAGGACTGTTAAAAGGCCACAGTTCCTATCTCTCAAAAGAACACCCTGCTCCCCTACCATACTAATCTGGGACAAGACAGGGGAAACTCTCACTAGACTGAATGGGATATGCTCAAAAGTGACAGTCACAGTTCTCACTGCAGCCTACAGCTTTAAGCTATAGTGATCCAAAGTCCTTGGAACAGTATCAGGGGTATTAAAAGCACATTACAGAAGTAATTAATTTGTATCTGGAATAGGTGATGCTGTTACATACCTCTCTTTCATTAACTGATAAAGATTTTCCTTCATGTATTCAAACACAAAATACAGATGATCATTTTCCCTGATAACTTCTTTCAGCTTTACCACATTGGCATGGTTTAATTTCTTCAAAGACTAGAAACAGAAAATACAAACAGGATTTTACAAGGGTCTTAATATAATAAAAAAACCCAACTTACTTCTGTTGCAGAAGGATTTACTTCAAAAACTCTCTGGTGTCTTAAATAATCAGACAGCTCTGAGAACAAAGACCAGATCTCCCAAGTATTACCACATACATATACAGTCTATGCAGCAATTTAATGTGCTGGTCATCTAAAAGCCAGCTATCTGCTATCACTGTAAACAGCAAAACAATTGCATTTTCTCTGAAAGAAACTTCCTTATGGCAGAATTCACACTCTTCTTGCACCTGCACTGGCAACAGCCAGGTTAGAGTCAAGACTAAAAACAGCCCTGGAAAGTCTTCCTTGGTATTGTTGGATTAACCTTTGTGGGGAGCTGAACTTGTTCAGCCCTCCAAGTGGGATGGGGAAAATAATCAGAAGGGCAGAAAGTGAGACAACTGATAGGCTGAGATACAGATTTTGTAAATAAAAAAATCAAGCATGCAAGCAAAGCAAAATAAGGAATTCATTCACTGCTTCCCATGGGTAGGCAGGTACTCAGCCACCTCTAGTACAGTAGGGCTCCATCACATATAAGGCTACCTGGGAATCAAATGCCATCATTCTGAAGGTCTTCTACTTCCTCCTCCTTCCCCCAGCTTTTGTTGCTCGGCACAATGTCACATGGGACGTCCCTTTGGTCAGTTGTCCTGGCTATGTCCCCTCCCAGCCTTTTGCCCACCTTCAGACTACTCACTGAGAGGGAAGCATGAAAAAAAGAGATGGGCTGAGGTTGTGGAAGCACTGCTCAACAATAACTAAAACATGCCTGTGTTGTCAGGACTGTTTTGGACAGAAATCCAAAACACAGACCCACAGACGCTGCTATGAAAAAAACTAGCTCTAGTCCAGGTGTTGTGATAGAATACTCTCACACAAACACACCTCACTTCAGGGAGGAAGCAGCTCCCTAAAAACAATTAATTTTTGAAAGACTACAGTATTTCAATTAGCATTTTTATAAGACTACCAACACTCACTTTCAATGCAGAGTCAGGAAACAGAACTGTAATGTCATATGTTACTGCTCACTTTGGGAGTAGTGTTTTGACAGAAGAATTGTAAAGAATTTGATGTTACCCCCAAATGTGACAGTGATTGTCTAATTTGAAATCAAGCATTGAACAGAACAAGTACCTTAACCTCTCGAAGGTTCATGCACTCCTCCCAGGAATAAAACTTCCTCTTCATTCTACAAAAGTAGAGGGGAAAATAATGACTAATGCATTGAAAACACCAGCTGTTCTTAGAACCAAAAGTCTCTGCATCTTAAAAATTCAGTTCTTCCATCAAAATGTAAAATGTTAACTCCTTTGTCAAAAACCTTTATATCTCTAGACAAGGTATAGTCAAGTTGATTTACTGGAATACACACACACCAATAGAATTACAATCAAATAATAATAACTATTACACAGGATTGCATTTTTCTGTGTATATATATATATATATACATATATATATATATATATATATATATATATATGTATATTGCTGAAAACAATTCAGAGCCTTCAACAAGCCCAGGCATGCTATTTTTTTTTCTGGTATAACAATGTGGTGGAGGACAGTCTAACTAGCAAAAAAGAATAAAGATCATCTTGACAGTTATGAACAACTCAGAGAAAGGTTCTGAAACAAGTCAAATGAAAATCCAATTCATCAGTTCTCCAATTTTATCACATTCTCCTTTCCCCTCTTCTCTGTCTTTTGATTTCTCTGTAATTTTAATACCTTGCTGTATTTCCACATTTTCCTTTGTCCACTGCTCCCCAAATTTCTCCTTCCCTTGCAAGGTGCATCTATCATGCCAATTGCTTTTCTGATTCTGCTTTCCCCTTTAAGCTTATAAGCAGCTCTGCTGTGTGGCAGTCTTCTAAGCCATACTGTAACTCTGAACACAGTATTTGTGTGTAACATATAGTTGATACACATTTTGATTACCACTCAGTTCTTTGAGATGTAACTCTATACATTAGGAACCAAAAGGATGAAATCCTACACATAGATGCCCACAGAAGATCACAGATTAAAACTTACAAAAATGCCCAGCTATGTAGAGTCTGGATTTCAAAGGGAGTTAGGCACTCTCTGAAGATCTGAGCCTTCACCTTTAATGATAATTCTGTATTACTTATTATTGTACCAAGTTTCTAGTTTGAAATCAGCTCTTACAATTAGAGTAGTTTAGGGGCCTGGATTTTTTTTCTTTTTTTTTTGACAGTGCAGTGTTTTTGCACTGTCTTGCGCACTCACTCACCAGGCCAAGGACCACCTAAGCTAAGAGAATACTTCTGGCTTGTTCTGATTTTTCTGAGTTTTTCCCATATTGCAAACTGAAACTTAAAGGTACTTCTAGCAACATCTGATACAGGCAAAAAACCCTCAGCACAGGGGATTTAGAAAGTTGATAAAGCCAGCTATTGAGTGCTCATACAAAACAGCATTGTACTAAAAGCTCTTTTGACAAGTCTGTCCCTTGTCATGGTCATGGTCAGCATTTCAGAAAGGTGCCTGCAATATTTTACAGCTGTCTCTTGCCATAGCTGGGACAAATAAGCCATTTATAAACTAAGGTCACTGCTGAAGCAGAAGAGAAAATCAAGTGAATTTCTCAAGGAATTTCAAGAAAATCTTGAGCTGAAAAGACCAATATGCAATAGCACAAAAGATACAGATAGTGGATAATGAGATCAGTTGTGTTAATTATCACTGCGGTATTAATATTCCATTGAAAATTAGACTACAGGATGTACGTTCCATGTAAGCAGCAGCAAAAGAGCTGTAGATTCCAAAGCAGCGTTGCAGAATACTCTAAATAACACATAAATATGTTTGACTGCACATAACAGCAAAGTGCTGTTACACAATAAGCCTATGTATCTCACCCTCTATCTTCTGCTGAGGCTTTGGAAGATAGAAGGAACTTTTTCATGCTGCCTAAATACAACCCCATATTAAAAAGCTTCATGGAATGTGAAGTACTCAAACCAGCATGACCAAGTTGATATGGACCTAGAAAAGAAAAACCTGGACTATGCCTTATTAAGTAATGTATGAGAACACTTACTTTTTAATGGCTATTAGCTCTCCAGATTCAATGCTTCTCCCTAGGAGAACAGAGCCGTAGGTTCCATCACCAAGCTGTCTGATAGTTTTGTACCTATTCATGTTGAGGATACTTTAGCTGCAAGTACATTTCAGTCCTTGACGTTTCCTGTGTTTTTTTCTCCTCTGAGTGTAACCAGTTCTTTCTGTGGCAGCATAAATATAGAGCACTCAGGACAGTGTGAACAGTCGCAGGAATCATGTTCTCAAGACTTAGCCTTTGATCTGAAAGCACAGAACACAATCCATTTGATTTCTGTACCCATCTGAGATTGCTTGTTTGCAGACTCCACTCTCCTCCAAGAGAACAGTCCCTGCCAGCCACACACAAACTCTTGTCCTAGTCTCTCACCAGAAAGGGCCAGCCTGTATCTGGATGTAACTGGGTATAATCCCCAAAGCAACTTATAAGCTAAAGCTAAAGGTAACTGACAGCAAGCTTGTAGGCAGCCCTGATGGGAGACACTATTGCTAAAGTGACAGGATAAAGTCTCACGACCTAGAGAAAACAGTCTGCTACCAGAAAAAAAATGAAGCTTTACAATGCAATAGGAGGGGATCTGTTCTAGTAAAATTTTTAGGCACGTAAGTGACCATCTTACAAGTCACACTGCCATCAGTTAAACCAATATTCTGAATTTCCACATGGTCCTATATGAGAGCATAACCATATGCATTTCTTGAAACAAAGTGTGCAGAGGAAGAATATTACACTCATGTCAGGTAAAACCAAATGTATTTTGCTACAGTAACTCTAAGTGTGAATCAGTCTCTATAAGTAGCAGCTACACCAGATTATCTATCCAATCTTTTGTTGTGGGTTGGAAAGCACCTTAAAAATCACCTAGTACCAACCCCCTGTATTATGGCCTGAGACATCTTCAGGTACCCAGGCTGCTCAAAGCCTGACCCAGTCTGGCCTTGAATCCTTCCAGGAATGGGGCATCCATCCACATAATCTCTGCTGGATAACAAAGCAAAAAAACTTCTTGTTTCTAGCTTAATGTAGTTGTTGCTGATATTCCCTCCACTATAGTTTAGAAAAAAAAATGTACGCTGTTCTATATAAATAACCATACATTTGAAATAAAACAGAATTCCCCTAAAATGAAGGTTAGGTCACTGCATTCTGTTATTCTTTACCTCTTAAGAAGACAACAACATTCATGGCTTGTGACTTCTGCCTTCTGTAATGTGTATTTTAGCTACATTTCCACGATTTTCTTTTGTAGTAGCCTTTTATCTCCCTTATTTCATAAAGCTGTATTATGATCTTAGAAGTAATGTGATTATGTTACTGGAATGCTGAACTGACATCAATGCAGAGCTACAATCCTGTAGATGCAAGATGTTGTGAACATCCTTTATTTTTCATCTTCTAAGCCTACTAGCCCTACTAATACTGCTACAGGAATAAAGACCAGGAAATTTGAAGTTAAAAGGCCTTTTGACAATTTTCCCCTTGTGCAGCGTGCCTTTAAATCTATCTGATACACTGGGTAGTGTCTCAGGCAGGAGGAACTGCCCTCTAGCATTACCTGTTTCTTTTCACACACTCACTGCAACAGAGAAGCAGGACCGAGCACCTCACATTAGAGACCGAATCCCACATTTTTTACTACTTGCCAAGGAACACAGAGCCTGTCCGTAACAACAGCAGTTTGGAGTACCAGATCCTTTTTGGCTGGTTTTCAGGTTGTGCATCTGATAGCATAAAGCTATGTTCAGTGGTCTGCATCCAGGTTATAAAGCTTTAACCTGCTTACTCCAACAGGTCAGTGACTGGATGGCAACACAGAAGCCTTTATTCAGATCCTTGGCAACAAGATTTCAAACAATGACAATGTCTTGCATGTTCTCCTAGTCTGAAAATCTAAAATTAATTAATATCCAAACAATTTTTATACAGTAATTTCAAATCAATACAGATGGGACTTGTGGCCTTTTCTGCATATACTGCCCTGCAAAAAAGTTCTGAAACTCTGATCCTAACAGCTGTGATGTCTTAAAATTCACAGACTCCTATACTGTCCCAGAACTACCATTCTCATACCCCATTCAGGGAACTGTGACTGAAGAGTGGAGGAGCACCCTTGCCTCATATTTTATAACCACAGCAAAATTAAAGATGCTTAACACTACTATCAATAATCACTAGTGGCTGGATAGATTGTCTGATGTCTCTTGAACAGATGAAGTGGTGAACCTAACTGCTTATTCCTTACTGAGGATACTAATTTTCAAAAAACTTGTATGAAATTATCTTTGCAATTCCAGTTCTGGTGTCAAATGTGACCAAAACAGACAAATTGAAATATTTCTGAGGAATAAAAGTGAGTAGAGCAAAAAAATCCCAAAAAAACCTCAACAAACAAAAAACATACAAAACCCCCAAAAAACAACCAAACTCCCCAAAACCAAAACCAAACAAAAAACTGAAACCCCATAAAAACCAACTCCCACCCAAATAAAAAAAAAATCGAACAAAACTCAAAAAAACCCAAAAAACAAACCCAAACCACAACCAACAAAAAACAAAACAAAGAAAAAAAACCAAAAAAACAAACAAAAAGAAACAAAAAGAAACAAAAACCCCAGCACCCCTCCAAAAAACCCAACAACCAATGAGACCAAAACCAACAACAATGAAAATATTTAAAAACCAAACCAGTCATAAACCACTTATTTCAGTGCGGAATGCCTGTTAAAAAACATGCCAGAATGCACATAAGTTAACCCAGCTACCATGGAAGCACAACCCACCTGTATGAAAACCCACTGACAAAACCTAAATTAAGTCATCCCTGGTTAACTCAATACCATTTCTTGCTGAACTTAATAGTGAGGTTGTTTTAAAACTCTACTTCAATCGGCCTTCAGATTGTTTCACCTGAGTCCCACTGAAATCACTGTAAAGAGCATGAGTCTCCTACAAGCAATGTGCAGCCCTACATCATGGGTCATCCAAACTAAAAATAGAAGCCACACAAATTCAACATCCTTAGAGGACATAAATACAAATTGCCAAAATATCTTGAAGTAAAAAGTGTGTTGATACTGAAGAGTAAAATGTAAACCGCTTATTTTCACCATGTTGTAACACCGTGTTCACACTTTACTTCACCTATACACTTTTTTCCCCGCAGAAATCAGTTAAAGGGCCTTTAACACCAAGCCTAACTCATTGTATGGACAGTACTTCTGACTAAGTGCAACTCAAACCTACTATTTCGCTTACGAACCCTTTAAATACGTATCCACTCCTGTTTGAAGTGCTGAAGCACCGAGAACTGAAAGCGAAACTTGCTCACAGCTGAGAAAAGCAGTCAGTAAACAAACAGCATGTGCCTTTTTAAACTTGTCGTGCGCCGCGGCAACTACTCGAAGATATTACTAAGCGGGGAGCAGTGCGAAAGGCGCGGTTCAAAGCCGTGGGTGTCCACGGGCGCGGTCCCAGGGGCTGCCCCGTTTGTCAGAGAGGGCTCCTGGGGTGTCCCATGAGCTGCGCACCAAGGCAGGGACAGATGTGCCACGGCGGGTCCGCCGCTCAGGCCAGGTCCCGGTTCCTGCCCGGCCTTCGCGCTGCCCATCCCCAGCCTGGGCCCCTGTACACTCGAGTGGCCCCGCTCCCGTTCCTCGCTGTATGGGAACGCGGGTCTCCCGGCTCGCCGTGCCCATGCCCGGCGGGACTCACCGTGGACGGGTCTCCCCGCTCCGGCCCGGCCTGTGGACAGGCCCGGAATGGCGGCCCCGCCGCCCCGCGGAGCAGCTGCGGCCCAGAGCGGCGCCGCGCGGGCCTCGCTCGGCCCATGGCGCGGCCCCGGTCTCGTCCCGGCCCCCGCCCCGCCCCGGGCCGGGCCCCCGCGCCCCCGGCCCGGCCCGGCGGGGCTCCCCGCGGGGGGACTGCGCCCCACGAGTGCGGCCGGAGCGGCCGCGCCGGGCCCCTCGAAGAGGGGGCGCTGAGCTGGGTTTTAACGAGAAAAAAACAAACCAAACCATTTCTGGAGCATGTCTTTTATAACAGACTGCGGGAGCGGAGCCTGTTCAATCTGGAGAAGAGTGGGAGGGGATTTCGTTAATGCGTAGAAATATCTCAAAGGTGGGTGCCAAGGTGACTGTACCAAACTCTTTTCAGTGGTCCCCAGTGACAAGATGAGGAGCAACACCATAAACTGAAACACATGAGGTTCCATTAACCGTGAGGAAGAACTTGTTTACATTGAGGGTGGCAGAACACTGGGACAGGTTGCCCGGGGAGGTCATGGTCTCCCTCTCCAGAGACACTGAAAACTGGAGGTGTTCCTGTGTAACCAGCTCTAGGCGACCCTGCCTTGGCAGGGGGGTTGGTCTAGATGATTTCCAGAGGTCCTTACCAACCCTAACAGCTCTGTGATTCTGTGAAAACAAAACCCAGCCAGACAAACACAAACTCCACAGTGATGATGGGCCTCTCTCACATCTGAGAGGTTTAAACAAAAGTTTAAACAACAAAACCAGAATGCAGAAATACCAAATTGTGAACAAACAGGGAAATTTCGACATTTTAAGTGCTGCTAGATAGGCCTGTGCCTTCCTCACCCAAGCACCAGCAGCTGTGCCTGGCTCTGACAAGGTCAGCCTAAAACAGAACGGGAAGGGCAGAAAAACAAGGAAGAAAAATTGTTCTAAGACAATTGATTATTAGTACTGTAATAGTGATTCAGGAAGTGTCAGCTTCTTTTTACACTTCATCCCTTAGATTTTGAAAGTAAAGCATAGAGTTAATTCCCATGGTTTGGAAAGACAGGATGAGCTGGTGCTGTAATCCAGGAGTACAGTGTAGCACAAGACATTCATTTGCTAAAACAGGTGTGGGGAAAAACAAAGCTCTGGGTGCGTCCCCCAGCCCATCTAATCAGAAGCTAATATTTATATTTAAATGTATATACAATAAAGATGCAAATTGCCTCCAACAGACAGGCATGATTCTCAGTGAAGCCAGGAGGAGCAGTGTACACTTACATAAGATTTCTGCTCTAAGCTACCCATATTACATCCCACATGCATAATCACATATTAGCACTCAGCCCAGCGACAGCCACAGGACACCGTTTTTCTGTTGCTACAGGCAAAGCTTCTTCATGCCCAAAAGAATCATAGAATTATTTGGATTTGAAGTGACCTTAAAAATCATCTCGTTTCAACTCCCCTACCATGGGCAGGGACACCCTTCGCTACACCAGGTTGCTCAGACCCTTACCTAAACTGGCCTCAAACACTGCCGGGGATGGGGGATCCACAGCTTTTCAGGGCAACCTGTACCACCAGTGCCTCACCACATACACAGTAAAGGAGCTTTACTAATATGTAGTGGTTAATATTTAAGAAGAGGCACACCCAGGTAGAAGAAAAGCAGCTTTGACCCCCAACTCCAAACGAGAAGCAGCACTAATGATACCCAGTTGTAGCCATGAGCACCCCATCTCAAAACCTCAGGTGGTGATGCGGTAGCATCCCAGCTGCTCACAGAGCCCACCAGCACGCCAGCAGCACCCGGTGCCCCCTGCTCCGCACCACCTCGGGCTGCCCGGCCAGGGATCGGTGCCCGGCCTGTCGGACAGCCCCCTTGCCTCTCACTCTCTGCTCTCCACAGAGCAGCTTTACAATCACTGCATCTGAAACCCACTGCCGATGCCGGCTCCCACAGCCCTTGCGTCCCCATTCCTGCTCCTGCTGCCCGAGCCTGAGCGCTCACCTACCCCTCAAGAGAAGCCACACGCCTCATCCTCCTCCTGAAAACGCTCAGGGCAATAGACGCGCACAAAGGTTCACAGATCCATACACGTGGTTTTCTTCTGGAACAAAAAGACTGTGTTACGCCTTAAAAAAATAGGTGTAGTCCAGTTTTAGAAAACCTGACGAGGCGTGTGCTGACAGCAGGTGGTAACCGTGCTCACTGAACTGGACGAGCAAATGACCAGGGCCACGAGATTCAATGGCCTCGGCACTGCTTTTATCTCCACAGCCGCGGCACCGAGCGCTCTCCCGTTACCCCGGCAGCAATTCGACTGTGCCACGGTCCCGGCCTGACCGCAGTCACTGCGGAAATCGCGGCTCCCGGACACCGCCGCTTTACCTCGGCTCCCGCCCCCGGGATCGCGTCTACCGTGATTCTCACTCACGGACACTACAGTTCCCGGCAGCCTTTGTTCTGCCGCCCTTTCCCGTGGTGTGCGGCCGCGGACTACGCTCCCCAGCAGGCCTTGCAGCGCCCCGCCGCGGGCGGCAGAGGCGCCAGGGGCCGCGGTGCGCACTGGGGCGGGGAGTCCGTGCGGTCGCGCGTCGTAGCGGCCCGCGCGGGAGGCGGCGCTCTGACCTGGTGGGTTCGCCCGGGCCGTGTCCCGCCGCTCCCGCCGCCGGCCCTGCTCGCCGGGAAGATGGCTGCCGTCCGCAGGGCCCGCAGGGACTCCCGCTGCGTGGTGCGCTTCTCCGACCGAGAACTCTGCTAAGTGCCCCCCGTGGGCAGGGAGGACACACGGACCAAGCGGGGGAGCGGAGCCCCCGGGACAGGACAGCGCCGCCCGAGCGTCGGCAGCATGGTGAGCGGGCCCGGGCGGCGGGGGCTCGGCCGCCGCGGAGGGACGGCCGGGCGGGACCGGGACAAGGGGGTGTGTACGTGGGAGCGGCCCCCTGGCCGAATTGCTGGCGGGGCAGCCCTGCCCTGCTCGGCTGACCGCCCCCGGGCACCGGGTGATGCTTGTGGGAAACGTGCCGTGATCCCGCCCCACCGCGGCGAGACACGGCCCGCTCCCGCAGAGGGTGTTGATGAGTGGGGCTGCTGGTTCTGGAGCGAACTCGCCCTCCGTAGGAACGCGTGAACAAAATCCCTGTGTCATTACAGGGGAGCGTGCCCTTCCTTTCCCTTCCTTCCCTCAAAACTGTGGTGGCATGAAGTCACTCAGTAATTTAAAGCACTCTGTGGGCCAGAGACTCGAGTTGAGTTTGTCATTTAACGTACCAGAAATACTCCTTGCTTCAGTATTGCTTTATTGACTGCGCCTCAATATGGATTCAAGTATCCATGAGGAGAACTTGATCGTTCAAAGTTAAACCATTTTAATCACATTGGAACTGTTAAAATGTCTCACCACGGTTATAAAAACTCTTATTTTTGAACACGGTGTTGTTTTTACCACATTTACTGAAAAATAGAGTGGCTGTCTCATTTCTTTATAAAACCAAGAGGAATGTTAGCTGGCAGTCACTGTTCAGCTTTGCCATGCTTGCTCCTCCCTGAGTTCTGTATGCTTCACCCATAACACATAGCCCTGTTCAACTGGTGACGCTCAGCTTTGAACGGTTCCTGATCTTGGTTTTATTTTGCTGAAACAGAGATCAGAACTATTAAACTGCCTGGTGTTACAGACAGTTTAGTGAGTAATACACTCTGAGGAAGTCAGCATGCAATTATCAATTGCAAAACAAAACTGAACTGTGCAAATAAACTAGTTCTGCATTTGGCGAATGGTTTCTAAAGCTTTGCAACCAAATCAGAATTTAATCTACTCAGCTGATTTAATTTTTTACAAGTTGAAGCCTAAATTAGGTGTTTAGTTTTGACATGTTACCTTTTGGTGGCTTGACAGGCTACTACTTTCCTCATGGAAAATTAATCAAGCCAATCAACCAGTACACAGTACGATGTCTTCCTTTCAATCAGGATGAAGTCACTGTTCATGTGACAGCTGACTTCTGTCAAGAGAAAGGCCAGCAGCACAGTGATGAGCAATCTAGATCTATCCTCTAAGTAGCAGTTAGAGCACAGTGTTCTGTGAATTTCAGAAACTCTTAAGTACAACTCAAGTATTCTCAGAGTGGGGGCAAGGAGCCAGTGTGTACACGTTGCAAAGTTCTTCAGGTGTGATCTCATGAGCTGTCTGCTGGTGAAGGCCCTTGCTTCACAGTACCTGTGTTTACTCACTTGGCCTAGAAGAATTGTAGGGTTTCAGCAGATCAAGTAAATAGTGAAAAGGTTGTTAATAGAGATTAGTTTTCTAGTTCATTCCTATGCAGTAGCAATGTGAATTAATTGCTTTACTGGTAAATTTAGAGGGGTGGCTACCACCACAGGTTTCTACCACTGCCAGAAGACAGACCTTTTGAAACCAGAGACTGCAGATTGCATGTGCATACAGTATAGGTAAGGTAATGACAAAACTTTGCTTGGAATCAATTTCATGATGGTTTTTGACAGCTTTTAGAGTGTGGGCCAGGTCTTCATAGTATTTATTTATGGCTTGAATTGAGAGCATATTTAGGTTTCAAATAACATGAAATGACATTTTAGATGCAGTTGGTCCACTACCGTGTCTGACTGTGACTCAAAAATCAAGAAGTAGGGCAGCTGAATGGAGAGGAGGGGTTGAAAATCAAGAGTTGAACACATCAATGAAATAAAATTTTTTGAATGAGGTAAACTTCATCCAGCTTCCTAACCTTCTAAGTAGTTTCAGCGTTTTAATCAGTTTGCTTACAGACTTCAGGAGTTAAAATTTTTAATGGGTGTGCCTTTGCGCACAAGAAGATACTATGTTGATTAAATTTAGTGATTGCTAGTTTCTGTATGTTGCAGATAAAACCAGTTTTTTTCTGCCGAGACTGGAGAGCTGACTGGGCATAAATCAGCTGCAAACCAGAAGCCTTGCACTCTGCACAGACAGAATTAAGCCTTATTTCTGTCAGCCCAGTGCCATAATAATGCACTTACAGACACCCATTTCAGAGCTAGCTCATTCCTAGGCTGGCTCTGCTTGGCCAACAAAACATCCCTGGATGCTAGCAATGTGGTAGGACTGTCACAACTCATAGGGCATTAACTGCCTGCAATTAAATTCTGGAATCAAAGCCCATGAAATTTCCAAGTTAGTTACTCCTTCCTTAGGTTTAATGCCACTAGTGTTTTATGATGTTCTGGCTCATCTGTTTCCTCTACTGGGAAATTAAAAATGTACAGAAATTAAAAATCAGAGTGTAGAAAAAAATGCAATATCTTTTTATCTTCAGCCAACCAACCTTGTCTGTCAATTGTAAATGATAAATTATCTGAGACATCAGTGAAAAGACTTTTACAGGTGACAAGCCAGTAAGTTTGTGGTCGCTGGGAAATCTAAAGACATGCTTAACTCCAGGGAAGTGCTTGTCAGTCACCAAGACAAAGAGATTAAAGGTTGCCTCTCCATCACGTTTACTAGTGTTCTGTAGTTTGATCAGAACTTTCAGGTGCTCTAAAAGTGGTATAAATTTTCTGAATACAAGAATGCTTTGATTTCTGCAGTTTGACTGTGCAGGAGGTAGAGATTTCTTTTTGAGAGCTTGGTAGAATCTCACTGACAGAATGCCACTTGAAGTCTCTGAACACTGAGTACAATAGGAAGGAGTGGGAAATAAAACTTTTTAAAGTAGTTGTGATAATCTTAATTTCAGGTTTGTCTTGTAATCTCACTTTGCATTATCTACTTGCAGAACTATAGATGTGAATTTCAGTGCAGAATTGTAGAAAAACTAATTTGTTTCAGCTGCAAGAAGAATCTTAAACAAATGTCTTAGTTGTGATTTTGGGGTATTTCTTTTCCCCCTTACTGGCATCTTGCTGTTGTTATTGTAGTGGCTTGTCACTGATGCTCAGAATTAGTTTTCCTTTACTTTAGTATAGACTCCATAAATCTCAGTATATTTCACTATGATAATTAATTTGCATATTTTAAAGTTTTCCTCTTTAACTAGCCATCCTAACTTCCTATGTAGAGCCATGTTATGTTTAGTCAAAGGTCTTATTTCAGGTTTTATTTGTTTAACCTGTCTCACAGCTGTACTTTAAATAAAACCAACTGTCAAGCTCTCATGCCAGCTTTTATTTTATTTTCCAATACATTTCTTGCTTAGTTTCACACACATATATAAAGTATATATTATTATTCAGAGCACTTTTGTGCTTTTACAAATATTAAACAAATCAAAACTACTGGTTATCTTTACAATGAGAAGATAGTGATTAAATTTTAATTCGTTGAACAAAGCACATTATTGTTTAATACAGAAGCTTTTGCTCTGTGCTTTGACATAGACACTGAGTGTATTTAGTCAGTTATCCCAGTGTATTGAAGCATGGAAGCCTTCAAGTGATTCACAACTAATCTGTGTTGGATTAACGTGTGTAAAATGCAAAACCCATCTTAATTGAGTTAATATGTAAGTACAACTGAGCTCAGTAGTTATAAAATTAATTTTTATAATCAAAAGGGAAGTATGCTTAATTTTTTTCATGTGTGTCCATGGCAGTTGCTGTTTGTGACTGTGCTGTAGGGATTTATGCAGACCCTATAATCACATTTGACTGCTCTCTACTAGGCAGAAGCTGAAGAAGATTGTCACGCTGATTTGGTAAGAACCGATGACAGTGAAAGATCTGGTGAAGCAAATCTTCAGGTATGTCTCTCACACTAGTGAGTTTTTACAAATATAGTACTGCTGTGATTTAAACTGCATCACTTATCCTCATTTACTTACCACACATTTGTTGATCTGACAAATGCTTAATCTGTCTGCCCGTCCAAAAGTAACATAAATTTTGCATTGTGTTCCAAGTGTCAAATTCAGTCACAAGAAGGCTTGTGACAGATCTGGAATTTCTTTGAAGAACTGTAGAAATTGGACAGCGGTTTCTGTGATCAAATTCCAGTTTAAGTTGTCACTCTC
Source organism: Cinclus cinclus (assembly GCF_963662255.1). Classification (NCBI taxonomy): domain Eukaryota; kingdom Metazoa; phylum Chordata; class Aves; order Passeriformes; family Cinclidae; genus Cinclus; species Cinclus cinclus. The sequence goes on from NC_085048.1 coordinate 23,259,223, forward strand.
CACTGTACCAGAAGGCTGATAAAAGCAGTGTAATAGAAAAGTGTGTTCTCTTACAAGACTACATTTCTGTGTCGTTGCTCCCCAGATGTTGTGATGATTGCAAGAGACATGTAAAGTGTAACTTCAGAAATGCTGAAAAAAACAAGCATGGCAGGAATTGTAACTTATTCAACTTACTGTATTATTTCACAGAGCATAGTCCATACTTTTTAAAAGAGAAAGGAGTAAGGTCTTATATAAATGGCTGTCTTTGAATGTTAGATAACTTAGAATGCTTATGTACAAAAACCTGGATTTTCTAAATTTTAATTTTAAGAGCTAATTGATTTCTTGTTTATGATAATTCTCTATAAACAAGAACACACATGAACATGTCTGGAAAGATCACTTTACTGTGGAATCTTAGGTCATAACCATAGTACAAACAGTCACTTCTTGAAACATCAGTTTTTCTTCTGAGGTGAACAGTCCAGAAAAAAACACTTTTGTTATTCAATGAGACTGAACAAGTACTTGTGCACTTTTTTGTTTTAATTTACCATAAAACAATTGCTAACTCTGTGCCTAAATTCACTGAAGCCATGTAAGACTTGGAAATGTAAAGCACAGTTTTAAGGGGGGGTTTTTTGTGTGTGTTTATACTTCGTAATTTCTCCTCAGAATATATACTGTCTGAATATGTGATACTAAGTAGAATTAATCATGTTTTTTTAGGCAGAACTCCAGATGTTCAGAGCTCAGTGGATGTTTGAGCTTGCCCCAGGTGTGAGTTCTAGTGGGTTGGAACCTCTGCCGTGCAGAGCATCATCAAGAGAACCTGGACTAAAGTCTGTTGATGCCAGGGGAAAACAGGAGATAGCAAAAGAGGAGAAGGTACGGGAAAAGATGCATAATTTTGAGGTTTTATTTGCCTGTGTTACCATTCCACTATAACTTTTCTAAAAGCTAATGCTAAATTAAATCTGGAGGTTATTATCTTGTTATCTCCATACTAATGTCTACATAATCCTACACTGTTTTTTCTAGTCTTTAAGTTTGCCTTGGTGTCACCTTCACAATCTGCTTTCTGAAAGACTGTAGGTAAGGGGCAAATAGCAGGAATATAGATAGTTTGTTGACTGGGAATTTCAGTTGTCTTGTAGCACTTGAGTATGTCTTCTCTGTTTATGGAATTTTTTTCTTATCTCTGTCATAGGTACGGTAGGTAAAATAAAAAATAATTCTAAGTCAAGTGACATTGCACTTGTATTTATAAGGAATTAAATAATTTCCCTGTGTAATTTATTGTGCAGGCAAAAGAACTTTTCCTGAAGGCAGTGGAAGAAGAACGAAATGGGGCCCTTTATGAAGGTAATATGGAAGTCTACAATGAACACCCTTATTGTAGAGAAATCTAACACCCTGTGATTTATGGGCAAATCTGCATGGTGCCAATGAACTTAAACTACAGGCTGACAGTGGTTTGAGAGCTCTGTCATTCAGATAAGCAAACAAACATGCTACAGAAGGAACCATCATATCACAGTTCTAAGGTTGAGGTAAAGCAAAACTGACATCAAGGAAAGAGTTTCTAGCTTTCAGGCAAAATAGTAGTATCTTAGAGCACCTATTTATGTGACTTCTGTAACATGAAATTAGCATAATAATTAATCAAGGCAATAAAGTGTATTTCCTGTGCTCATAGTTCTCATCATTCCATTATGAACAAAACTGCTTAATCTGTGGGATGCTTTAATGCTTTTTTGTTGTTTGGCTTTGGAGTTTTTTTGGTGCTGTGTTATTATTTTTTTGTTTGTTTGTTTTTATTTTGTTTTTTTGTTTGTTTGGTTGGTTGGTTTTTTGAGAGGACTTTTTGGGTTTGGGGGTTTTTGTGTGTTTTTGATTAACACAGCATGCTAAAATAGCTTTTTCAAGAATTCCTGCAGAGCATTCAAATCTGGTAGTCTTTGAGGTTAGTCTAAATATTTAAGGTGCTTAGCTTGCTTACATGCACACTTGCTATCAGCACTAGTAAAAATGGAAATTCAAAGTTTTCTTTCTCATATTTAGTTTTCAGCATCTAAAGAGTAAGACATCTGTCTTAACTTGCAAGACCTGTAGGTCAGTAGTGGAGATACCAATTTTCTGTTTCCTTCATGTGAGAAAGAAAGCAAAGCAGGATGTATGTGCCATCCTGCTCATCCACCAGAGGGTTTGGCCACCGTGTTTAAAGTGCAGGTGCAAAGTAAGATACAGAAATCTGAGGGAACTCTGGAAGCTCCTGAAGTCACCTACCTGCTGAATACAAAATTTCTACTTCACCACGGGAATATTCCTTAATTTTCAAGGGATTTCTGGTGGTTGTTTCATATCTCATATTAACTGAGAGAAATATGAGTCCCCTGTAGTTAATAAAATCAGTTGTCTTAATTTCTAATTTTTATGTGTTTTTACAGGGCAAAATTTCTTTAGGCTAAGATATGGTGGTTGTTTGGTAAAGGACTAAATGCACAGTAAAAAAATGTTTCAGAACTAAAAATCTGGTACATATTTAGGAAATCATGTAGTAGATTGTGAAGGTACTTTCTGAGTAAATTTAAAAAAATTGGTGGGGAAAGCATTATGTATATAAAAAAAGCTGTGGTTTCATTTGGTTCAGTGCACTCCTTATATGTTAAACATAGTAGCAAAGAAATAGTAGTATCTAACAGTTATCTAACTGTTATATCTAGCAATCTAGTTATCTAACAATATCTAACAGTTGCATTCACAAAAAGTGTTTCAGACATCTGGATTGCATGAATATGAATTAATCTTTCTCAACTGAATTTGATTTGAGATTTAGAGAAACTAAACTGAAATATTTCTACACATAGATCTATATGAGACCTTAGAGGCACAGTCCTATGGCAGACACAGATATGTTACTGAGAACACGTTGGGACTTCTGTTTTCAGATCAGGATTTATTTGCTGACCTGGCCCAGGTCACCAGAATCCAAGCCTGCTTCTGAAAGCTGCTGCTACCTGGTGTTTGTGAGACAGTTATGTGCTGCAGCTTCTTCTTACTTAAGACACTAGAGGCCTTGTCTGCAAGATTATATGCTGAAGTTGAGACCGATCTCTGTTTAGCTGGCTGCTGGTATTTCTCATCTTCAACAGCCAAAGGATATTATTTGTTAGTCCCTGGCCCTGACATTAACTCAACAGGAACACTTAATAGCCCCAGACTCGAGTTTCTCAGACTCGTCAGACAAATTCTGAACTTCACATTAACTTATGTTTTATTTGAGTTTTGGTTTTAAGAGTCCAAGCTGAAGAAGAATTGCCCTCTGATCTTGGAATCACAATGTAGGAATACAAAAAAGCATATTACATGCATACATGATTTTACTACTGATACTAAAATAGATTGAATGTGCATACAGTGAATTTATTTAATTTACGAAGCATTCACAGAATGCTTTCAGAAGAAAGACTTTCTGCAGCTTAAATAAGAGTTTATTGCTACAATGATGTTCCTGGACCTCTTTCTCTACTCAGTGTTTGTAGGATCTTTGTAGTGCTAAAGGCAGAAGTATTTCCTGTGTGCGTGAGAAGTTTGCAAAACCCAAGCTGTCAGGTTTTCTTTCGTGTCCTGTAGTTTTGTGACAAGGCTGCTTTCCTCACCCTCAGTGTGTTGAGTGGCTTGCTTCTGTGCCTTCTTTAGTTTCCAGGGGTTTCCATAGAGAAATTGCTATATTTTACATCTATTGTTGAAACTGTAAAATTGCAACGATATTTTATTCATCATTCTCACCTTTGTAGTGAGTGAATGCCTGACTATGCTATACCAGGGACTTAAGGTACCTGCATCATTTTTCTCTCTCATTTGACTTATGGCTAGATAAGGATCTACTGTCTAAAATCTTTACACCTTGTTGGGAAATCTTTGCAAGTGCTGGGCACCAAACAACATCAGGAGTTTGTAATGTTTTAATGTAAAATTTTCTACTCCATAGTTGAATTTGTGGTAATTAAGGTAAATCTGTAAAAGCTGAAACACATCTGAGATAACTCAATATTCTAAAAAACTGCATGAGGTTTTTAGTTTTGAAAACAGATACTTACTGTTCCTCTCTTCTGTATTGAATTTAAACCTAACAAATTGACTAAATAAGCTTTCCTAGGCAATGGCATTTTCCCCCTTTTTTTTGCTTTTCACTGAAACCATCTCTCTGAAACCAGTCCTTGCTTCGATAAGCTAGTATGGGCATCAGATATGTTTGAACATCAAACCTTTATTTTCAGCCATCAAGTTTTATCGTCTAGCCATGCAGCTTGTACCTGATATAGAGTTTAAGATCACCTATACACGGTCTCCAGATGGTGATGCAGTTGGGAAGAGGTGGTAAGTATGAAATTTTACTAATTAGGTGCGTAGGAGTACTGAAGCATGACATTTTGTTTCTGAAGGATATCAATACTCTGCTGTAATATGCAGTTGTAAGTCTCTTAATATCTGGAAAATTTACCTTCTCTCAGTTGAGCAGACTATAATTTTCCAGGACGGTAACAGGCTTGTTTGGAGCTAGCTAATTTCAGGGGGAAGGATTACAAATTGTTATGCTGTTACTTAATTTAAACCAAGCATCAGTCACTGTTTTGATTTTGATTTTCAAATTTAGGATCATATACAAAGTTGTACATGGCAAAAATATTAATTAGTTAAAGCTTCGTACTAATAAAATAAGCATCCTAATTAAGCAAAGAAATAATCTGTTCTTGTGCTAACACAGCTAAATAATAGCATTTTCAGTAGAGCAATACATTTGGAAGCTTAAAAATTGCCATCTGAGTAGTCTAGTCTTTCATCACTACATGCATCAGAATACCCCTAGTGTCAGTACAGCAGATGTGTAGTATCTTACAGCTAGCATAACTTGAGCCCAAGACTTATGTTTTAGGGAGGCCAAAACTTCTGTTCCAGCCCCTGCAGCCTAATGTAGACAAGCTTATGGAACAGCCTCCCAAATCATTACTTAAACATAGCAGCCACTGGTGCTGCTGATAGCTGCATCAAAAAATCAAGAGTTTTAACATGAAGAATGAAAAATTAAAACACTATGTCCCTGTGTTAGTACTAGCTCAGTCTTGTTGCCCTAAGATAGTACAGCTCCAGTGCAGCTGTTGACTTAATATGAAAGAGTGCAAGGTGAACTAAGTGCTTTATTTACATCCATTGGTTTCATTTCTGAATTTGTTGCTGGCATGAAATCTTTGCTGTGCTTTTATGCACTAGGAAAACTACTGGATCATGTGCTACAGTAATGTAAAAAACTTGGTTTTAATAGGATTATTTTCTTACTTTAGCATTATTTTCTCTACTCTGTTAAGACTCTCTGGCCTGAAATTGGGCAGGTGTGGTCCTTCTGGAGGGTGGGAAGGCTCTGCAGAGAGATCTGGACATGCTGGATCAATGAGCCAAGGCCAATTGTGTGAATTTCAACAAGGCCAAGTACTTGGTGCTGTGCATGGGTTGCAAGTACCCCACACAGAGCTGCAGGCTGGGGACAGTGTGTGGAAAGCTGCCTGGTGAAAAAGGACCCTGGGGTCCTGGTTTACAGTTGGCTGAACATGACCAGTGTGTGCCCAGGTGGCCAAGAAGGCCAGTGGCATCCTGGCCTGGATCAGCAATAGTGTGGCCAGCAGGAGCAGGGCAGGGATTGTCGCCCTGTACTCAGCACTGCTGAGGCCACACCTCGAGTGCTGGGTCCAGTTCTGGCCCCTCACTGTGAGAAAAACACTGAGGGGCTGGAGAGAGTCCAGGGAAGGGCAATGGAGCTGGGGAAGGGTCTGGAGCACAGATCCTGTGAGGAGCAGCTGAGGGAGCTGGGGGTGTTCAGCCTGGAGAGAAGGAGGCTCAGGGGAGACCTTGCTGTTCTCTACAACCACATGAAAGGAGGCTGTATTGAGGTAGGTGTTGGTCTCTTCTAAATAACAAGTGATGGGACAAGAAGAAATGGCCCCAGGTGTGCTTTAGAGTGAATATTAGGAAAAAGTCTTCCCAGAAAGGCCTTGAACAGGGTGCCCAGAGATGAGGTTGAGTCACTGTGCCTGGAGGTATTTAAAAGATGTGTACATGTGGCAGTTAGGGACATGGTTTAGTGCCAGGTGTATGGTTGCGCTTGATGATGAGGTCTTCTCCAACCTAAATGATTCTACAGTTCTGTGGATTTTTATTTGGTTTTTAAAATTTTGCTGTACTGTTCCCAGCACTTTGTGGCAGTGAGGGAAAAACAACCAGTAGTCTCAATTATTACACTACTGTTTAAAAGCAGTGTCTGTAGAGATGTATTTTTTGGAGAGATTTTAGTTGTGGTGTTTGTGATTTCTGAATTACTGTTGTAGGTGTTTCATACAGTCTTGATGAGAAAAAACAAATTACACAATTAGATTTGAAAAAACAGTTTACAGTGTGGCCAGTAGGTACTGGGACTGAGCATCGCAGTACTCATCAAAATAAAGGAGGGTATGTTCAGTGCAATGTCTTAATGTAGTATTAGGACTGGCCCTAACAATTGTTTTCTCTATGGTACTTAACCCATTGGTAGGTCTAGTAGTTGCTTGCTTATAGTCTCAGCTCATTCTATTAGCTTGTTTAGAGTAGAATTGAATAGTATAAAAAGTGACTGAAAGATCTCTTAATTAGCTCGTATACCAAGTCAGCGGAAAGAAAGTGTTTTGTGATGTGCTCAAGGAGTTTTGTGTTGTTTCTGGTTCTTTGGGGCAAGCAAGCACGCAGCTATTAAAACATCATTTTATGACATACAACTTAGATTTAGATTTCTTCTTTTTAATATGGTAATTTTTTTATCACTTAATAATCCTTCAGATTTACTGATAAAGTAGCAAACCTGTTGTTTCTGTTCTGCTATCTTGTTCTGTCTCCTGAAATTTATTATTTCTGCCTATTTACAGAATAGGTACAGAAGTAGTTTTCCTTCATTACTGTTGGATAAACCCACCAAGGATCACTCTTTAGTGAATAACACAAGCGTGAAAAGTAATCCTTAGTTGTTTCCAATACCTTACATCATGAGATGGATTAAAAAATGCAACTTTTCATTAACAGCGTTTTATTTCTTGCATATGCCATATCTTAGACAAAGTAAAACATGAGATTTGTCTTTTCATGAGGTCAAGAAATTTTTCAGTGACTTCACTAAAAAACTCTCAAATACAAAAAACAACCTGGGATGGGAATTTAATGAAAAAACCTCAGTTGTTACTCTCAGAGGCATTCCAGCAATATCTTAATGACCTTGGTCGTATTTCAGTAGTTGTTTTATTGTATGATGAAATGAGATTGCTTTAAAAATGTACAGAAAACCTCTCTATTGAATGAGAGTAAGGCAGTGGATTGATGCCAAGATGAGGACATCTGTTAGTATGTTTTGTCCAGTATTAAGAGTGTTGGCATTGCCCCTTTTCTAGTGTTGAGGATAGCAAAGAGGATGACAAAATGGCAGATCTCCTGACGGATTTCCAGCAGCAGTTAACTCTTCAGGAATCTTCAGTCAAACTTTGTCAGCCTGAAGTTTATGTCAGCCAGACCCACATCTCAGGTAAGAGTTAAGATACGCTGTAAGGTTTGAGAGGCAGAATTAATATAGATATTTCACTTTATTAAAACATTTGTCTCCTTCATTCAAAAGCCACCTTTGAAGAAGTGCATACGTTATCTCTTTATTTACTTCTGTAGTTAGATACAAAGAAAAAACTAACAACTAAGTAAACAAATCTTGTTCTCATAGAAGATCTTGTCTTTATCACATAAGCTTTTTCCATGTAGTATTTCTGAGTAGAATTTTCAGGATCAGAGGCATACTTAAAAGTAGAAACTTTTAGGAATGGACTTGTTGAAGTAAATGTATTCCAGTTTTCCTTCCACTTCTTTTGTTTTGGTTTGCAAATACAATTACTATTACAGTATTTAAGTGTGAGTAAGAGACAGTTAATTTGTAGCCTGTGCATCTTTACATTTCTTGATTTTTATCTGATTCTGTGTGAGATTTTTTTGCAACAAGTGTGTTTTCAGGGTCAGAAAGACTAACAAAGCTAGAAAGTCTTTTGAAGGTTAATGGCTTTAAGTGCTTCAGGTCTAGGACAGTTATCCTGAGACTTCATTATGAGAGCTAAATTGTAGAGAGTGTATGTGAGCTGTGATCTCTCTTAAAAACAGATGCCTTTGTTCTGCATCCTAAATTATCAGATACCCTTTGAAATCTTGGCCTGATCTCCTTTGTTCTTGTAAGGAAAGAAAATAAAATAAGTGAAGCAAACCAAAACATAAAAAAACCAGGGACTTTTAAAAATTAATTTTAATAACTGGTGCATTGTACTCTTGGGAAAATGTATTTTCTTTTTTTGCCATTAAAGACAAGATGTTGCAGACATTAGTCTAAAAGGATCTCGGGAGACATGTCTATTGAGCAGCAATGTTGGTCTCTTTCTAGACTTATATTCTGCTTTCTAGCCAGTCCTGTTTTACTGTCCTTTTTATAACAGAATGAAAACTTGTAAAAAATCATATGTGCTTCAGAAGTTAATAGGCTGAAAAAGATCCTTTGTGGATATCACATCTAATCTGTAGTGGTTTTAAGTTTTGTTGTTGTTCTCTGGCATTGGGCTGCAATGTGAAAAGTAGGATTTTTTTTAATGGAAAGTCAAAAGCCAAACCTAAAATTATAAATAACCTGCTGATTTACAAGTTACATCTAACAAGGATTTCTTTTCTCTTTTTAGCGTTGCCAATGGAAGTACTAATGTACATTTTCCGATGGGTGGTTTCAAGTGACTTGGATCTAAGATCATTGGAGCAATTATCTCTTGTTTGTCGTGGATTTTACATTTGTGCCAGGTATTGTAGTTAATTTACCTAGAGTGAAACTTCTCTTTGCACTAAGTATGTCCTGCTTTTCCTCCCCATGGACATTTTCATGTTAAGCTCCTCACAGTGCTAATCAGTTTTTGAATACACTACTAAATGGCAGGGGAGATAGAAGACTTTACTGTAATAAAAATCTAGTGTTATTACTTGCTCTACCTTGTTTGCAAATTAGGTCTCCAAAATATGGTTTGTTATGTTGTCATCCTCATATAGCCACACAGAGAAGTGCCAGGGTACTGCAGTGTTGTGGTTCAGTACTTGGATGACAACAACACTCTATTCTTCAATTTCACTGGGAAGAGGAGAAGGCTTTCAAACATTCCAGAATTAAGTAAATTAGTCAAGGCTTTTAAATTATGAGTTATTTTTGTTCAATAAAGTTTTGGTTTTTTTTAGTTTCAGCCAAATTAAGTGAGTATTATTTTGATATTTAAAAGCTAAACAGGGTTTGTAGGGAAGTTATGGGGTTTGCTTTTTTCTCGTTTTCACTAGAGATCCTGAAATCTGGCATCAAGTCTGTTTGAAAATATGGGGCAGGAGCTGCAATAAACTTGTTCCATATGCGTCCTGGAGGGACATGTTTTTGGAAAGGCCTCGTGTTCGATTTGATGGTAAGCTGTACTTTTGGAAATAGCTGTAACTATGTGTGAGAGAAACAGTCAGGTGGGTTTGATGTTTATGATGTTGTTGTTTGACCTAATCTGAACTTGTTTGTGCATTTCAATTTGTAGAATATCTGCAAAGAGAAGGGAAGGTGCAAGGGATGAAAATAAAAACATCCATACTCAAAAGTTTTAGATTATTGGCTTTTCATCATAAATATTTTATGTTCCTTGTTTTCTTTCATATATCTTCTTTTTCTGTAGGTGTGTATGTCAGCAAGACAAAATACATACGTCAAGGAGAGCAGTCTCTTGATGGTTTCTATAGAGCATGGCACCAAGTGGAATATTACAGGTAGAGCTGTAGTACAATGAGTGAGTGAAATGTTTCTCTCTTAAGTTCTTTAAATCCACCCCTGGCTATCAAAGACAGTTATAATTTTGTAAAACTGAATGAGACTGTGTGTAAAGCAATGCGTATTTTTTGAGAATAGGTTTTAGAAATAGGGTTTATTATAATTAGAAATGAGCTTAAAAACAAGTTTTATCCTTACTTAAACAATGTAATGTGGCAAAAGCTTGAACTCTTATAACAGTTAGTACTTATCTACAGATTTCTTTCTCTAAACAGCTTTTGCTTTACATGTCTGATAGAACACGTGACACAATTCAGCAAAGAGAATACATGATTATACAAGATTAGTCATTAAGTGTATGTGTAATTAGTTATAAAAATCAAGAGGCTGGGCTTTGTCATCTTGCTGAAAATGCCTTACCATTTGTTTCCTCAGCCTGTTTTTTTTTGTTGTTGTTGTTGTTGTTGTTCATCTTGCTGCTCCCAGATTTATTATTTCATTCTGCTGTCCCTTCTGAGGCTGGAAGCTGTTCATAGAAACCATTGAACCTGATGGCTATTGCTGTAGTCTCAAACATTAGCACAGTACTTGAGTACTATAAAAATCAATCAGATTCCAGAACCTGAAAAAGTCCCTCTGACATTGCTAATTCTGTACTGATACTGTAATTGAGATTTTGTTGCATTGGTCTCAGTGGATAGGAATGGAGAAACTTGAGGTCAGTTTTGATCCCAGGATAGCCGTCTTGCTTTGATAGAGGTGACAAAACTTCATAACTCTTCATAACTTCCTCTTTCAATATTCATAACACTCTTGATTTCTGATCTCTTTTTTTCTGTTATGTGTGAAGAAGTGGATTTTCAAATGCTATTACCAATTAAGTTCTCAATCCTTCTGGGTAACATCCTGTGATTTTAAAAGCAAAGAAACAGGAAAAAGATAATATTTTCTAGGTTTGCATTGTGTAATTATGTTTTTGCAGGTATTTGAGATTCTTTCCAGATGGTCAAGTTATGATGCTAACAACTCCTGAAGATCCTCAATCTATAGTTCCTCGCTTACGGACTAAAAACACAAGGTTATTGATATAAAGTATTTGGCTCTACAGTTTTTATTTTGCTTCTACCTAGCAATTTCTATTTACTTTTGTCTTAGATTCTATATCCTGGCTTAGCAAAACAATGTTATTTATATTGTGTTATAGTTGTTTATTATTCTGTCTTAAGAACTACAAAAATTTTTATTTTTATGTGGAAATATCTTTCATTTTAGGGTTCTGATATTGTAATTAGATTCCTTTATGGGTTATGTGATTATGTGAAATTTTTAAGGCAAGTAGATGGAGCAATCCTTTTATAGATACTATTTTGTTAGTTACTGCCTTCTCACACTTCCTTAACTGAAGGAAAGTGAAGATTTCAGTGGGATATGTGGCAATCAGTACTTTTTGATGTTTGGACATAAAGACATAGAAAATAATTTGCGACTTCAGAACAGGTTTGAGCTGCTCACCAGAAGTCTGTAAATATTTAGCAACAGGCTAGGTAGAACCAACTAACTTACCTTGACTGTCATGTTTGGGAAAATTAGAAGCAACTTTACAAAATGTTTTCACCATTTAATATCATCAATGAGCCTTTACTGAATGGAAATAAGAAATAGTTTATATAATTACGCTATGCAGTCAGTCTTTGTTTTATTGCTGATACTTGCATTACAAGAACATCACACTTTTGAGACACAGAATATTCTTATGTCCTTGATGTTATCATCCTTTTTAACTTTCCAGAACAGATGCAATCTTGCTTGGCCATTATCGCCTATCCCAGGAAACAGACAATCAAACCAAAGTATTTGCTGTAATAATGAAGAAAAAGGAAGAGGTAGGAATAGAGGAGAAATAAATTAACAAGATTTTACTCAGACTGAATATTTTAAGGGACCCAAAGATTTGCCTTACACCAAAAGATTAAAAAATTAATTTAATTTTTTAAAGAGTTTAAAAATAAAATATAAATAAATAAGCATGGTCATGTCTCTTACATTTGTCCCCAACTGTGCAATAATTTATTAAGGCAAATAACCATCTGGTTCAAATTTAAACAGTTGTTCTCCCCTTTAGGTTTAATTTCCATTTATGATGCTATTAGGTGTCAACATTGTTAACAGGAAGGAAGGATGAACAGGTCATTTTCTGAGAATAGATTTGACTGTGTGCAGTTATGTTCCACAGCATTTAGTAAAACTAGATAAGCAGTATTTGTTAATTGAACTCTGAATGTTTTGATCACCTTATTTACAAATTCCTCTGATCACCAAAGTGCTAGTCAAGAGAAATTTGTGAAAAGTAAGAAGTGTTACAATGAGTATGCACTGTTGGGTGGTGTTCTGCATGTTTCTTTTGCTTTTTGTGAAAGCTTCTTCCATCATTAACCTACACATTTATGTATTTTGAAGGAACAGTAGTACTTGTTTTTAAGTATGACAGTTTTACCTATCAGGTCTCACAGTTTCTTGGGGTAAATAGTTGCACACTGTGTTCTTTGTAGGTCATGAACCTTCTTATTTCTCTGTACAGAAACCAGTTGATTACCACAAATACAGATATTTCCGCCGAGTTCCTGCTCAAGAAACAGATCACAGTTTCCATGTAGGACTGCAGTTGTGCTCCAGTGGGCGCCAGAGGTTCAACAAACTTGTGTGGATACATCATTCTTGTCACATCACTTGCAGGTGAGTAAATGGAGAACAAGAGCAAAGGATACTAAATTCTAGAATTGAAGGTGACGTTAGTTTGTCCAGTACTAAGTACAGAAAATGTAAAGAGTCTGAGACTTAGGTGGCTTTAACTAAATGTCATGAAAACAGTGACTGGTCCTGGTTTGAAATAATGAACTTTAACATAAAGAAATCCCAAGATTTTAGTAACCTGTTTTAATGATAATAGGAAGTTTCCTAAGTAGTATAACTGTGTAACTATAGTATTTTAGCTTTTTAAAGGATTTATGCGGAGTGTTTCATTTCAGAACTGAATCGGGGTTGAATGACTTAATGTGCTGCTAGTGAGAAGGTGTGGACAGTGTGTATTAATTAAGATATCTTTTCAGTTGTGGATGTGCAGACTAAAGATGTTTGTACTTGTCATGTGAGAACTCTAATGTTACTAAGTGTATAATTCAGCAGTGCAGAATATGGGCGTGTGACCAACTGTTCTGATCACTTGCCAGGCAGGTGCCATGACCACCGTTCTTGCACCTGACACTTCAAATTGCTGGCAAGTTGGCTTTCCAGATGTTTGATGTTGGTATTAGGGTGGATTTAGGCCTTACCTTCCAGTGTTTGTAATATTCAGTGTTTTTATAGGAATATAGCTCAGCTATTGAGCTGTGAGAATATAAAATGCAGAAAATAAACTGCTGGGGGTTGGAAGTATAGGTAACTTCCACAAACAGACAAATTGCTTTTGTAAAAGCTAATGTTGTCATACCTAATTTATATCACAGACATCCTTTTTTAGCATGAAGTTTCTGTACTGCTCAAGTCTTGGAGCTCATAATGAGAGTGGAAAGGGAAAGTGGTTTCTTAGGTTGAATGTAGAAGTGGATTCTGCATAGTGTGGTTCAGCTAATACTCAAATGCTTTCATAACAAGGCATTACAAAACATACTTTATTCCAGCTGTAGTTTGATGCACACACTGTACTATGGACTATGATTGTATGAGGGACTCAAACAGCAATTTGTGTCTAATTTAACTTTTTTACAATGCTCTTTGCAGATCAACTGGTGAGACAGCTGTTACTACTTTTGACATTGACAAAATGTACACCCCTTTGTTCTTTGCACGAGTGAAGAGTTTTACTGCATATTCAGAAAAGCCACTCTAAGAAACACCTTCTCCTCTCACAACTTTTGCATGAGTAAAAGGTTGTAGCTAATAAGCACTTAAGTTATATATGTGTATATATTTGGAGCATTTTAAAATTCTGGGAAATTTTTTGAAGGCAGTATGTTCTATTTGATTGTGAATGGCTGGGATTTTGTTTTGAGATCAAGCTTATGAGTGTTAAACACCTTTTATTTGTGATAAGAATTTGATAAAAAAGTTTTGTTCTGTTCGATTTTTTAAAAAAAAATATTTTTAAATCAGTTTGCTTGAAATGTGAATCTTCATCTGCCTAGACATTGATTTGTTCAAAAGGAATGAATAGGAAAATCTCACTGTCCATGGGACAGTGTGTATGGTCTCTGGTGAAGACTTGAAATATGAAAAGGAAGAAAGTTGTCATTGTTAAACTGTGTGATTTAAAAGAACTTCAAATAAATGTTTTCTTTAAATTAAATGTATTTTGTTTGCCTTCAAGATCTGGCATTTAGTTGACATCAACTTTAAGGAAAAAGTCAAGGGCAAGCAAGCACAAAATATTAAAATTTAACTGCAGAGGTACTTCCCCACCAATGCAGTGGTATCAGTTGGTCATCAGTGTAATTTGATCTTGGTAGAAGTTCAGTGAAGCCTCTCTTCTCCACTGGATGTTGGTGGAGGGGAGAGGGATACAGGCAATGAGTTGTTCCCTTGTACTGCAGAATGAGTTGCAGGTACGTGGCCCTGCTTGGGGAGTGTCCCAGTGCAGGGGTGAAATGCTGGTGTGTACTGCTTGTGCACTGGCCTGGTGTGAATACACAGGTAAGCAGGGCTCACTTGGACATGACTGGAATGTGCTACAACCCATCATCTAACCTTGCCACACGTGCTGTAAACCCTTTGAGCATTTGTTTTACTCTAAGTTTTGAGGCTGCTGTAGATGTTCAGGTGCTGTGTACTGCTAATCATGAAGTGTTCCTTGAGGTCTGGTGCAGGTACTGTAAGCTGCTTCTCCTCCATATATAGCTTGGGGGTGTAGTGCAGACATTGTAATGCTGCTTATTATGTGTCTGTCTTGGATCCTGGAAGAACTGAAGCTTTTTAGTGTAGTTTTTTTTTTTTTAAATCAATTTTGCATAGTTTACCTTTGACCACCTTGTTTCAAAATACTACCTGGACTTGAGGACTAAAATGTGAAAGCTGTGGAAAGAACTATACTTGTTTTATAATTTATAAACTGTATCTTTGCAAGGAGCTACATGATTAAAAAATACATCAATAAATCATGATTTTGAATATGCAATCCCTTGCAATTTCTTATTTTCCCCAAGAAATCCTTATTTTCACACAGTTAATTGTGATCAGTTATGAGGTACTGTGCATAAACTACATGCCAGGCAAGATTCACAGGTAGAATTAACCTCTTAAAGACTTCTTATTGCACTACTTACAGGTTATCTGAGAAAAGTAGAGAAGTTTTCAGGTACATGAGTTCTCAACAAGGATGTGTATATCTGAAAGTTGATGATGTTTCTAGCTGCTGTAATAAGGCTCTGCTTTTTTTTGATCTGCATCTGTAGACTGCAGTTTCACTATTACTTCATACAACAGAATGTTTAATAAGGAGTCTGTTGTGTTCTTATTGCTCAAAGGAAAAGCAACTGCTTAGAATATCAGCTTCATGTTTTGAAATATTGCATAGTTTGTAAACAGGAAAATCTGTAAATTACCTACACATTTTGTTGAGGATGAAATGTGAAGGTCTGATTCTGCCTGCTGAGAAGTGGCAAAGTTTTGCCACAAGAATCAGATTATGATACTGATTATTAGTTTAGGTACAGACTTGTCCAGTAAGCAAGTTGGATGTAATAGAGGAGCCTTTTAACTTAGAGCTTTTTTCATACCAAGACTTAGTTGCTTCTTCTGACCTTTTGTTTTTCCTCGCTTTGGCCATGTATTATTCTGGGCATAAGGAAAAGACAGCTCATTGCAAATAGAGATGTTGATTCAACAGAAGTCTCAAGCAATGATTATTTTGAGATTATATTAAATATTCCTTCACCAAGTAAATTATGTGAGCCTTCTATATATGAGACTTAGGTATGAGGAGTATGCTTACCTTAAGTATTTAAGAGTCAAGTTAGTTTTGTGTTTTGAAATTATTAATGAGCAGGTACTGCTACTGTTTGTTCATGTGCAACTATTAAAATAGCACCTGTTTCAGCAAAGAATTGGTGACTAGTTGCTTTTCCTTCATTCTGTATAGTGTTTTTCAGTAGTCCAAGCCTCTAATTACTAGAGGCTCTATGTTTTTTAATTTAGATTTATCGTCTTTGTAATTATATAATGACATTAGTTGGCATAAGTAGTTTACTGCTGTAAAATTGTCCTTTATTAATTGTATTAGTAACAATGAAAAGAATAAGGTGTGCACCTATACAGTCCTTTTCCCCAAGAGTTTACTGAAGGAGTTGAGACAAGTTCACTTATAAAAACTGAAGGGGGGGCTACAAAAGATGACAGAAACATCTTTCTTGGAACTGTAGATCTCTTGTATGCATTGAATTAAAGACAGCAGAGTTCTGTATAGAGAAGATGCTCGGATGTTACACTGATTTGTCTCAGTCTGATTGGAGATTAGCACCAGTTAAGCTTTTTGTGTAAAGAGACTCTGTAATTCAGTGCCCTGAGCAAGGAACCAACCAGTAGAAATTGTCCAGCTGCTCATTCAGCTCCTGAGTCACTTGATAGCCTGAGCCAAGCTGGTCAGGATATAAAAAACCTGTGGTGTTTACAATAGGTTCTTTAATGGAAGAGAACAATAGAATCTGTTTGGTTTTTCGATTTTTTTTTTTAATTCAAAAGAATGCCCCTGGAATGTGTGCCAAGGATACTTGGAAACTTTTGTTGGTGTTAAAATGGCTGAAATACTGAGGTACGTCACAATTTTTTCTATGAGAAAAACATGAAAGCTGCTATACATTTGTGAAATTTGGATTTCAGGAATTACTGTTACCTGTGCTACTTAGTACTACTAACACCTGTAGAGAAATCAAAGATTTACATTTGATTGTTGCTTAGTCTGGATTCTAGCTTTGTTCTTTATGCTAAGACTAGCAGCTTGCTTATTAAAATGACATGCATAATTGTTTGCTTCAAAAGAACAGTTAATGCATTTGCCTTGCCTCTGGCCTGTCCAGAGTCTAGCTCCTGAGTCCTTAAAACAACTGTTAGAGTCAGAAATCGTATATAATACTGACTGAAACAAAGGATTGGGAAGAGAAACAAGACTCTGTTACTGAATGGAGTTTTTGAGGATATATAAAAGTGGAATTCTCTCTTAGCTAGAACTGCTTTCAGCTCTGGTAGTGTAGCCCATTTGAAAGGTGCACCGTGCTAGTGTGTACCTATCATTCAAGACAGTAAAAGACACATTAACTTCACAGTATATAACAATTCTTATGTTCCAAGTATAAATAGAAAAAAAAATCACAGGGCATGCTTCTGAAGACATTGCTGCATCTTTGGGATTGGCTTCCTTCCATGGCAATTGCAAGTTTTTTGACATCTTTTGAAGATGCCTGTAGGACATTTATTCATTTAGCTTCAGAATGCTCTATGAGAAACAGCTGGATATGATGCAGAGGTAAGGAATCTAACACTATTAAATCCTGCCAAATTAAATACTTATTTAATGTGAAAGGCCAAGGTGAGTAGACATTTTTCCACATATTTTATTTCTGAAGGAATAATTTCCCCTACGTACAAGCACCACGACCTCTACGTTTCCATACTAAATTTACACACTAAATTAATTCTACCACCATGAGGGCAAGAGATTGCTGAAATTGCTAAAAGAAATTTTCTGCCAGGTTTAGTTTGCAAACTCTTTTTTTTGGCAAAGGAATTTGCCTGCTTGATTTTTTTTCCTCATTTTAAATTTTATTTTATTCCCGAGGTAGTGCTGCCCCTGCAGGTTGTTGCAGCTTAGTAGTAAACAGGAGCTTTGGGATGCAGCTTCCTGTGTTTCCCAGGGCAGTGCACACTGCTGCTGTTGTGCCGTGAGGTGGCTTGCCACAGTGTGAAGCTTTCCTTTTTACTTAATAAACTAAGTATATTTATTTTCCCTGACAACTTTTTGAAGTTTGAGAACATTCCAGGTAGAATAGAGGAAAATGGACCAAGTAATCATTGCACATTCCATGTAGCCAGGCAAGCATTCATGTCCTGCTGTTTCTGCACTAGGAAGACATTCACAAGAACACAACTGAATGGGAATAAACAGAAAGGCCAGTTCTTAGAAGGGATTTTAATTATCTGAATCACAGAATAAGGGCTTCCAAATGGGATCTGAGGCAGCCAATATGAAAAGTTATATGTCAAAGGATGATGCACTGAAAAGAAGTGCCACTTGGAGAGTGTACATTTCCAAAGCAGGGATCATCATTTCAGTCCCTGCCCTGCTGCAGACAAGCTTTTGGGGGTTTTGAACATCCTGCCCTTCAGTATGTGCAAGTAATCTATTTGTTATAGAACAGCTTTAATAAGGAATAACAGATATTTCCCCAGAACCCCTATAAAACTGGTAAACAGATATGATGGGTGCCTCAGTGAGAGCAGAGAGGTTAACCCATGAGATAAGGTGTATATCTCCACCAAAGTTTGATGCTGCATCACCTGCTGTCTGTGGGGAGCAAAAAGGAGCAATCCTTTCTAATATTTTTAAAGAGGATACTGTAGGGGTTTCTTACTGCAAGGATTCAGGCAGTTCCTTTCTATCTACACTGATCAATTCAATTTAGGTCTAGTACTTCACACTTCAGAATTTATTAACCTGGGATGGCCAGTTAAGATATTTTATAGGGTACTAAGTTTTATTAGCTCTCAGTTGCATATGTCAAGGAAAAACCTGCAAAATAATTTTTTGTCGTTTTTTCCCTTGAACCCATTTTCTGTTGCCTCTTGAATCAAACAGTGTTCACACAAAGGGCTGGCTTTTGTTTTCAAACAGCTTGAGGAGCAGGCACCTCAGGGTTGGGGAATAGGATTCAGTGGCTTAGTGTACAGTAAAATACACAAATGTCTTCATATAAAGGAAAACTGACAAATGTTCATGAAAGTAATAATCAGTTACAACCAGTTTTCATTAAGAGTATATATATCAGGGGCTTCAGGGGGTTTTTACTGTCTGATTTGTCCCAATGGGTGTGGCCTTCCCACACCTCACTGATTTTTTTGGGGGGTGGAGGGGATACCCAAGGAAAATATTGTTCCTATTATACAATCTTCAAGAAGAACTTTGAGCTTCAGGGTACATATCACAACTTCTGTACATTGAATCAATTTGTTTTGGATGATTTGGCATGTTCCTTAAATGACAAACATAAATATAGTGGGTTAGATCTGTTCTCCCTGTAAATTTAATCACAAAAATTTTGGGAAAGAAAATACTGAGTACCCTTACACTTGCCTTGAGTACACATATTAGTAATTGACAGTGTCTAGACAGATGGTGATCTGGCAAGTAAAGTCTGAGAAAAATAAATTTAAAGATATTAAAGTCAGCTACATTTCCCAGTGGTAATAGAGGGAAAAGACTGGGGGGAAAAGACAGTTGCCAATAATTTTGTTTGAAACCTGTTCCCTCTTTAAAAAGTGTTCCTTTTTAAACATTTAATATAAAAACCCAACAAAGTCTGTAGAACCTGAAAAACTACCACGAGAAATAATCTGATAATAAGATGAATATTTGTCTGGGTGTGTGCACAACACAGTGAATCAAGTTTTTCTTCTTTCTTCTGAAGGACCCAAATTAGAGTCTTTTATGAGAACATAATCATATAGTGTATTGTCAGCATGTCATTACTAATGTTCACAGGAATTTTAAAAAATAACAATGAGGTGCACTGTTACCACTGAGCTTCAGCACAGCAGCATTCCTGATCTTGCACTAAAATTGCAGTTCTGCTTCTCAGCAGGCCTTGAAGTTGGTTTGCTATAGAAAAATTGTAACTTAAACCAAGTTGAAACTTATGGCATCTGAGCAGAGAAAAGGTTACCCCAGGTTTACAGTAAGCCTAAGTTAAGGCTTTCCAAGACCTAACAGAACAAGCCATTCTGCCCCCAGCTTGTAGCTCTGCATGTTGTGGTCCCAGTGCAGGACCCAGCATTTGGCATTGTTGAGCCTCAGACTGTGGGCCTCAGGCTGTCAATTCAGCCTGTCCAGATGCCTCCATAGAGCCTTTTATACAGTTCTCTAACAAA
The DNA here is from genome assembly GCF_963662255.1 of Cinclus cinclus. Taxonomy (NCBI): domain Eukaryota; kingdom Metazoa; phylum Chordata; class Aves; order Passeriformes; family Cinclidae; genus Cinclus; species Cinclus cinclus. The sequence continues at coordinate 23,279,219 of NC_085048.1, forward strand.
ATTAATGTTATGTAGTCATTTTGTCATGTCTGACAGATTCCACCAAAAGCTTTTGAACTTGAATTTTGAAATAAATTTAACTGATGGACCAAAGATTCAGTTGCACCAAGTTCCAATGATGAAAGTAGGCAGTGAGGGAAAGAGACACATTTCTGGTATCTCTATGGGAAGAAAGCCTGCTGTACAACAGCTATTTTCAGGTTTTATTTATATAATCACAAATCATCTTTATAATACTTTAATACAGTTCCATTATAGAACCCAAAGAATTCACAAGGGAGAGCTTGGCAGAGGAAGCCAAGCCCAGCTTCACAATTTCTGCCATGTAAGACCAAGATTTTAATCAAGTAGGTAAAATTTTTATGAGCTTTGAAAAGTTAAATTAAACTTCGAAAGTAAGTGTGGAAAACCATAAATCCACTCTGTGCAATGACAGGAGGGAGGGAGGGAGGAGGCTGTTGGGAGTGCAGGACACCAGGTTTCCAGTATGAAAGAGTGATCTGACTTGGAGGAGAGTAGCTACATAATGTTTGAGGGGGTGTGAGTGGCCAAGAAAAACCCACTGCCAAGGTTAGAGAGATCTACTTAGAAAAACTTCAAGCTTCTTGCTGAACAATGAGGTTTTCTTCTCTTACAAGAATAGGGCTTTCAAGAGACCAACTTTTTAAAAATACTGAAGCACTCCCTTGGTGAGCACCCAGAAAGGACCTTCAGAGAAAGCATTAGTTTTACAGGAAAGAGCAAACCAGACCTTTTTTGTGGGGTCAGGCAAGATCTGCTGTGTGGAGAGAGATTTGCAATCTCACCAAGCTGCTGAGGCCACTGCAGCCCAGCTGCTGCATGCTGTGGAGCAGCACTGTCCTCCTGCTGCCAGGGCTGGGAGCCTGAGCTGTGGCTCTGGGACTCACTGCCATGCTGCAGGAAGGACACAGACTATTCCACTTGTGAGTGGTCTCCTCATGCAAATCATGGTTATGGAGATTAGTTTCATCTGGCTGAAGACAAGCCTTTCTTCCTTATATTTGTCAGTAATAAAGGCATGAATGGTGAATGTTAACAGCGAATTTAACACGTGAGGCAAACTCCTCTGATCCCCAAGGAAAGGCTCCACAAAGCACTGGCAGGGAGCAGGGCTAGGATGTAAATAATTTAGTATCTTTGAAGGAGGATTTTCTGGAAGTTCACAAGAGGAGGCTGGTGCATGACAAGAGTTTTAGTATTATTGCAATGAAGTACTCAGTTAAGTTAGAGCAAGTCAAGTAACACCTGAACCCCTGTTAAATTAGCTACACAACTATTATTAACTATTGAGCTATAAAACAATAAAACCCCAGAACATACCTTGCTTGAACTGGAGGAAAAAATTTCCCTCTGCCCATTCCCAGTGGGGCATTGTGTATGGAGCAAGAGGAAGAGAGGAGAGCAGGTTACCAGCAGCCCAGTAACCTGCTGGGTGATGCTCCTCAGGTGAGCTTTGTGTGTCTCACTGCTTTGATCTGTCACTGTCCATAATGCCAGTGGTGTGATGGTGGTCTGTGCCAGTAATCCAACACTCTGCCATGAATCCCCCATCAGCAGGGAGCTGCCATACCTGCTCTGCTGCCTGAGGCTTTCCACTGGCTCCCTGCCTTGGAGCACCAAGCACTAACCCATCTGTGCAAAGAGGAACAGGTTTTGGTTTTCATTTCTCCAGGGGTGGCTCTTGGCGGGTATTTGGGGCTTCTGGGAAGTTCTGTACCTCTTTGTGGGGTGATTAAAAGCATTAAAGTGCAGGAAAGTTAGGGCAGGATTACAGTTTGACCTAAAGTTTTCTCCTGTGCATATAGAGACCAATATCATTGACTTCTGTGGAGTAAACTGGCAACACACCATCCATTTATTTTTTATTTTAACTCACTTTGGCCATGGTCTGCTTGTTCATCCTATATTCAGCCACCCTCAGACTGGACATTAATTATTTTTTCTCCTGCCCTCTTGCTGCCCCGGGATTTTCCTCTGAGTGCAAGAGTCAGTGAGTCTCTAGACATGTCATGTGTACCCCCTTCTCCTACTGTCTCCAGCCTCTCAGGCAGGAATCCCACTCTTCTCTGTGGGGAATCAGGGAGGTCTATAGGCAATGAACATGAACTAGCCCTGAAATGTACTGCTGCTTTTGCTGTCATTTGGGAGGGCCCTGCCCCCAGGGATCCTGCTCTGCCCACAGCCACTGCTGGTCTGCACTGAAAATAAGGGTTGTTACTTCCTGCCCTTGCTGTGACTTGAGCAGAGAAAATCTGGATGTTTGGCAAACAGCTTTTCATGACATACAATGTTTATAGTATCCATAGACATTAGGTTGGTCACAGCTGTTCTTCTATCAGTCATTACCCATTGCTGCAGGTGCCAGAGTCCAGTATAAGGCTGCCAGCACCTCACCCTGACACCCACAGGTGCCGGGGAGAGGCTGCAGTCAGGAGGTCAGCACCATGTCCTTGTGCCTCTACTCCTCACCTGGTGTTTGGAGTAGAAGGCCCCACCAACTGGTCCACGCCACGTCCTGGCAGGGACATTCTGCTGGGGGTGAAGGAGTGAGGGACCTGATCCAGCCACAGGAAATTGCTATCTCCCCTAAAAGCAAAATGGAGCTGGATGCCCAGTTGCCATGTGGCTTTGACCTTTGCTTAAGAACTTCCACCAGGCACAGAAAGCCCTGAGCAAAGAGGATGCTCTTATGCTGTAGTTTGTATTATTTATGATTGTCCATCTTCAGAAGAACAAATAGATTGGGAAACCCTTGGAAACAGAATACTTAAGCCACATCACTGATGATACAATTGCCAAAAGATGTGAAGTTTAAATCTTGCCACAACTGATTTGGAGAAATGAAAAATCCTCATTTGAGACACGCCCTCCAAGACAGTTCTGCTTCCTCACTTACGAACTGGAAACAGCAGAAATGAGCTCAGAGTGTAAAGCTGTCCAAAGACCTTGCCCTGTCCCCTAAGAGATTATCTGTGCTGTACAGGAGATCATCTCACACTGCTCACAGAAATCAAATAATCCAACAAGGAGAGCAAAGCATGCTTGTGGCAATCACATTGCTGATGCTGCCATCTTCAGGGCTACAAAGGCTGTGTCCTGCTACTCCAGGGTGTCTTTCACATGCCACACTTCAGATGACTTTCTGGATATGCCATACTGCACATGGCTAATTCAAACAGAATCACCTGGAGAGACTGCACCTCTCTGGTATGAGAAGAGCTATGGTTGATCCTAAATGTTACCAGAATCACAAAATAGCAGGTTTCAGTCCACCTCACTGTCCACTTAACAATTCTGTCCTTCATCAGCTTGTCTCTGAGGATGTTTTGGAAGACTGTGCTGAAAGGTAGGCTAATGACAAGATAAAAAATATCCACTGCTTTTTCCTCATCCACCAAGCTAGTCCTCTCACTGTAGACTGCTCTGAGGCTGGTTAAGCACAATTCTCATTCATAAATCCATGCTGACTGGCCTTAATCACATTTTAGTCTTCCATGTGTTTGCAAACAGTTATGAAGAGGATTTTTTTTCATTACCTCTGCACATTTCAAGGTGTAGCTGGGCGGCATGTAGTTTCCCAGATCCTCCTTCTTGTTCTTGAAGACAAAAGTTACACTGCTTTCTTCCAGTCTTCAGACTCTCCCAACATCATGACTTTTCAATGATTATTGAGAGTGACCTGACAATAACACCTGCCAGCTTCCTTTGTACTCATGAGTGCATCCCATCAGCACCCATAGACTTATGTATGTTTGATTTGTTTAAGTGTTCCCTAACCTGTTTCCCCTGCCTTGATGGTCAGTCCTCCTTGCTTCAGGAGATAAACAATGTTGGGGAAGTCCACCCTGTGAAAGACAAAAACCCGTTAGTGCCTGGGGACTGCAGCAGCTTAGGGAAGAAGAGGATTTACACAGCATAGGGACCCAGGAGAGGCAGAGGAGGATGGGAAAATGACACTGTTCATTTGAAAACAAAAATTAAAGAAGTCTGCTGGTGTCAGAGTAAAATAGATGCAATCAGTAATCAAAGCGGAGCATGAATACCAACTGGAATTGCACATCTAAACACCCAAAGCAGTTGAAGCTGACTTGTGCAATTTATGCTGACTGATCCTGATTCAGTACAGCACCTTTTCCTGGCCATATCCCTGGCCAGGATCCACCACAGGGTCACTTGTGCATATTGCTTGCAATGAAGTAAAGCACTGACTCCTTGACCATAGTTATTAAAAAGCCCTAAATTACTACCCTGAGGGAAAGTAGAGCAAAATTGCCGGGAGTGCCAGACATGCACATTACTAAATATCCCAAAGACCACAAGGAAAGAAAAGCTCTCTGCAATGAATCAAGGTGTATTCCCTAAAGCTTCCTCAGCTGGAGTCTTTTCATCCACCAGAAGTTTGACAACCTTGTTCCATTTAAAAATACAGAGAATGCATTTAGGACCATATTGCAGAAAATAGTACATAGCCTTGCCAATATCCCCAAGGGCTGGAGCTTTGTACAAGGGGTTGAAAAAGAAAATATGTCTTTGCTCAGTCTGACCTGAAAGTCTTTTCACATGCAAAGGCAGAGGTCCTGGGGAGAGGAAGGTCAGAAGAAACACTGTATGTTCCCAGGGCGGGAGAGATGTGGATCAAATCTCTGTTCCCTTTTGGTGTGACTGATACAAAAACATTGCCCTTTCTCAATTTGATGTTCTCAGGATAAATACGCTAATAAATTCAGGTGTGCAGTTGCTGCCTTGTACTATTTAGGTAGTTCCTTATCATCATATGTCTATTTCACCTTTAAATGCTGCATGAGTCAAAATCCTCCAAACATAAAAGCTGTGTTTCTATAAGATACAGCCTGACTAATGTAGGATTCTGAGGAGCACTGTAGTGCTCAGATGGCCTCAAAAGAACCCTTATATATAAAAGTACTTGCTTCAGAGCAAGCATGGAGATTGCTCCCAAAGAATTAACCCTTAGATACTGAGGCCAGGGGACTTGTGTTAGCTTTGGCAGTAGCCATCACAAGAAGCAATAAGCCAGAACAAACCATTTTGCCGGTGTGATCATCCACCCCCTGACCTCCTCGCATCTCTGCTGGCTTCCTACCACTTTGCTGTAACGGGGCCTTTCAGAAAACCATTTTCTGCAGAAGAGAACAAGGGTACAGGGTTACCTATGGGTAGATCCTCACAGATCAACTGGTGTTTCTTCATGAAGCTTATCTGAATAACCTGAGCATTCATTATATTTTCTAAAATACAGGATCAGAGGATCACGCATCCAGTGCTCTCTCACCTCCGATTCTCCCTCTCTACAATGCTCTTGTGAGACTCCACCTAGAGTAGAGTGCTGCATCCAGGTCTGAGGCTCCCAACACAAGAAAGATGGACCTGTTTGAATGAGTCTATAGGAGGCCACTAAGTTGATCACAAGGCTGGAACCTCTTTTCTATGAAGGCAGGCTCAGAGAGTTGGGGCTGTTCAGCCTGGAGGAAAGGAAGCTCTGGGATGACATTACAGTACCTTCCAGTACCTAGAGGGGGTCTGGACGGGGTTCTAAGTAATCTGCCCTAGTGGAAGGTGTCCTGGCCCATGGCAGTGGGGTTTGGAGCTAAATGGTCTTTAAAGTCTCTTCCAACACAAACCATTCTATGATTCTACCATTCTTATCACAGCCCAGCTGGGCACAGTACTTTACAGCTGGTTAAAAGAGACTTAAAGCAATGATACATATATGCTTCTTTTCACGTATCCCAAACACATTGAAAAATTAATTTTTGTGAAGGTCAGAGATGGGATTAGTATCTTTGTATTTCAAGCCAAACAGAGATAAACTTGATGCTATATTGACCCACCCTGCTGAATGTACCTAAAGTGGAGGGAGTTGCTGCCAGCACGGAAGTTGCTTCAAGAGCTTGGAAAGGTCAAAATGACCATAGCAGGTTGTAAATCTGGAAAGGCTTTCTGTGTTTAACCTTAGAAAAATCATAAAGCTTTAGTTTCCTCCTTTTTAAAAATGAATAACCTTGAGCCTGAATTGCGTTTCTATTGGAAACAGGCTGGGTGTGATGAATGCTGCATGAACGGGGGTGGGGGGGTCCCCCCAAACTGTGGGACAGTCCTCCTTGGTGCAGGATTGCAAGCATGGAAGCTGCAAGAAGGCATGGCTCTTCTATGGCAGGGAGCTACAGAGGGGAGCTGAGATCACAGGAATAGGTTTTGTTTTGGAAACCTTTTGATTCAGACTCCAAGGCAAACCAACAAAAAGACTCTTCTTTCTCAGGCAGGAAAATGGGTTGGTAGTAACTACCTTTTAGGGAAGTTTGGTTGTAATAGACCTTTAGGAAGCCTGTGAAATGTAGTAACTGGATGCTATCCATCTTTAAAGACTTGAAGAAATGGTTGATTTGCAGGAAAGAAAAGCAGAGGAGTGAAAAATTTGCTAACAGCTGGGATTGGAACAGAAGCCATGGAACAGGATTGTTTATCAAAACCCATTTGCTGAAATTTTCTAAAAGTAGAAGTGGTTGGTGAGTGTAAGGGGAACTAATAGAATTTAGGTGTGGAAACAATTACCAAGGAGCCTCCCAGCCACACATCAGAATGGCACTGCTGCTGAGGCGTGATGCTGGGAGCATTGCAGTGGAGAGGTAGGGAATTCAGGGGAGAGACAAGATGAGACAGAGCCAGATGGCTGTGGCAGGGGGCCATGCCCTGTTCAGTCCCTCACCTGTGTGGCTAGTTTGAGGAATCCCAGCTATGGGACACCAGCCCCAGGGGCCTTGCCTGTCCCTAACCCTGCAGCTCACCTCCTGAAGCACAAGTGTTCATGGCTCCTATTAATTTTTCTTTTTCTGTCTTAGAGATTGTTACAAAAGTTGATCAAAGTTTCCTTCTTTGAGTTAATGATCTAAAAAATCATAAAACATGCCGAGTTTAGAATTAGTGGGAGTAACTCACTGACTGAAAAAAATGTTTGGTGAGTTGACCTTCATGTAAAATACTACACTGTTATTTTGTGATCTACATTTAGATTTGTTTTTCCACTTAAAACAAATCACTATGCATCCTGCTTCACAAATTCCAATAAACATTTTGAAACACTCTATAAATACAATTCATCCTTGTCCTGTAAATGTCTCTGAACTACACCCATCACCAGGAGAGTGCTTTCCCTAGCAACTAATATATTACAAAGTCCTAAAAAACAAAAAACCCAAACAAAACAAAACAAAAAGAAAAAAAAAGAGAGAGAGAAACCAAAAAAGATAAAAACTAGGGAGGAAAAAACCCAAAGAAACCCACCAAAAATGTCTAAGACTGAAACTATTTGATGAACATGTGATACCTCCCATTCTGAAGTAGTGTGAAGTTTTTATAGCCACTTGTTTTGTAATACTGTCCTCCCAGACTCGTCTCAATGAAAGGCTTATTTCTCCCTTTGGTGGATAAAGGACCAGTCTTGAAATGCAGCTCCATATGTCATAAATGACATCCCTGAGCTCTTCCTTGCAGAGGTGGCAGCAGGGGTGTGTGTCAATGCCTGCCTCTGCAGGGGAGGTTGGTGAAACCCCCTGAAACCAGAGAGCAGCAGAGGCCAGTCACGCAGCAGTCATGCAGATGTCAGCTATGGGAAAAGGTAAAGGAATCTTTGCCGAAGGTGTCTGAGCCACTAAGTTTAGGCAAGAAAATTCCTATTTGGTACCCTAGTTTTTTAAACAAATGTAAAGATCTGATGGGTCCTGCTGAAATACAGCTTATGGTAGTAGTCAGCAAAGGGGGTGATGTATGGAATGGATGCTGAAGGGTTCTCTACAGTCTGCAATGAAAGAAATGAAAACTGCCTGGAAAAAGCAGCAAGGCACCTTAAATATATAAATATATGAAACTAGATCCAGCCCTGCAGACAAGGACTTAGAGCAATTGGTGTTTTGGACATGATACGGCAGTGTGCAAATGCAGCTCAGAAGGCCGACTGTATCCTGGGCTGCATCAAAAGAAATGTGGCCACAGGCTGAGGAGGAGGATTCTCCCCATTCTCAGGAGATCCCATGTGAAGTCCTGCATCTAGCTCTATACAACACGTGTGCAAGGCTGGTGCAGTGCAGGGACTTAGGTCTGAAGAGGGACTGCCTGAAGAAGCTGGAAGAGTGCAGAAAGTTGCCCATGACAGCTGTGGTCCTTGAGATCATCCATCTAACCTTCCACAGTCCCACAGGCTGGAACAAGCTGTGTATCGAGGAGGGTTGAAATGCTACCGAACCAGAATGGCAGCGAGACACTCTGTAAGAGGACCTGATAGCTTTTATTAGATCCATGAAACAGCGGGGGATAATAAGACTGTTAAATAACAATAACAAAGACAGGCCTTCAGGTATGAAAGCCCCTTCTGGGTCCTGCAAGAGGAGCTAAAGTGAGACCTGTTGTGTAGCACTTTCACATCTGTGCTGCCACAGGGATGGAGAACTGGACCCATTGCCAGAGGAGGGGTGAGCAGGGTCGTTTGAACCCAGTCACGGTAACGGGTACAGGTTAAAAAACATATCGTTGTTGCAATAGCTGAGACAGACTTGGTGCCCTCCCCCACCCGTCTCCGTCGCTTCCCCTCGGAGGCAGCGAGAGCTGCGGGCGAGCCTGTGCCCCGCTCGCCATGGCGCAGGGCGCGGGGTAGGGCGGCAGAGGGAAGCAGCTGCCGCTGTAGGTCAGTGGGGATTTCTCCCCACAGGATCCATCTCCCAAAGGGCCCCCGTCAGACCTGAAGGGGTCACGACCGCCCTTTGTCCCGGGCAGGATGTGCTGGGCGCTGAGGTGGGCGGCCGGCAGGGGAGGAGAGGCCGTGCTGGGCACAGCAGGGACACCGCTCGGCCCCTTGGCTCGGGGGGCGCTGCTGAGGGACAGGCCTCGGCTCCAAGCCGGTGCCTCTCCGGAGGGCCCATCCTCTCCAGGTGTCCTTGGGTATGGAAACTGCCCAGAGCAGCTGCTCAGCGTTGGCTCCTGCCAGCTTGTGCTTAAATGTCCCCTGAAATTAGCAGGTGGCAAGTGAGCATCCGGGTTGGAAAGAAGCAAAGGCTCCTTTGTCGGCATTGAACCTGGCAGAGACTTGGGAAAACAAGGCATGGGTTAGTAAAACAAGGTGTGGTGTAGCCCCTCTCCTCTGTGAGCCGCTTACAAAGGCGCTCAGCTAACACGATGGTTGGATTTGATGATCTCGGGCGTCTCTTCCAGTCTTGACCATTCGGTGGTTCTGTGAACACAGGTAACAAAAGAGATGGCCCAGCAGAGCCTCCCACACCATAGTGGGGTGCCCATGGCCTGTAGGGGCAAGCTAAACAAGGCTCCCAGCTCTTGGCTCTGAGCTTGTTCCACCAGTTTTTCCCAAAGCCTGTTTTACGCTGAAAGAGTTGTTTAGACCTTGCATTCACAGCCCTTACGGTCCACTGCCAGCATATACTGAAGAAGGACCTAAACATGAAATTATGCTAATATATTTGACGCCACCGATTTTTTTTTCTATGGAGATTGGAAAAGTTAAATATGATTTTTATACCAATTGTTTTGAAGTGATCTTTTCACTACAAAAATATTCTTCTTCACTTTTCTAGAGTCCATTTCCTACTAATGAATTTTCCTACCTTTACATTTTTTTACCCCACAAACAAATTTCATTCAGATAGGGATCAGCACACAAGAATTATTCTTCTGGGTCTTCTGTTGTGGATATTTCACAACTTCTTTAATTGCCCCAATTATTGGATTATAATTATGCGAACTTTAATTCCTTTCAGAACTCTCATTTCTGATGAATGCTTGCAGGTCTCACTTCTTTATAATCCTGCTTTTTCATCCATTTAATTATAGTGGTTTTGTGGACTGCTGGAGCATCAAAGCTGCTTTCAGTTGTTCTCCACTCACCATGAGAAAAGCTTCCAACAATCTGGTGTAGAACCCAGCCCACCTTCAGCTACAGACCTGCCATAGATGCCATAGAGAGACCATCCTGTATATCACTTGCTCTGTTTTAGGCTCATACCTTTTTCTAAAGTTCTCCTCCCTGGTCTCTCATGAGCACATTAAAACTGAATCTTTTTGGAATACATTTTGCAGATTGAACACATTAAAACTGAATCTTTTCGGAATATATTTTTGCAAATTGAGCAACACAGGTTCTGTGTGACAAATCAGACTCCTGAGTTAAGTTGTATCATAGCCAGTTAGGCAAAACACAAATATGATGGGTTATTCCCAAGAAAAACCTGCTGGAGACCCATGAACTGGAAAGCCAATGAGGATAAATGGTGTAAGTCTGACTGTGGAGTCAGAACAGCCAAAGAGCAAGCTGTACTATTAGACATTTGTGACATCTTTAGTCTGTTTCTATTCCCACACAATTGAAAGCCTCAGGAAAATGTTTTAGGAAGGGAAAGATGAAGGCATGTCTACAGGAAACTTGACCTAAGCAAGTAGGCTGACCAATAGACTCAGTTATAAAAGAAAGAAAGCCACGTGGCTCAGTCATATTTCCTAGGTGGAAACTATTTCAGTGTTCACGGAGACAGAACTAAACCAGTGATAGGAAAAGAATTGTTGCTGTATTTGTTAGACAATTAGACAGATCAGCTGCTTTTTCCTATGCTTTTTTTCCCCAGGCACTTGTGTCAAGAGGTTCTGAGTTTTAGTGTTCTCCTGAGTATTTCTAGTGAAAATAGCTGCAGCTTCTTCATTCACATTCTGCCCAAATGGGTTTAACTTCCTATGTGCACACTTTATCTGCTTCTTGGGTTCCCAGATCTCCTTGCTTCGCCATGTCATCCACTTGAAAAATATGTCCGTCCGTCCGTCCGTCACACCCCCCCCCCCCCCCCCCACCCCCAACAATCATCTCATCTGTCTGTGGCTGAAAATGCATGGATTACTGTCCCTAACACCAGGCTGGGGAAATGCACCACCCATAACATATCCAAAGACAAACTGCATGTAGATACTGGTGATGACAACTGAATGTAACACAGCCTTTGCAGTGCAGGTCACTGGGATTCCCTCCATCAGGCATGCAGCAGTCCCAAAGATCTCCAGAGATACTTTTGTAAGTGATTCCACACCCCTCATAGGTGATGTTTTAACATCAATGCTTCAGAAAGTCCTTCAAAGCACTCTTATGCCTTCAAACCAAGCAAACCAGGTACAGGTTATGCACCTTCCCCTTCTTAACCTTGCCAAAACTCAAGGGGAACAAGCAGGGGTGGAGGATGTCTTTGCTTTTCTCAGGAGTGCCAAGAAATAGGACAAGAGGCAATGGGCAGAAACTCATGCACAGAAAGTTCCACGTGAATGGCGATGAAACTTAGCCTGCCTGGCAGCAACTTTTCTTTCCTGCTTTGTTTACCAGCGTAGATGTAGTCTCCTGCTGCCACCAGGCACAAATTTGCTCAGGAGAGGGGGTGCTGGCAGTGGATGACAGTGCTAAGGAGAGCAGGATGCTCAGGACAGCCCTGGTCCTTCTTGGCCTGATCATGGGCATGCAGAATGTAGAGATGTAAAGCCTGCTCTCACCCAGACCCAAAGCCCAGATAGCCTCCGCCATCCCTTGAACCACAGATCGCTTGACCAAAATTTCATTGACCAATAGTAAGAGTTACCTCAATCTCCTGGACTCTTTTTAGTCTTAGAGCAGATGGAGAAAAAGCTGTCTTTGCTTTTTGGATTGATCTTCTTGCTTCTGCTTCTAGTTTTGTTTCTGGACGTGGGTGGTCATGAGCTCCTTTGGACTTTAGAAAATAGTTATGGCATGTTAAAAGTAGAAGCAACCTTGTTAGTAATCTTAAGGGAACAGAATTTGTATCACAGGCCAAAATCACATATTATGGCCTAATTTAATATTTTGTATTTAATAGGATTTAGTTATTGTGAGCTCAAATAATAAACGTATCCCAGATGAAGTGGGATGGGATAGAAACTCTCTGAAATCATAAAATCAGTGTACCACATTTATTTATAGCTGTAGAAGACAGTTCCCCCAGTAGAGCTCCAGCTGAAGCCAAGAGGTCTTCTGCAAGAGGCTACAGCCTCTTCTAGCCAAGAGGCTACAGTTCCTGTAGTCACTTTATTTCTTCTCACAGTTTAGACGTGTTTATCTGAACATTAATTTCCATTATCTTCCACAGAGAATTAATTTTATTTAGCCTGCACATAAGTGAAAGAGTGGAAAGCAGGAAGGTAGTTATGTTACAAAACTAGGACTACAGCTTCCAGAAACAGTGCCCATTATTTTAAACCTTGCATACACTGTGTTCCAGATATAAGTTACAAATAATACACAGATGGCATTTTCCATAGAGAGTCCCTTGGGTACAACCATTTCCTGTTCCAAGATTGCCTTATGATTATGTGTATTGCCTTGGAGAAGGGGAAGAGATAATATGGTATTTCTGACTTCCGAGGATTTGTTGGTTCCTGTGTACCTGAGGCAAAACACTTCAAAATCAACAAGTTTTCACAGAAGCCTAAATAAAAACTACACAGTGCTGCAAAATCATAGTAGCATAGGTTAATTTAGGCTGGAAGGGCCCCCTAGCTCATCCTCCTGCTCAGGCAGGACCAACTTCAGAGTTAGATCAGGTTGCTTAGCACCTTGTGAAAATTTTTTCTCCTTACAGTCATTTGACCTTGTCATATTCAATAACCCCTATTTGTTTGAACAAAAAAAAAAATTGCTAAATAAAACTCAAAATACCAGTCTTTAAAATTAACTTGCATAATACTAGGTAATTTTAATACCAACCTGGAAAAATATGAATTGGCCTTCATGCCTCCAGAAGTTGGTAACTGGGTAACCACCATGGCCTCGGCAGGAAAGAAGTCGCAGTGGTCCATTGCAGTTTGGACAGCATTTCCCTGGAGCAAGGATAGAGGGAAACATTTCCTATACAACACTGGTTAGATGAATCCCATGTGATACAATGGCTCATTGGTGGCAGATTGCCACTTCTAGTTTGGTGCTCAGAAATTACACTGATAGAAACTATGTGAAAAACTTCCAAACAAAAGCAAAAATCAATATAAACAAAATAATCATTGCCTTTATTCTGCCTGTTATTAAATATAACTTCCAAAACCTATTTCTATTACAATGTTATTACAATTTTATTATTTATTATCATGGTCAGTTTTAGTTTTTTTCTTGTCAAGGTTTGGAATGTCATATGTGTTTCTAGAGAGCATTGTTCTGGCCTTAGTGAGCACCTGAGTAATACCTTTCTTTAGCTAAAATGTACATCAGATCCAGAAATCGGTATGTGCTAGCTCTACTGAGCAATCACAATTGTTTGGAATGGTCTTGTTGAAAATGTGTGTGCAGCTCATGTTCTCTATTTGCATTGTCTTGCTCTAGTGACGTGACTGTGGGGCCTATTTTCCAGTCAGCACAGTTTATGAGCAACTTCTTTCCTGCAAGACTTGCTTCCTCTTGAGTTACTCTTGGGCCAGTACAAAAATGCTGCCACTCAGGTGAGCAGGAACAGCAGGGCAGGGAGCTGCCTGTACTGCACAGCTTTCCCACTACTCTCATTCGTGGACCTGAGGAGGCTGAGAACAAAACCCTAACCAGCAAAAATAGAGATTAAAAAATTATTAGGAAAAAGAAAAGAAAAGAAACAAGCAGATGACTACGCCCCAACAATAAAAAGTGCAAAATGCATGGTTGCAAAACAAGAGTTGCATTGGAATATAAGGAATGGCAGAAGTCTGGATAATCCAAAGGGTATCCTATACTTTGATTTCTGCTATGTTGTGTTCACTTTTGAACTGCCATACAATGAACTGCCATGTTCATACTCACGCTGTTGTTTTTGCCTGGCTTTATCACATATGGCCGGTCTGAGGTAGATCTTCCTCCCATCCAAGGTAGAGCAGTCGTTACCACAAACCACCACCCCAAGGCAGGACTTTTTTAAGATGCGAGAGTTGTGGTTGTTGGTGTTTCTCATTGCCCAGCTGCTGTGGTGCCTCTGAGCATTTTTATCCTCTGAGCTATAGATGTGCTTTACATAGGAATCTGGCCATTCTTGAAACCAGTCTGTCTGGCTCACGTGCTATGGAAAGAGCAAAACAACCCACATTTTAGGCTGGGGAAGAGAAGAGCTTGTCCAGGAGCTGAGCAGAGCTGGACCTCTGCTGGGTTTCCTCTTGCCTGGGTGACTCTAGCAGCCTGATTGTCAGGAGGGTGCAGTGGAGATAAGGCAGGAAAAACACAGATCTCTGTGGCTCCCCACAGGCCCCAGATCATCAGGAAGCCCTGGCCAGGAGCTTATTCTCATTCACCCAACCAAACAAACAAAAATATTAAAAAAACACCCCCCCCCCTCCACCCCTGAAAAAGCACCAAGCCTCAAGGACAACAGAGTAAAGAGAAACATAAATAAAAGTGGGAAACAAAAAAACCCCAAAGACCCAAATATACATCACATCAGTGGGTATAGTCAATACAGTAAAATGCAGTAGTCTGTAAAGCATCTACCATACCTGATGATGACTTTGAGGGAAAAGTTCTTGTAAGGGACACAAAAGGTTAGTAGAAATTTCCTTTAAATTGCTAATCCCAAGACTGAGAGCCATGACGGCAGTAAGAACGTCAACCAAGAAGAGAAAAAATCCCAAGCTTCCCTGGTAGCCACTGGATGCTGAAGGGAAGGGTGTCAGTGAAGCCTCCAGACTGAAATGCAGGTGAAGGTGACCTTGGGCTGAAGGGCAGAGAAGGGAACATCCTGGAACATGGAGGCTTTAGGCAAACAGCACTGTCATAGTGGGGAGGAGGCTGGGATCCAGTAAGAGGGCAGGGCTGGGAGTTGAAAGGCAGAGATGGATGCTGATGGACTGCAGCAGGGGGTATCTGGCAGAAATATGCAGAGCTGAGGGACAGGGAGGTGACACTGGTGTGCAGGTTGTGTGGGCTTCCAGTGGAGAGCGGAGAGTGGTTGAAACTTTTAGCTAAGAGAACTAGAAAAGGACAGAGGAAGGGAAAGATTACTTGTGCCTCTCAGCAAACCTCTGCACACATGAAGCAAGGTTTCCCTAGGTGCTAGTGAAAAGACTTGCCTCCATGTGGGAAGACAGCTCTGGAGCTGGAGCCCAATCTGCAGTGAGACTGAGCACCCACAGTTGCAAGACAGTTGTGGGTGCTGTGCTCCTTTCTCAAAAAGCACTACCCAGGGCAAAAAGCAAGTCCTGGACAGCTCTAATTAAGTGCCCACAGCAGGAGGCACCTTTTTATAGTTTGCTGTCTCTGCACCTAATCCACCAGTGAAAACAATGCTTTTGCAGCATTGATATTTTTCATGCATCAACAGCTATTTCAATAATGCATTTAAGGAGAAATGCATATAAATATTTTCTCAGTATTTTCTAGCAAAACACTCCCCCATACCTCAAGGTGGCAAAGGGAATAAAGGCAATGAATCATAGATGACTGAGAAACATTTAAGATCAGTGGTGGAGATGACTGGTCAGAACTAAATGAATTTCTAAGACACAGACACATACCTGGGGAAGTTTGATATCATTGATATCCCAACTCATCATTTCTCCATGTCGGGAAGCAGAGTCCTCCTGCTCCATAACAGAATCATCTGCACCTTTCAGCATTTTTTAATTCCTTCCCAAAGTTAGCAAGAAAGTCGCTCCTGGTTGCTTTTGAAGTCGCCTGGCTGTCAGCAGTCTCAAGCAGTTTACAACCAGGAAGCTGTTTCCTGAAGCTAAATGATAGAGAGGCTGCTCATTGAAGATAAAAATCAGTGTTCTTCTGCCAGAAAAACTTGTTCCATTAAAAGTTTTGCAAGCCAGCAAGGCAATGGAAAATATAGCTTAGAGATAGCCTGTGGCGTTACAGAGACATCATTAGCAGCAAGCAAATCGTGCTTGTGGCATCTGATTTGCTTTGCTCAATCTCCTCTCATACCAAGTTTATAGCCATGTAGCTCTGCTCACAGGCTCTTTGTACATATGATCCAGCTTTCTGCCTCTGTATTCCCAGAGCAAAACTGACTGAACACCTCAGCAGCTGTTGAGGGCTCTTTGAGTCGCTGCTTATCCGTTAGATATTTCTCACTCTGCATATGACAAAAGTGAGTAAAAGAGGGGTCTGCTCCATCACTTGAGAAGAAATTGTGCTCAACCATTTCAAATATTGCTCGCATCTCTGAGAGCTTACCACTTGCACCAGGGAAGTATAGAAAAGGAGGTTGGGCTATCTGCATTTTCCTGTTTCAATGGCAGATTGAAAAAAAGCCCCACCAAGGTATGTTTGTTAAAACCAACAGGTTTTCCCTGAAATCTTTTAAAGTGTGTGGCTGCCCTACTTGGAATTTCAGTATCAGCCAAGCTTAATACAATTTTGTGTTGGTTTTGTCTGGGGTAGAGTTCATTTTCTTTGCAGTGGCTGATAAGGGGCTTTTGGATTTGTTCTGAACACTGAGTTGATAATACAGAGATTTTTTGGGTTTGATACTCGGGAATCCCATGCATGAAAACCTTTGTTTCCTTTGCTAAGGAGAGAAAAGGTGAATCAGTTTTCTCTTTCTGGAAACTGGGAAACTTCCAGTGTTTACAGGAAGGTCACTATGGTTGTGCCAGTTAAGGATTTATCAAAGACTGCTGAGTAGTGAGAGAATAGTCTAGTTCATAGACTTTCAAAAGTATAATTTATTGTTGTTTTTGCCTCTGCATATATGGCCCTTGGAAAGTGGTTTAGCTTCTATGTCCTTAGTTTACTTATTTATAAAACACCTATGGTCTTACTGTCTCATGTTACATTATCACCTCTAAAGGAAGACTTTGTGGATTTTTGCAGAGCACTTGAGACATTTGGATGTGTGGTTCTATGGCCCTGTGTTGTGACTCAGATTATGGAGGAGAAAGAAGCAAAACATCCTCCAAGGAAACCGACTCCCACAGAGGGGTGTCTGGTAGTCAGCACCAGATTCAGGAATCTGAACTGAGAGCACTGTGCTGGGAGGGCAACCAACAGGTTCAAATTAGATGTTAGTACAGAGGAGAAGGGAACACTGTAAATAAAAATTAAAAACCTCTGTAAGAAGCATTAGGTCTTCATGTATTTTCCTACTATGCTGCAATGAAAATGGATATAGTAAGGTCAGGACAAACAAAATACAAGTTGCATTAGAAAACTGAGTTGAATTTGCTAAACAAATCACCCTTGACTACTATGTGCTCTAAAACATGAATTGATTTGTTATACAATTCAAAATTATAGTCTCATTGTTTTTAAAATTACTTTTCTTAATGAGATATCTTGGAAATTGATTTTTAATTTTCTTCATTAGAGAAAATTTAATATTTTGTCTTTATACTATATTAATAGAGCTAAGACAACATTAAAGAATAACAAAAGACACAGATAATTTCATAATAATGCATGCAAAAAATGAAGTTCAAGAGAGTCACACATATTTAACTACTTGCAGGCAAAGTCTTCCACTACTTACTTCCCTAGACTCTTGTGCTACAGCATTACTACTAGTGTTGCTGTGATACGTCATGGAAGTTGAACATTAGGCAAAACAAAATCAAGAACATAGGAAAGAAATAATATTTGAAGATCTGTTTATTTATTCTTATTTCTGTATAAGGTCTGAGATAGGTTGCAGTACATTTAGAATGAGATATTAAGCCATATATTTTATTACTTAACTAGCAAGGATTTGGAAGATTTCCTTTATTTTCCTTACGAGTGGTGTTGACCACTTAGGAAAAGAATTATGAAAATTTAAATGAAATTATATATATTCCCAATTTACATGAGCCTATAGGTTAAATTAATTCAATATCATCTGCAAAATCTTATTTGGAAGTAAGTCTGGCAGACCATAAGCACAGATAGATTTCAGCAGTTCTTCAGCGATCATCTACAACAAGAGATTGAGGACTGCAAAAAGGCCTGGAGGTGTAGATGGCTTCTTGCTTTCAGGCTGCTGCTCTGGGGACGGCTGTGCAAGCCCTGCAGAGCAGCACCCGAGGAAAGCAGCTGTCCCTGCAGGGGCTGCCCACTGCTGTCCAGCTGCCAGGCTCTGCCGCAGGGCGGGGCTGGCAGCAGGAACACCTGGATGTCACCAGGTCAGGCTCCTTGTATCATTTTACCAGCACACAAAGAGGGCTCTTTAGTCAGCGCTTCCATCAGTCTTCCTTTTGCTCTTTGGTGTCATCTTTCAGTGATGACAACCTTTATGTCATGTCAGGTGCTCTCAGTGGAACTTTACCTGGCTGAGTTACCTGTCCCACCAACAGCCTATGTTGCACTATCTTACATGGCTGCCTTTGTGCCTTGCCTCAAGTTTATGATTTTCTCTGACACTGAAAGTTTCACCCTGCTGTGGGAGCTGCCTCTCCACTGAAGCTGTTTGCCATTGCATGCTTCTTGTTCCACTTTTATTACTGCAGATTTTTATGGTGCTGCTCCACAGCAACCAAGGAACGTGCATGTTTATACTGAGATGCTATTGATACTCCTTGAGGAATATTGCTCCAGACTGGCCTGACCTTTTTTCCTTTTTTCAAATACATTCTGTAAACTTAAAAATAACAACACGTTTATCTTCCAGTTCAGCCTTTCTATTTGATAACTGTGGCAGGAGGATGAAGAAAGATGATTATCTCCCAGATGTGGTGCATAAATTCACTGCAAATAGACGTGTCATTTATAATGAGAAGACAGTTTCCACCTGTGGAAAAATGCACTGGGGATGCTGCTTATTTTCAATAAACAATGAGACAAGCTTTTGTTTTCAGATTGTCCTGACATATGCTCAAGTTGGCTGTCTCTATATTCAACATCATTTGAAATGCTTGTGCTAACATCACTGTTCAGTATCCAAAAGTGGAAGTTTCTCCCCTGTGGTCTGGGTCTTAGCAGAAAGATGGACGTATTTTGAGATGGAAATCCTTTAAAATCTTTGGTTGGTTTTGGTTTTTTATCTTTTTTTTATCTTTAATTTTTTTCTCTTTAATTCTTTTCTCAAAACTGTTATTTAATACCCCTTGAGATCTGAACCAGCTGATTAACTCATTTTTTTGTTTGGTTACCATACTTCTGAGTTCTGGACTGCTCTGGATAAGAAGTCAGTTGTAGGTGGTGTAGTTCTGGATTTGCTGCTTCAGTCACATTCAGTGGATAGTTTTTTAAAAATGCTTTTAAAAGAAGTTTTGGTTTCCTACCTTTTCCAAACATCCTCTTTCTAGAGCTCTGTCTCAGGTGACATAGTCTGCAGGCTTCTCTGGTTGTCACATCATGTAAGACAGACATATCTACACCACACATTGTAAAGCAGACAGATTAACACAGAGTTCACCTCAAACACTGGTTAATGTCTTGGCCTCTTTTTTTCTCAGGCTACAAATACATATCTTACATCACTCCTGCCCTCATGGGCTCAGGCTACTTCTCAGTACAGACACTCAGGGTGTCTCTGCCAGAGTGCTTGGGAGCAGCTGTGTATTCCTGCCTGTACTGCACAGACCAGGGGTGGACATTGTAGCACCTTACTGAGGGGATATTCAAATCCTGCTCTTGGGATGGTAATTTCTTGAAAAGCTCTTACTCAACAGCCTACAACCATCTTAGTTTTACCTCTGTGTCAATTGAAGAGTCATTTGGCTGCAATATTGTAATTTCCCATTTTCTGTTTTACTTTTCTGGGTATTTCCAGCAGAGAGATGAAGTTGGGGCATGATTTTTCAGAGTCTCTGCCAATTGAGGTTCATGTCCACACACTTATGTTGCATAGGATAAATATTTTTGCCAGGCCTCTCAGTCTCTCTTCTTGAGGAAACTGATGTTCATCCACATCTGCACTAGCTTCCAAGCTGTGTTTTTATCCTGGAGATGAGAACCTGGTAGTTGAATGACTTACTATTGAACAGAATAGTAGCAATACTCTGTTATTTTTTTTTTCTCCAGGACAGGGTTTTAGTATCAAATTCTAGGAATGTGACTTTTTCTGCCATGTGAAGAACTTAGCTCCAAGTGACAGGCTTGAGGCCTGAGCTCATTTTAATATTTGTTTGGAATGCTTGAGTATATGCAAATACACATTTCACTTTATTTCTTGGTATCTCTTAATTAAAGCTGTGAGCTGTAATTCTTTGGCAGTGAAGTCTAGCTTTTTATTTACTTTATTGACCTCTTTAGTTTTTCTGTCTGAACATATCAGACAGTCTGCAAAACATGTGATATTATAGACATCATGTTAACCTACTGAGGTAAAATTCATGATAGCTATTCCACAGATGCAAAACCACCAGGGCAATATATCAGCATTAATGTTTTGAGGCTGTAAAAAATGTAGGTCTGGGTAAAATTTTGGCCTAACTTTTTCATCTTTCTGACCATATAAACTAAGTATCCTGTCTTGTGGGGTTTGTTGTTTTGGGTTTTTTTGTGGCTTTTTTCACTAAGATCATAAATTTACATGCTTTAGCAGGAATAGCTGGTTTCTATGTATTATCTAAAATTTTAGTTGGAGTGCACTCAGATGTTTATTAATTCTTATCTATATTACAGTGAGTTCTACAGCACTTCTAGCTAACAAGCTAAAAATGGAGACATACCTCTCTGTCCACAAGGCCTTTTAGGAGACAACTGTCCAATTAAGAATAGACACCTAAATTAGTTTTACTTTTAACCCAATAACCAAACACCTGTGGCCCGCAGTGTGGATTTTTCTATCCAGTTAAACAAGATCACCCAGACCATGAAGAAGGTGAAGAAGAAAGAAACCTCCACCCTAAAACCTCAGTCTTTCTTTCTATACATTACTATATTCTAAAACCTTAAATTCTAAGTTTTCTACCATGTGATACCACACACACCTCTATTCAGACTATACACTCGTGATCTGAGTCCTATCATTCCATTTTGAAAGCCTTCTCCATGGCCTCAGGTCAAAAGCAGTGTTTTTCTTGGGGTCAGTGCCTGTCAGCACAGAAAGTCTAAAATTCTGTTTCCAGGATTCCAACAGAATGCTTTTTGCTGGTCATGTTTAAAAAATTAAAATCTCTCAGTGACAGCATTATGATGCAATTTAAAAAGAAAATCTTAGTTTATGGACATTCTGCTTTCTTATTTTGCTAGTTTTCAAAGCCTAAGGCATTCAGTCCTTTTGTCTCTTGATCTGATATTCCATTTCTTATCTTGCCTTTGCGTCTGGTATAAATACATTTAATTTTGCAGTTCTGCTTGGCATGAACATCACATGCATGCAAAATCTCATTTCATGGATTGACACTTACTGAATGTAGTTCTTTTCCTTACAATTCTGTGATTTTCCGTTTTGTGATTTAAAGAATGTGTAATTGCTAAATGAGTTGTCTTTCACGTCCCTCTGCTTCAGAACAGGAATTTGGTATGTCACTATGATTGCTGTTTTCGTTGTTCCCGCTCTGTTGCTGCAATCTGCATTCTTATTTTTGAGTTGTTTTGGAACTGACTCACTTCTGATACCTCTGACAGCATGTCCTGCTTTTCTCCATGGTCAGGTGGAGTATCATATCTACCAAATCCATCCTCAGCTGCAGATAATTCCAAAATAAATTCTTATCAGCTAACCATGCCCTAGATTCTAACAAGCCACATTCTGGTATAATCAGCTGTTGTGGAGATCCTGTGTGTGTTCTTCTTTCTGCTGACTATGTTATCCCACAGATTAACGTGTTCAGGCAGAAATGTAGAAGTTTAACTGATTTGGTCAGCCATACTTTCAAGAATGAGAGGAACTTTTCCACAATCTGGGCACTAGAAGAAGCACTGTGTGGTGGAAGCTGAGCTTTCTTCTGGTTACTTGCTTTGCAACAGAGCACAGTTTTCCTTACTCCTGAGAATCCATAGCTACTCTGCCTATCGAGCTGGGCTATCCTTGTCCATTCCTTCCACAGTATGTGTGTGACTCCATCTTGGCAAAGGCAGCAAATTGATCTGGAAAGGTCCCTATGAGGAACTACAACTTCAAGAGTGCTGCTAAGATAGTGTCCTAGTGCTCTAACTAGCAGCAGTTTTCATACCTTCTTCAAAATCTCACGGTCTGCACCCTGCTCAAAAGTAAATTCCCACTATCCCCTCTTCACCTGGTGAGCCTTCTCTCCACAGGTATTGACTGTGGTTTAGTCCTCCGGCTTTGCAAATGATTTCCATTCTTAGCTGCTGTTTACACACTTTATTTTGCTGTTCCTCCTCCTCATTTAAAATATAAAATACTTGAACTATCTAAGTTTTAAGTAAGTACAAGCAAGAGATGATCTTATAAATTACCTTGAACATAAAAATATTACCTTCTAACTTTGCTGCTATTGTGCATATTTGGGCACACAAAATTACTAGAATGTATTGATCCCGTAAGGCAGTCAAATCACACAAATGAACCCCTGGAAGATAATATAGATAATAGAAAAATAGAGAAAAGCAGTATCAAGAAAAGGGGCAATACTGGCTACTGGCATTAAGACTTGGTCATGCAGCATTTTTGAGGCACATGTGGAAAAGTGAGGATTGAGTATCACTTTAATGAGTGACCATCCCAGAGATGGAGACTGTTGCTGACAGCAATAGCTGAACTTGCCAAGGCTTTTTTCTTAAGGTATAAAATTCACTTATCTATATACAAAGAGCTTGTGCAAATGGACTTTTCAGCCATTACTATTGCAACCGTTACATTGTCTATTAGTCACATAACAGCAAAAAAAGAAATAAGAAACATGAAACTACTTGGAATGCAAAGTTTAAGCTGCCTCTTTCACTCCTATTCAGTAAACTCTTCTAAAGGAAAAAAAGAAAGTTGAAAAAAGTTGAATCAGTCATCTCATTTGGAACAAACAACTTCTTAGGGAAAATAATAAAATAAATGGCTGGATTTGGGATAAACATCTGCTGTTAGTATAATACCTGCCGCGTAATGAAACATGAGGAAAACAGAAGACAAGATGAGAAAAGGCTTTGTGCAGATGCAAAATGCACAACATGCCCTTACACATTGCTCCCATCCATTTCCTGTCC